>NW_027590292.1:0-300000 GCF_964213995.1 Mustelus asterias | reverse complement strand
AACCGCGATATTGGGTTCATGTCACACTATTTGTAACTCCCACAGTTGCGTGGACCTGCAGAGTTTCACTGGCTGTCTTGTTTCTTAAAGACTTGATTAGTTGTGGGTATTCGCATTCCAACCATTATTCATGTAAATTGAGTCTGTGTCTTTATAAGCTCTGTTTGTGAACAAAATTCCCACTCACCTGAAGAAGCGGCTTAGAGCTTCGAAAGCTTGTGTGGCTTTTGCTACCAAATAAACCTGTTGGACTTTAACCTGGTGTTGTTAAACTTCTTACAATAATATAAAACAGACTTAGATACCATCTGAGTCATGAGCGCAAATCAGGCCTCTAAACTGTCTTCTGAACAGAAATTGAGTTTAGCCACGCCAGGTCAATACCTCTGCCCTCACTTTTTATTCCCCTCTCATCCATACCCGCACCCACGTTTCAAGAATTCAGTATTCGTAAATTGAAAGATAGTGGAAAGGGCAAATGCCTCAGCCACATTAAATGGACTGCAGTTGCTGAAGAAGACAGCATGACACCACTTTTTCTAGGGCAGTTAGGGATGGACAGGAGTGCGATAAGAACTCGAGAACCCTGAGTGAGATGTTGCTTTGGAGGGTCGGTGCAGAATCGATGGGCCAAATGACCTCCTTCTGCACTGTATGAATTCTGTGATTGACGAAATATAGAGGAAGCTCGTTATTCGGGAATGTATATGAATCACTCTGCAATTATAGCAGAGCAGTATTCGGTTTTCTTTTCAAAAATCTCAGCGCTGTCGAAGCCAATGGCTTCTCTTCCTCGGTTATTATAAATTGTGCTGTGCCCGGCAGTGATCCAGCCATTCGCTTTTGCATGTAGGAGGAACCTGAGCAGTGAGTCCAGAGGCGCATTAAGTCAACCTTCCTGTCGCCCAATTAAATATTGCAACAAATTTATTATTGCAAAAGTAATCTAATCAGTAATGGATTATTATAGTCATTCAAGGAATATTGTATTTGTTTTCGTCCAGAAATTGTTGCAATGTTGCAGCAAACCGCGCAGGAACGCGTCCCTGTTATTAAATCGCGACATTATTAATAAGAGTGTTCGGGAATACCAAATAGGAGCAGTGATCTGTTATTCACTTCCTCGACACTGCACCGCTATTCTATAAGACAATGTCTGGCTTATTCGTATTTAGATATATGCATTACGACCTTCACTCAATAACGTTTGATCCCTTTGTCCAATAATCATCTATCGAACTGTCTTAAAAAAGAAAGCTCCGCATTTGTCCGCTGCCTTCTGAGGCAGACCACGTAGTATTTGTGGATAAGACATTAATTTCCCGAATTATCAGGGTTTGTACCTGAACAGATTACTGCAAAATCTTGCTGGTGTCCACAACCTTCTCGACCAATCACAGGCCCTGACCCTGGACCAAAATGAGAGATAAGCGGCATCGCTGTGACAGAACCATAAGACCATAAGACCATAAGACATAGGAGCGGAAGTAAGGCCATTCGGCCCATCGAGTCCACTCCACCATTCAATCATGGTTGATTTCAACTCCATTTACCCGCTCTCTCCCCATAGCCCTTAATTCCTCGAGAAATCAAGAATTTATCAATTTCTGTCTTGAAGACGCTCAACGTCTCGGCCTCCACAGACCTCTGTGGCAATGAATTCCACAGACCCACCACTCTCTGGCTGAAGAAATTTCTCCTCATCTCTGTTCTAAAGTGACTCCCTTTTATTCTAAGGCTGTGCCCCCGCGTCCTAGTCTCCCCTGTTAATGGAAACAACTTCCCTACGTCCATCCTATCTAAGCCGTTCATTATCTTGTAAACCACAATCCAACAGCTGGCAAACAGTTTCCGCCTCAGGTGATGACCATGCCTCATCTTTGCAAACTGTTCCCCAGTTTCCATTCCAATAAATCTCCAGCCTCCCAGCACAGGGATGGCTTCCATTCAGCAGCCTGGGCAGTGTACTTCCTGAGAAATATATTTGGATACACATAATTCTGAAACTATTTTCGATGAAAAATTCGAGAAAATGTCGGCAAAACTCAACATTAATCCCATATCGTTATTGATCAACGTCACATGGCACATTTAATCGCATGAACTCTATCGTCCCCCTGTGTGCGAAAGTGCTGGAGATATCAGTTTTAACGTAGTTGCTATTCTATTAATTATTTTTTTAGATATCACTGTATGTTGCCTTGCTTTCTTTTCAACAATGAAAATGTCACTGAAATGCTGCAGTCTAACCATTTCTTACGAAGTAAAATGCTTATTGAATTATATCACAAATAATATTTGTCCTATTGATATTAATTATTTTCTAATTATGCTAACAGAAACTTGGCCTTTTATCTTTCCGACACATGCTTAATAAACTGTCCGATTTCAACATTTCAACTGTACATTCCTGTCACCTGGCTGTGTTTGTGGAACCTGATGAGATTTAATATTAGGAAGTTATTGCAAACAAGGGAATCCCATCAAACTCAGATAGGAATTGGCCATCTCTATTCTGTGGGACAAATGGTCATTCTGTTCACACCCCGAGAATATGCAGTGGAGAGAAATTAGAAGGATTTGTTTGGGACATTCGGAATCTGCCAAATCAGCGCGAAATCGGATAGGTAACTGAAGACATTCGGTTGGGACAATGGAAGATAGGTGTGCAAAAGATGTATGGATTGTCAGCTTCAATGTGGCTATGTGCTTAAAGAGAGACTTACGAATGTTCATAAGCATTCCACTGGAAAATTATTCACAAAATACACAAGCAGTTGATCAGCAAACGTCATTTCCGTTTACGTAGTCACATCCCACTTAATATACATTTTGTAAATCGCCAACGAATCAACTGTGAGTGAGGCCGGGAGAGCAATGTGGGTCAGGGACACTGATGAATTGTGTTTTCTTTCTCAATCTGTCCCAGGGACGTGTCTGTGTTTCTTATGACCAATCTGTGTTTCCATCTCTGAGTGCACGGCATAAATATTCAAATGCGAATCAATATATCATGAAATTTGCATCTTACTATGTCTCTTCATTCTCAGCTACCCATACTAACTGCTGATCCATTGGAGCTCAGAAACTTCCTTGGCCGACTTCACCTTCATGTACGCGATCAGACGCACCACAAACGGCCAATGCAACCAAGAACTTTTGGTTGATCAATGCCTGGGAGCGGCTGCTGGCTTCGCGAATGGAAATTTAAACTGTGATTGTGACATTCCCCGCAATCTAGCTCAGCGGCTGTGGCTTTCGGGAAAACTTCACTGGACGACGTGATGAGCGGTAAAGGACAAATATTTACGTACTGCTTACAGAGGGGTTTGTTCATTCTAATATGAATGCAACATGAGTATGCGCTGACAAATTGGACAATGACTATCATTCCATTTCTGGTGACGGACAGTTCCAGGTTAGTTCCCTCGTCGTCGGGAAAATAAAACATGGAGAAAGCAGAAAAGTAAATACCTGAGCAGATGACAGAGGCATCATAGGAATGTGACAAGTCATATCGCGACCATCCACCTGACTGACATTTCCGCAGGGCGTTCTCGTTCCCTCTGCACTGAACATTGTAGGTCACAATGTATCCGGATCCTTCGCCAAAGTAAGCCCCACGGGGAGCAGAGAGTGCAGTCCCACAGCCGAGCTCCCGACACACAACAGCAGCATCTGCCAGGTCCCAGGGAGAATCTTCCACAGTCCCCCACTGCCCTAAGTAGCGAATCTCCAATCTCCCAACGCATTCACTGATCCCGCTCACCAGTCGTAGTTTTTCTGTCCAGTACAAATGATAGCAAGATTCAAAACCAGTTAAACCCCCAGTCTCCCAGCACAGGGACAACACATTCACGATTATAATGAAGAATCAATCTGCCAGTTGGACTATCCTAGGTTCGCAATAAAGGACGAAATTAATTTGAAACATGAAACAATAGAAAGATAAATATATGGAAACCACGTGAGTGAGCAGGTACCAGGAGTCAGAGAGAAGATTCCGCCAAGGCAGCTGCTCAAGAAGAATCTTGGTCGCTGTGGGCCCGGAATTTATTCTGTATTCCAAGGAGAGCTGACGGGGAACGGGACGAGCAGGGTGACAGTGCTCTTAATCACCTTGATTGGCACTGATTGATAGAAAACCGTTCTCAGAGTCCCAGGAATGCTTGGGCCCGGAGTGAATGCTGAAATGCACCTGTCTCTGGCAGTCAATAAGAAAGGCTGGTGTGTGACCTTCTTGTCTGCACGTCAATGTTGCTGAGATAGAAAGCATAGCCCTTTTGTCAGAGACAGTCGTGTGAGTGAAGAGAACCCTACAACCTCTGCACTGAAGGGAACCACCTCAATTGTCACTATGCATGAATATAACAGCAGTCCCTCAACTGGGATGACACACCTTCCGGAAATGCCCGGACGAGCCTCTCTTCTTGTGATTGCTAAAGGGCAGGGGCGCTGTTTACTGACCAGAAATGCACTGAGATTCTCGGCCAGTCTCTGGATGTAATGATCTGGATTGGAAATGATAGAATCAGATAATGTGTAAATAAAGGGCAATTACCTCGACGTTGACTGTTTCCGGGTCCGCCTGTAATGAAATGCTGAGAGTTGGAGTTTGCCCAGGCTCGGAATGAGTGAAGGTTTCATTTAAATACACCAAATGGCTGTGGAAAAAAAATCCCTTCACTTTGCAGAAGTGGCATCTGTGATTTCATTAGATTCGCATGAAACAATATATACAATTCCTGCAGAAATCCAACATTGGTAATGTGATAGAAGAAGGCGAATTGTTTTCACAGATACACACTGATAACTTGGTACAGTCTCTCTTTGTCGTGTCTGTGGTTGGGTCTCTTGTTTGAACAGTGCAAATGCGGTTGCGTTTGGGCTGTTCATTTTGGAAGAGTCGACTGAAACACCATAGTGTTGCCATCCCTGCAGAGAATAATGACATTTAAAAGACGATATTACAGTTTTTAATTCTGAATACCATTGACCAATTATCCCTGATGGTAGTCAATGACCGAAAAAGAACATATTTTTGCTGTAATACGATATTAGAATCTACAGCGAGTAACATTTAATTATATTCGGGATAATGTTCAGAATGTTAACAGTTCTGGGAGGATTCTTCAATATATTTGACTTTTCATATTCTCCTTCGCTAATACTTGCAGCCCATGACCATTTAGATAAATAGCTTGATTTGCTGCTTGATTGCTAATCAATTCAAATTTCAGTTGGCCTTATTGCGGCTGCTGATACTCAAAGACTCACGGGCGACACGGTAGCACACTGGTTAGCACTGCTGTTTCACAGCTCCAGGGACCTGGGTTCGATTCCCGGCTTGGATCAAAGTCTGTGTGGAGTTTGCACACTCTCCTCGTCTCTGCGTGGATTTGGTCCGGGTTTCCTCCCACAGTCCAAAGATGTGCGGGTGAGGTTGATTGGCCATGCTTAAAAAAAATGGCCCTAGTGTCCTGAGTTGCGTAGGTTAGAGGGATTAGCGGGCGGGATATGGGGATAGGGCCTGGGTGGGATTGCGGTCGGTACAGACTCGATGGCCGAATGGCCTCTTTCTGCACTGTATGGTTTCTATGGTTCTAATTCGCTCACTGGCATTCTCTGCTCTCATTAACCTACAGCGACTCTGAAACATCAATGCTTCCTGTTATTTGGAACTAAGAGTATTTGTCAACTAAAATCAATAGGTGTCAGTAAAAGTGGTGCTGGAACTGATTATAATCGCCAACAAAATACAATGAAAAAGAAGAATATTTAAGGCTGATGTAAAATGTTGGAAATTATGTTTATTAAAACAGGACATTTCTGAAAAGAGAAGGATAGATTCGGACAATTCAGAAGTTAGCTCTGTTGTGATCTTTTGATTAGAGCACATGGTTACTGTGTTGTTTTACATTCATGTTTTTCAATTCGGATTCGAGCAGCTCCCTGTTAAATATTGTTTTGCTGGATGTCCTGAGAACGTTACTTTTAACCATACATTTGAGACAATGTTAAAATACTGGCCAAAAGGAACACACACTATACAAATATGACCAGTTGTACGAATCACATAACTTTCAATAATTATGTATTCAAATAATCAGCTCTTGACTGAATAAATATTTTCCTGGTTGTAAAATCAGAAAACTCTGATCACTATAACTGTAACCATGAATTCCGTTTTACTGCACGACATAATGTAAATACCTAACAAGTGAGCAGAGACTAATGAACATAAGAAATATGAGCAGGAGTAAGGCACAGATCTAATTCATGCTGCGGATATAATTGAAATCAATGATAATGTCATTCCTAACCTATTCCGTCAACTTTAGGCTAGCAAACAAGTTTATCTCCAGAGATTGTGAAATTTTGATAAGACATACAGAAAAGATATTGGCCATTATGTAAGGTGATACAGAAAAAAACGTATGGCCAAAGTGATATGGGCCATTAACAAAGAGTCTGTGAAGACGATTAATTATCGGAAAGAACTGAACATAAAAATATATGAAATAAAAGATGCCATTGAATGATATAGTTCAGAATGTTGGAGGCCATCAATAACCAGACATAATTGTTCATGCAATCCATGTACGTGAAATCAGTGGTATTATTTTGAATGTTCTCGCTGCGATGTCAGTCTTAATATTTAATAGCAAGAAAGCTATTTTTTCCTTCCTCCCCTGAATACATATCTGCAGCATACTTTTTCTGAATATTCTAAATTCAGTGCAAGTGATTTTAAATTAATAACTTTAATTCCCTGCGCCACACGAAAATTCTAGTTTGAAATCCCATTGACAGAATGGTTGGTGTGGGAGGAGTCGGCACAGCTGCAGTTTTCCCCCTGGATTCTGATTTAGAACTCGCAATATTCTGACACTGAGCTCTCTCTCTCTCTTCCTATCTGTCTGGAAATCGCAAGAGGATAAATCCCCCTCCAGGCTGACGGCAAGGAAAATGGGAAATAAAATCGCCTATTTCAAACGGTAGAGCTGAAAGTCAAATAACACTACATACGTATTAACTTGTGAATTTTCCTCGACACAAACTGTTCCATATTCGCTACAGATGATCATTCATCGGAATTAAATGCGCACTTTTCATGTTCATTGATTTTGATCAGCTGTCGATTGGTAAAAACGATTCATGGTGCAACATGCATTTCAGTCAAACGCAGGAGTAAACTGCCAAGTACATGCTACATTCCGTGTCCATTCACTCCGCCGCTTGCTGAGTGGAATCAGTATTTTAAATGGGCATATTTGACAAAAATGAATGATTTCTTTCCTTCTGCCATGAGGTGAAGAGTGAAATTGTTTACTTTAATGGCAAAACTCATGCTTAAAACAAATCTTGGAAAATTCTATTCGAAATTTCAACAGCAGCAAGAGAGATAATTTACCTAATTTTGTCATAGGCAATACTTTTGCATTATATAATTCATTGGAACTGATTAAGCAACATTCTAATTTTGCAAATGTGAATATTAGATTTTAACATTTTACGGACTGCAGCCCATTTTTGCTGCCACTACGACTCTTTCAGATGCATAATAGACAGGAACTGCAAACCCGAACACATCGTGCAGGAAGCAAAGTTGTTAAAATGTGGAGTGTGGAGGGAAAGTTAACTCCCTGAATGCAGAACATCAACCAAACCAGCACATGCTACCGACTGAACTCACGCGGGTATTTTTCCCATCTATTTCTCAATAAAATAAGTTTCTGAACCCGTGCAAAATAATCTATGGAATTCCCTTCCCCACATGAAGCGTAGTTTTTTGATCCAGTTAGTTAATATTCCATGATGTACAATTCGTGAAAAGCATAAATGTTGTGACAGCGATATCCCGTCAGTTAAATAGTATATTTTAAAATTATTGGTTGAGTAATAAATGCCACCAAACACGATCTGACAATAGTGAGCAAGGAAACTGAGCAATCTGCATTGGAACTCAAACAAACAGACTCGCCCTCGGAAGGAAGCCTATAATACTGTGCAAATACAGCATATTCATCAAAGCATTTTTACAAATGTGCAATTCAAAGTACATGCAATCATGAATATATGTACTGAACATATCAGTTAGGTATGTAACAATTGGATCGTCACACAAATTTCTGTCACAGAGATTTCTGAACAGACACCACCACTGTGTGTCAACATTCATAGAAATAAAATATATGCCGAGAGCCCACACTAAGTGCATTATCTCTTACTCCACAGCACATTACATTCTGCGTAATAAAATGACGCTCCAATTCTATAACATTTGGTTCACAGTAAGTGGGGAGGATCAGTATTTTAGTCTGTTGTGCCTGGAAAAGAACTGCAGAGTTCAAAGTCACATAATCAATGGGGTTGGACTGGGTGTCAAATCTAAGACTGACACAATTCAACAGAGAGCATAACACATATTTGTATCGATGGAAAGTAACTATTGAAAGCTGCCAGTAAAAGGGAAACGGTGAAAGTTGGCTCATTGTTGGCACTCTCAGTTTAATATCATTGTATCAGTCTGTTTTCAAAGTCTCGTTCTACAGACTTGAGCACAATTTCTCGAGAGATATCTCAGTTCAGATCGGAGTGTGTGCTGCATTGTCTGAGGTCCCCGCTTCTGGACAAGACCTTAACGCAAATGTCCCATTGTCCGTTCATAAGGAGCACTCGAACAAGGCAGGGGAATAACCCGGCTGGACTGTTTAATATCTGCCCCTCAAATATCATCGCAAAAGTGGTCTCAGGTGGCCGTTATCAAACTGTTGCACGGAGCAGCACATATAGTTTAAACTGACTTCAACTTTTCCTACAGTACAATAGTTGATACAGGGATTTTAAATGTATCTCATTGAAGTTAAGCTGGTGAAATTCCGCCACGAAATAAATGGCATGAAATTTAATGGTGTTTTTTTTCTCTCGATCGGGCGCGGATGATTACCTTTCAAAATTTGATAGAACTACGAAAGGTACACTCCAAAATTTGTTTTATTAAAACAAATGAGTTAAAATACTTCAGTTTCCAAATTAAGCGATCATGCAAAAAGACAAATTTGAATGAGATCGAACATTTTTTTCTGTAAATTGAACCCAGGCACCACAACAGCCTGTTCAAAAGCGTTCAACTGTATTTCTCACAAGATTCAGCTTAAATAATTAGATTGTCAGTTTCAGCCATTGAGCTGTGCTGGGGAGGCGGGTGTCCCACACCCCGCAGTTACATTCTCACACAGCAGAGTATACTCTAATGTAACAACAGTGAGCTCTTATCCTAGCAGATTATGTATAACTGAAACGGTTATCATCCGAATTTGAGGCCTGTCTGGTAAACTAGCGCAGGGGCCCATCACACGGAATCAGCCGTGCTAATTGTATTTGATTCGACTTACAATCTGATTTTGACAAACTCTGAGTAATAAGAAAAATAAGCTTTAATTTAATCAGAGTCAAAACATTGTAAACTCTCGTCCTGCCTTCTGTTAAGCACTCTTACCTTTGTGTCAGTCTATCTTCTGTTTAAGTCTCATTGTAGAGACTTGAGTATAGAGTCTCAGCTGATCTCCCAGTTCAGTGCTGAGGATGTTGTCCGAGATTTCCCCTTTCTATTTAGACATTAATGCGTTTTCTTGAACGTCTGCTCAAGTGGATAATTCAGACAAGGCAATGGTGTTCCCCCTTGCTTTTATGGCAACAACATATCACTCAAAACACTTACAAAACACCTTTAATTGGAAATTGCCACAGAATTGTCCGTAGCAATAGTCTGGATTTAAGTAGACAGCAGCGTTTCCTACAGTGGAATACGTGTTGTGGACATTTTAAATGTATCTCATTGGCATTTTAGTATTTCACTTTCCCTGAAAACGTGAATGGAGTGATCTGAAAGAGGATTTTTTTGGCATGAAATAAGGCTGAATTTTTATTGAAGTGTGACAGAAATTAAACATGAAGCAATCATTCAAAAATATACAACACAATATAAATTTGAGACCATAAGGCATTGAAAAATTTGAATTAATGAGCACATAATACTGTAAATTGAAACTTGGCCCCAGAACACGCTGTTCAAGAGGAATCAGATTCTATTTCTGGGAGATACAGGGTAAATAATCAAACTAGAATGTTAACTTCATTGTCTGTGCTGTGCTGAAACTGTGGATTGATTGTGATCGACAAATAAGTCATGATACCGAATACAACTTTCCACAATTTCTTTAAAATATAAGAAAACATCTTTCACTTTCCAAAATAAAGTAATACGTTCCATAGCAAAAAACTGATTAAACAAAATAATGGTGCTCATATCTGAGAAAAGAACAGCGTTACAGTAGATAGAACATAGAACATAGAAAGCCACAGCACAAACAGGCGCTTCGGCCCACAAGTTGCGCTGATCATATCCCTACCTCTAGGCCTATCTATAGCCCTCAATCCCATTAAATCCCATGTACTCATCCAGAAGTCTCTTAAAAGACCCCAACGAGTTTGCCTCCACCACCACCGACGTCAGCCGATTCCACTCACCCACCACCCTCTGAGTGAAAAACTTACCCCTGACATCTCCTCTGTACCTACCCCCCAGCACCTTAAACCTGTGTCCTCTCGTAGCAACCATTTCAGCCCTTGGAAATAGCCTCTGAGAGTCTACCCTATCCAGACCTCTCAACATCTTGTAAACCTCTATCAGGTCACCTCTCATCCTTCGTCTCTCCAGGGAGAAGAGACCAAGCTCCCTCAACCTATCCTCATAAGGCATGCCCCCCAATCCAGGCAACATCCTTGTAAATCTCCTCTGCACCCTTTCAATGGCTTCAACATCTTTCCTGTAATGAGGTGACCAGAACTGCGCGCAGTACTCCAAGTGGGGTCTAACCAGGGTCCTATAAAGCTGCAGCATTATCTCCCGACTCCTAAACTCAATCCCTCGATTAATGAAGGCTAGTACGCCGTACGCCTTCTTGACCGCATCCTCCACCTGCGAGGCCGATTTAAGAGTCCTATGGACCCGGACCCCAAGGTCCTTCTGATCCTCTACACTGCTAAGAATGGTACCCTTCATATTATACTGCTGCTTCATCCCATTGGATCTGCCAAAATGGATCACTACACACTTATCCGGGTTGAAGTCCATCTGCCACTTCTCCGCCCAGTCTTGCATTCTATCGATGTCTCGCTGCAACTTCTGACATCCCTCCAAACTATCCACAACACCACCTACCTTGGTGTCGTTAGCAAACTTACCAACCCATCCCTCCACTTCCTCATCCAGGTCATTTATGAAAATGACAAACAGCAAGGGTCCCAGAACAGATCCCTGGGGCACTCCACTGGTCACTGACCTCCATGCAGAGAAAGACCCCTCCACAGCCACTCTCTGCCTTCTGCAGGCAAGCCAGTTCTGGATCCACAAGGCAACAGCCCCTTGAATCCCATGCCCTCTCACTTTCTCAAGAAGTCTTGCATGGGGGACCTTATCGAACGCCTTGCTGAAGTCCATATAGACCACATCCACTGCTCTTCCTTCGTCAATGTGTTTGGTCACATTTTCAAAGAACTCAACCAGGCTCGTAAGGCACGACCTGCCCTTGACAAAGCCGTGCTGACTACTTTTGATCATACTAAACTTCTCCAGATGATCATAAATCCTGTCTCTCAGGATCCTCTCCATCAACTTAGCAACCACTGAGGTTAGACTCACCGGTCGGTAATTTCCCGGGCTGTCCCTGTTCCCTTTCTTGAATATAGGGACCACATCTGCAATCCTCCAATCCTCCGGAACCTCTCCCGTCTCCATCGACGATGCAAAGATCATCGCCAAAGGCTCCGCAATCTCCTCCCTCGCCTCCCACAGTAACCTGGGGTACATCCCATCCGGTCCCGGCGACTTACCAACCTTGATGCCATTCAATAGTTCCAACACATCCTCTTTCTTTATGTCCACATGCTCGATCCTTTCTGTCCACCGCAAACCAGCAGTACAACCACCCAGATCCCTTTCCACCGTGAATACCGAGGTAAAGTATTCATTAAGCACCTCCGCCATTTCTAACGGTTCCGCACAAACTTTTCCCCCTTCACCTTTTAAGGGTCCTATGCCTTCACATCTCATCCTTTTACTCTTGACATATTTGTAGAAAGCCTTGGGATTCTCCTTAATCTTACCCGCCAAGGACTTCTCGTGACCCCTTCTCGCTCTCCTAATTTCCTTCTTAAGCTCCTTCCTACATCCCGTATACTCCTCTAAACCCTTAACACCTCCTAGCTCTCTGAACCTTCTGTACGCCTCTCTTTTCTTATTCACCAGGTTCATCACAACCTTCGTGCACCACGGTTCCCGTACCCTACCAACAACCCCCTGTCTCATCGGAACGTTGTCATGCAGAGCTCCAGACAAACATTCCTTGAAAATCCTCCACTTTCCTTCGGTACTTTTCCCCAAGAATGCCTCCTTCCAATTTACCCGTCTAATTTCCTCCCTGATGACACTGTATTTCCCTTTACTCCAGAGAAACACTTTCCTAGCCTGCCTGATCCTATCTCTTTCCAATGCTATCGTGAAGGAGATAGAATTATGATCGCTATCCCCAAGATGCTCACCCACCGAGAGATCCTCCACCTGTCCAGGTTCATTAGCCAGCACCAGATCAAGTACAGCCTCTCCTCTAGTAGGCTTATCCACATACTGTGTCAGGAAACTCTCCTGGACACACCTAACAAACTCCTCTCCATCCAAACCCCTAGCCCTAGGGATATTCCAATCTATGTTTGGGAAATTAAAATCTCCCATCACGACAACTCTGTTATTCCTACATCTCTCCAGGATCTGTTTCCCCATCTGCTCCTCAACATCTCTGTTACTATTGGGCGGCCTATAGAAAACACCCAGCAAAGTTACCGACCCCTTCCTGTTCCTAACCTCCACCCACAGAGACTCCGTAGTCAATCCCTCCACGGCGTCCACCTTCTCTACAGCCGTGACACTATCCCTGATCAACAGTGCCAATCCCCCCCCTCTCTTGACTCCCTCCCTGTCCTTCCTGAAACATCTAAAACCCGGCACCTGAAGCACCCAGTCCTGTCCCTGAGACATCCAAGTCTCCGTAATGGCCACCACATCACAATTCGAAGCAGCAATCCACGCTCTAAGCTCATCCACTTTATTCACTACACTCCTGGCATTAAAATAGACACATCTCAGACCTTCATCCTGAGCACTTCCCTTCTCCATCACTCGTCTAACCTCCCTCTTACCCTGTCTACATTCCTTATCTATTTGCGAGCTAACCTCCTCGCTCTCAGTCCCCTCATTTCGATTCCCTCCCCCCAACCTTTCTAGTTTAAAGTCTCTCCAGTAGCCTTAGCCAACCTTCCCGCCAGGATATTGGTCCCCCTGGGATTCAAGTGCCACCCGTCTTTTTTAAACAGGTCACACCTGCCCCTAAAGAGGTCCCAATGATCCAAGTACCCAAATCCTTGTCCCTTGCTCCAGTCCCTCAGCCACGCATTCATTCTCCACCGATTCCTGTTCTCACTCTCTCGCGGCACAGGCAGCAATCCCGAGATTACTACCTTTGCATTCCTCTTTCTCAGCTGTCTACCTAACTCCCTATATTCTCTTTTCATGACCCCTTCCCTCTCCCTACCTATGTCAGCAGTACCTATATGCATCACGACCTTCGGCTCCTCTCCCTCCCCCTTCAGGATTTCTGGGACTCGACCAGAGACATCCCGGACCCCTGCACCAGGGAGGCAAACCACCATCCGAGAGTCCCGTCTGTGTCCGCAAAAACGCCTATCTGACCCCCTCACCGTAGAGTCCCCAATTAGCACTACCCTCCTTTCCTTACCCTTTTGCACTACTGGGCCAGTTCTCCATATTCCATATTCTCCATATTCCATATTCTTCATATTCCAATTTTGGAGCAGAATCTGAGAACAAGAGACTGCAATGTTCTACTCGTTGATCAGAATCTGAACAATAGACTGTAATGTTCCAATACTGGATCAGAATCTGAGAACAATGGACCGGAATGTTCCAATACTGGGTCAGAATCTGACAACAATAGACTGCAATGTTCCAATACTGGGCCAGAATCGGAGAATATTAGACTGTAATGTTCCAATACTGGTCCAAAGTCTGGGAACAATGGAAAGGGATGATCCAATAATGGATGAGAATCTGAGAACAACATCCTGTAGTGTTCCAATAATGGATGACAATGTGGGAACAATGGACCGGGATGCTCCAATAATGAATCAGATTATGAGAAAAATAGACTGCAATTTTCCAATAATGGATCAGAATCCGAGAACAATAGTCCATCATGTTCCAATAATGGACGGCAATGTCGGAAAAATTGACCGGGATGTTCTAATAACGGATCAGATTCTGAGAACAATCAACTGCAATGTTCCAATAATGGATCAGAATCTGAGAACAATAGACTGAAATGTTCCAACACTGGAACAAAATCTGAGAACAGTACACTGTAATGTTCGAATACTGGATCAGAATCTGAGATCAATAGTCTGCAAAGTTCCAATAATGGATCAGAATATGAGAACAAGAGAGGGCAATATTCCAATACTGGATTGGAATGTGGGAACAATGTACCGGGATTTTCCAATACTGGACCACAATCAGAGAAAAACGGACTGCATAGAACCATAGAAAATTACAGCTCAGAAACAGGCCTTTTGGCCTTTCTTGTCTGTGCCGAACCATTTTATGCCTAGTCCCACTGACCTGCACTTGGACCATATCCCTCCACACCCCTCTCATCCATGAACCCGCCAAGTTTTTCTTAAATGTTAAAAGTGACCCCGCATTTACCACTTTATCCGGCAGCTCATTCCACACTCCCACCACTCTCTGCGTGAAGAAGCCCCCCCTAATATTCCCTTTAAACTTTTCTCCTTTCACCCTTAACCCATGCCCTCTGGTTTTTTTCTCCCCTAGCCTCAGCGGAAAAAGCCTGCTTGCATTCACTCTATCTATACCCAGCAAAATCTTGTACACCTCTATCAAATCTCCCCTCAATCTTCTACACTCCAGGGAATAAAGTCCCAACCTATTCAATCTCTCTCTGTAACTCAGCTTCTCAAGTCCCGGCAACATCCTTGTGAACCTTCTCTGCACTCTTGCAATCTTATTTACATCCTTCCTGTAACTAGGTGACCAAAACTGTGCACAATACTCCAAATTCGGCCTCACCAATGCCTTATATAACCTTACCATACCACTCCAACTTTTATACTCGATACTCCGATTTATAAAGGCCAATGTACCAAAGGCACTCTTTACGACCCGATCCACCTGTGACGTCACTTTTAGGGAATTCTGTACCTGTATTCCCAGATCCCTCTGTTCAACTGCACTCTTCAGAGCCCTACCATTTACCCTGTACGTTCGTCTTTCGTTTGTCCTTCCAAAGTGCAATATCTCACACTTGTCTGCGTTAAATTCCATTTGCCATTTTTCAGCCCATTTTTCTAGTTGGTCCAAATCCCTCTGCAAGCTTTGAAAACCTTCCTCACTGTCCACTACACCTCCAATCTTTGTATCATCAGCAAACCTGCTGATCCAATTGACCACATTATCATCCAGATCATTGATATAGATGACAAACAACAATGGACCCAACACCGATCCCTTCGGCACATCACTAGTCACAGGCCTCCACTCAGAGAAGCAATCCTCCACAACCACTCTCTGGCTTATTCCATTGATGTGGAGATGCCGGCGTTGGACTGGGGTAAACACAGTTAGAAGTTTTACTGTGTTTATCCCAGTCCAACGCCGGCATCTCCACATCATGACTACCATAGACACCGCAAACTGCCAGCTCCAAGTGGAGAGGATCTCCAAGAAGATCGCGCATATCGACACAGACATCAAGTTTCTACAAAGATGCAAGAAAACAGACAAAATACCGAAAGGACTACGGATCACGAACCCACTCAGGTCAACCTATAACACAGACGACACTGAGAGACTTTGCTGTCGCACCTCTCTCACCCTCCTCAACCACCTCATACACCAACTCTACAGCAAACGCCGTAGACTGGAAACCAAGATAGAGTCCATATTCTCAACTTGCACTCAGGATGCAGACCAGCTGCGAAACTCTGCCAAGCAGACGAGACAAAGGAACTACACCATCTACATGCACACCAAGAACAGAAAACTTGAGAAACTCGGCATCACCACCAGCAGCAACCAAGCCTCCCCCGGTACCACAGTAGAAAACAGTACCACTGCAGGGAAGTCCATTGTCAACTTATCGGACCACACACTTCAACCAGATGAAATCGAAGTTCTCAGCCGAGGGCTTAATTTTTGCCCCACCACCAAAATAGACCCCATCATTCTCGCAGCAGACATAGAGGAATTCATCAGGCGAATGAGGCTGAGGGAGTTCTTCCACAAACCCCAAGAGGCCAACAACGAACACAATGGGACAGCCAATGAACCGGAACAGCCGACAGAGAGATCCGCAGTGCATCCGAAGAGGAAAGAGTCGAATTGGACTCCTCCGGAAGGCCGCTGCCCTCGACTTGACATGTATGCCCAAGCCGTCAGGATGTGCGTCAACACCAAATTCATCAGCCGCACTCACAAGACAGCCCCGAACATCACCCAAGCACAACGTAACGCCATCCACGCTCTCAAGACCAACCACAACATTGTCATCAAACCAGCAGACAAAGGAGGAGCCATCGTCATACTGAACAGAACGGATTACTGCAAAGAAGTGTACCGACAACTAAACAACGAGGAACACTACAGACAGTTACTGACAGATCCGACCAAAGAACACACCCGTCAACTCAACACTGTGATCAAGACCTTTGATCCGGACCTTCAGAACACCCTCCGTGCTCTCATCGAACATAGAACATAGAAAGCCACAGCACAAACAGGCCCTTCGGCCCACAAGTTGCGCCGATCACATCCCCACCTCTAGGCCTATCTATAGCCCTCAATCCCATTAAATCCCATGTACTCATCCAGAAGTCTCTTAAAAGACCCCAACGAGTTTGCCTCCACCACCACCGACGTCAGCCGATTCCACTCACCCACCACCCTCTGAGTGAGAAACTTACCCCTGACATCTCCTCTGTACCTACCCCCCAGCACCTTAAACCTGTGTCCTGTCGTAGCAACCATTTCAGCCCTTGGAAATAGCCTCTGAGAGTCTACCCTATCCAGACCTCTCAACATCTTGTAAACCTCTATCAGGTCACCACTCATCCTTCGTCTCTCCAGGGAGAAGAGACCAAGCTCCCTCAACCTATCCTCATAAGGCATGCCCCCCAATCCAGGCAACATCCTTGTAAATCTCCTCTGCACCCTTTCAATGGCTTCAACATCTTTCCTGTAATGAGGTGACCAGAACTGCGCGCAGTACTCCAAGTGGGGTCTAACCAGGGTCCTATAAAGCTGCAGCATTATCTCCCGACTCCTAAACTCAATCCCTCGATTAATGAAGGCCAGTACGCCGTACGCCTTCTTGACCGCATCCTCCACCTGCGAGGCCGATTTAAGAGTCCTATGGACCCGGACCCCAAGGTCCTTCTGATCCTCTACACTGCTAAGAATGGTACCCTTCATATTATACTGCTGCTTCATCCCATTGGATCTGCCAAAATGGATCACCACACACTTATCCGGGTTGAAGTCCATCTGCCACTTCTCCGCCCAGTTTTGCATTCTATCTATGTCTCGCTGCAACTTCTGACATCCCTCCAAACTATCCACAACACCACCTACCTTGGTGTCGTCAGCAAACTTACCAACCCATCCCTCCACTTCCTCATCCAGGTCATTTATGAAAATGACAAACAGCAATCCCACGTACTCCCCGTGTTGGAGATCTCTACTGCCTCCCGAAGATACACAAGGCAAACACACCCGGCCGTCCCATCGTATCGGGCAATGGGAACCTGTGCGAGAACCTCTCCGGCTATGTCGAGGGCATCCTGAAACCCATTGTACAAAGAACCCCCAGCTTTTGTCGTGACACGAAGGACTTCCTACAGAAACTCGGCACACATGGAGCAGTTGAACCAGGAGCACTCCTCGTCACAATGGATGTCTCGGCACTCTACACCAGCATCCCCCATGACGATGGCATTGCTGCAACGGCCTCAGTGCTCAGCGCCAACAACTGCCAGTTTCCAGATGCAATTTTACATCTCATCCTCTTCATCCTGGACCACAATATCTTCACCTTCAACAACCAGTTCTTCATCCAGACACACGGAACAGCCATGGGGACCAAATTCGCACCTCAATATGCCAACATCTTCATGCACAGGTTCGAACAAGGCTTCTTCACCGCACGGGATCTTCAACCGATGCTAAACACTAGATACAGCGATGATATTTTCTTCCTTTGGACTCATGGTGAACAATCACTGAAACAACTCTATGATGACATCAACAAGTTCCATCCCACCATCAGACTCACCATGGACTACTCTCCGGAATCGGTTGCATTCTTGGACACACGCATCTCCATGAAGGACCTCAGCACCTCACTGTACCGCAAGCCCACGGATAACCTCACGATGCTCCACTTCTCCAGCTTCCACACTAAACACGTTAAAGAAGCCATCCCCGACGGACAAGCCCTCCGTATACACAGGATCTGCTCGGATGAGGAGGATCGCAACAGACACCTCCAGACGCTGAAAGGTACCCTCATAAGAACAGGATATGGCGCTCGACTCATTGATCAACAGTTCCATCGCGCCACAGCGAAAAACCGCACCGACCTCCTCAGAAGACAAACACGGGACACAGTGGACAGAGTACCCTTCGTTGTCCAGTACTTCCCCGGAGCGGAGAAGCTATGGCATCTCCTCCGGAGCCTTCAACATGTCATTGATGAAGACGAACATCTCGCCAAGGCCATCCCCACACCCCCACTTCTTGCCTTCAAACAATCGCACAACCACAAACAGACCATTGTCCGCAGCAAACTACCCAGCCTTCAGGAGAACAGTGACCATGACACCACACAACCCTGCCACAGCAACCTCTGCAAGACGTGCCGGATCATCGACACAGATGCCATCATCTCACGTGAGAACACCATCCACCAGGTACACGGTACATACTCTTGCAACTCGGCCAACGTTGTCTACCTGATACGCTGCAAGAAAGGATGTCCCGAGGCATGGTACATTGGGGAAACTATGCAGATGCTGCGACAACGGATGAATGAACACCGCTCGACAATCACCAGGCAAGACTGTCCTCTTCCTGTTGGGGAGCACTTCAGCGGTCACGGGCATTCAGCCTCTGATATTCGGGTCAGCGTTCTCCAGGGCGGCCTTCGCGACACACGACGGCGCAGAGTCGCTGAGCAGAAACTGATAGCCAAGTTCCGCACACACGAGGACGGCCTCAACCGGGATATTGGGTTCATGGCACACTATTTGTAACCCCCACAGAGTTTCACTGGCTGTCTTGTCTGGAGACAATACACATCTTTTTAGCCTGTCTTGATGCTCTCTCCACTCACATTGTTTTGTTTCTTAAAGACTTGATTAGTTGTAAGTATTCGCATTCCAACCATTATTCGTGTAAATTGAGTTTGTGTCTTTATATGCTCTGTTTGTGAACAGAATTCCCACTCACCTGAAGAAGGGGCTTGCAGCTCCGAAAGCTTGTGTGGCTTTTGCTACCAAATAAACCTGTTGGACTTTAACCTGGTGTTGTTAAACTTCTTACTGTGGTTATTCCATTGAGCCAGTATCTTCGCCAATTTACTACGTCCCCATGTATACCTAGCGACTGAACCTTCCTAACTAACCTCCCATGAGGGACCTTGTCAAAGGCCTTGCTGCAATCCAGGTAGACAACATCCACCGCCTTCCCTTTATCCACTTTCCTGGTAACCTCCTCGAAAAACTCTAATAGATTGGTCAAACATGACCTACCACGCACAAAGTCATGTTGACTCTCCCTAATAAGTCCCTGTCTATCCAAATATTTGTAGATCCTATCCCTTATCACACGTTCCAATAACTTGCCCACCACCGACGTCAAACTTACTGGCCGATAATTTCCCGGATTTCTTTTGGAACCTTTTTTAAACAACGGAACGACATGAGCCACCCTCCAATCATCCGGCACCTCCCCCGTGAATACTGACATTTTAAATATGTCTGCCAGGGCCCCTGCAAGTTCAACACTAGCTTCCCTCAAGGTCCGTGGGAATACCGTGTCCGGTCCTGGGGATTTATCCACTCTGATTTGCCTCAAGGCAGCGAGCACCTCCTCACCTTTAATCTGTAAAGGTTCCATGACCTCCCTACCAGTTTGCCCTATTTCCGTAGACTCCATGCCCGTTTCCTCAGTAAATACGGATGCAAAGAAACCATTTAGTATCTCCCCCATCTCTTCTGGTTCCATACACAGTCGACCACTCTGGTCTTCAAGAGGACCAATTTTATCCCTCACTATCCTTTTGCTCCTAACATACCTATAGAAGCTCTTTGGATTTTCCTTCACTCTGTCTGCCAAAGCAACCTCATGTCTTCTTTTAGCCCTCCTGATTTCCCTCTTAAGTAGCTTCTTGCACTTTTTATACTCCTCGAGCATCTGATCTGTTCCTTGCTGCCTGTACATTTCATACAACTCTCTCTTCCTCTTAATCAGTGTGACAATCTCCCTCGACAACCAAGGTTCCTTATTCCTATTTACTTTGTCTTTAATCCTGACAGGAACATACAAACTCTGCACTCTCAAAATTTCTCCTTTGAAGGCCTCCCCCTTTCCATTTACATCCT
The DNA here is from genome assembly GCF_964213995.1 of Mustelus asterias. Lineage (NCBI taxonomy): Eukaryota > Metazoa > Chordata > Chondrichthyes > Carcharhiniformes > Triakidae > Mustelus > Mustelus asterias. The sequence continues at coordinate 279,189 of NW_027590292.1, read as the reverse complement.
TACCAGAGAACAGCCTGTGCCAATCCACACTTCCCAGATCCCTTCTCATTTCATCAAATTTGGCCTTTTTCCAGTTCAGAACTTCAACCCGAGCACCAGATCTATCCTTATCCACGATCAGGTTGAAACTAATGGCATTATGATCACTGGATCCAAAGTGTTCCCTCACACTCACATCCATCACCTGCCCTAACTCATTTCCCAATAGGAGATCCAATATTGCATCCTCTCTAGTTGGCACCTCTATATACTGATGTAGAAAATTTTCCTGAACACATTTTACAAACTCTACCCCGTCTAAACCTTTAACAGTATGCGAGTCCCAATCTATATGTGGAAAATTAAAATCCCCTACTTTCACAACTTTGTGTTTCTTGCAGTTGTCAGCTATCTCTCCGCTGATTTGCTCCTCCAATTCTCGCTGACTATTGGGTGGTCTATAATACAAGTCCATTAATGTGGTCATACCTTTCCTGTTTCTCAGCTCCACCCATAGGGCCTCTGTAGACAAGCTCCCTAATCTATCCTGCCTGAGTACCGCTGTAACATTTTTCCTGACCAACAATGCCACCCCCCCCCCACCTTTTATCCCTCTGCCTCTATCCCGCCTGAAACATTGGAACCCTGAAACATTGAGCTGCCAGTCCTGCCCCTCCTGTAGCCAAGTTTCACTAATGGCTATAATGTCATATTTCCACGTGTCTATCCACGCCTTCAGCTCATCCGCCTTCCCCACAATCCTCCTGGCATTGAAATAGACAAACTTCTAAAAATTATTTCCACCACACTCTACCCTTCCATTTGTGCCTTGCAATGTTCCAATACTTGATCAGAATCTGAGAACAGTAGGCTGCAAAGTTCCAATAATGGATCAGAATCTGAGAACAAGAGACGGCAATGTTCCAATACTGGATTGGAATGTGGGAACAATGGACCGGGATTTTACAATACTGGACCAGAATCAGAGAACAATGGACTGCAATGTTCCAATACTGGATCAGAATCTAAGAACAATCGACTGTAATGTTCCATTATGGAACAGAATCTGGGAACAATACACTGTAATGTTCCAATACTGGATTAGAATCTGAGAACAATACTCTGTAATGTTCCATTATGGATCAGAATCTGGGAACAATAGGCTGTCATGTTCCAAAAGTGGATCAGAATCGGAGAACAATAGAAATGGATGTTCCATTAATGGATCAGAATCTGAGAACAATACACTGTAATGTTCCATTATGGATCAGAATCTGGGAACAATAGAAATGGATGTTCCATTAATGGATCTGAATCTTAGAACAATACACTGTAATGTTCTATACTGGATCAGAATCTAAGAACAATACAGTGTAATGTTCCATTACGGATCAGAATCTGGGAACAATAGGCTGCCATGTTCCAAAAGCGGATCAGAATCTGAAAACTATAGGCTGTAATATTCCAATACTGGATCAGAATCTGAGATCAAGAGACTGCAAAGTTTCAATACTGCATCAGACTCCGAGAACAAGAGACTGGAATGTTGCACTAAAGGATCACAATCTGAGAACAATACTCTGTAATGTTCCAATACCGGATCAGATACTGAAAACTATAGACTGTAATGTTCAAATACTGGAGTAGAATCTGGGAACAATAGAAACATAGAAACATAGAAACCCTACAGTGCAGAAGGAGGCCATTCGGCCCATCGAGTCTGCACCGACCACAATCCCACCCAGGCCCTACCCTCACATATTTACCCGCTAATCCCTCTAACCTACGCATGTCAGGGGCAATTTTAACCTGGCCAATCAACCTAACCCGCACATCTTTGGACTGTGGGAGGAAACCGGAGCACCCGGAGGAAACCCACGCAGACACGAGGAGAATGTGCAAACTCCACACAGACAGTAAACTGGGATTTTACAATACTGGCTCAGAATCTGAGAAAATTCGACTGCAATGTTCCAATACTGGGTCAGACCCTGAGACCAATAGACTGCACTGTTCCAATAAAGGATCAAAATCTGTGAACAACAGACTGCAGAGTTAGAATAATTGAACAGAATCTGAAAACAATAGACAGTAATGTTCCAATACTGGATCAGAATCTGAGAACAATGGACTACTATGTTCCAATACTGGATCAGAATTTGAGAATAACAGACTGCAATGTTCCAATCATTGATCAGAATCTGAACAATAGACTGTAATGTTCCAATACTGGATCAGAACCTGAGATCAATGGACTGCACAGTTTCAATACTGGATCAGAATCTGAGAGCAATAGACTGTAATGTTCCAATAAAGGATCATAATCTGAGAACAGGAGAGTGCAATGTTAGAATAATTGAACAGAATCCGAAAACAATAGACTGCAGTGTTCAACACTGATCAGAATCTGAGAACAATAGACGGTAATGTTACAATAAAGGATCAGAATTTGAGAACAACAGACTGTAATGTTCCAATCATTGATCAGAATCTGAAAAATAGACTGTAATGTTCCAATACTGGATCAGAACCTGAGAACAATGGGGCGGGATATTACAATGATGGATCAGAATCTGAGATCAATGAACTGTAAAGTTCCAATACTGGATCAGAATGTGAGAAAAAGAGATTACAATGTTCCAATAAAGTATTAGAATTTGAGAACAACCGACTGTAATGTTCAAATCATTGATCAGAATCTGAACAATAGACTGTAATGTTCCAATACTGGAACAGAATCTGAGAACAATAGACTGTAATGTTCCAATAAAGGATCAAAATTTGAGAACAACACTGTAATGTTCCAATCATTGGTCAGAATCTGAACAATAGACTGAAATGTTCCAATACTGGATCAGAATCTGAGAACAATGGACCGGGATATTACAATGATGGATCAGAATCTGAGATCAATAGACTGTAATGTTCAAATAAAGGATCAGAATCTGAGAACAATACACTGCAATGCTCGAATAATGGATCGGACTCTGAGAACAATAGACTGTAATGTTCTAATACAGGATCAGAATTTGAGAACAATAGACTGCAATGTTTCAAAACTGGATCAGAATCTGCGAACAACAGACGGCAAGGATCCAGTACTGGTTCAGAATCTGATAACAACAGACTGCAATGTTCCAATACTGGATCAGAATCTGAGAACAATAGACTGAAATGTTGGAATAATTGCACAGAATCTGAGAATAGTAGACTGCAATGTTCCAATAATGGACCAGAATGAGGGAACAATGGTCCGGGCTGTTCCTATAATGGATCAGAATCTGAGAAAAATAGACTGCAATGTTCCAATACAGGACCAGAATCTGAGAACAATACACTGCAATGTTCCATTATGGATCAGAATCTGGGAACAATAGATTGCAATGGTCCAATACTGGATCGGCATCTGAGAACAATAGACTGTAATTTTCCAATACTGGTTCAGAATCTGAGATAAACAGACTGTCATGTTCCAATAATGGATCAGAAGCTGGAAACAATGGCCCGGGATGTTCCAATAATGGATAAGATTCTAAGAACAATAAACGGTAATGTTCCAATAAAGGATCAGAATTTGAGAACAGCAGACTGTGATGTTCCCATCGTTGATCAGAATCTGAACAATAGGCCGTAATGTTCCAATGCTCGATCAGAATCTGAGAACAATAGACTGCAAAGTTCGAATACTGGATCGGACTCTGAGAACAATAGGCTGTAATGTTCCAATCATTGATCCGAATCTGAGAATAGTAGACTTCAATGTTCCAAGACTGGATCAGAATCTGAGAACAGTGGACTGGGATATTACAATGATGGATCAGAATCTGAGATCAATAGACAGTCATGTTCCAATACTGGAGCAGAATTTGAGAACAACCGACTCCAATGTTCCAACCGTTGATCAGAATCTGAACAATAGACTGTCCTGTTCCAATACTGGATCAGAATCTGATAACAGTGTACCTGAATATTACAATGATGGATCAGACTGTAATGTTCTAATAAAGGATCAGATTCTGAGAACAATCGACTGCAATTTTTCAATACTGGATCAGATTCTGAGGGCAATAGACTGTAAAGTCGCAGACCTCCAGCCGGAAAAAAGACCCTTCGACTGCTACCCTCTGTCTCCTGTGGCCAAGATGTGAAGATGCTGGCGTTGGACTGGGGTAAAAACAGTAAGAAGTTTAACAACACCAGGTTAAAGTCCAACAGGTTTATTTGGTAGCAAAAGCCACAAACGCTTTCGGAGCCCTCACCTGAGGAAGTGGCTTGGAGCTCCGAAAGCTTGTGTGGCTTTTGCTGCCAAATAAACTGTTGGACATTAACCTGGTGTTGTTAAACTTCTTCCTGTGGCCAAGCCAGTTCTCTCCCCATCTAGCCACCTCTCCTTGGATCCCCTGAGCCTTAACCTTCTTAACTAACCTGCCATGAGGGACTTTGTCAAATGCCTTACTGAAATCCATATAGACGACATCCACAGCCCTTCCTTCGTCAACTGTTTTTGTCACTTCCTCAAAAAACCCCACCAATTTTGTAAGGCACGACCTCCCTCTTACAAATACTGGATCAGACTCTGAGAACAATAGACTGTAAAGTTGCACTAAAGGATCATAATCTGAGTAAAATACACTGCAATGTTCGAATAATGGATCGGACTCTGAGAAAAATAGGCTGTAATGTTCCAATCCTGGATCAGAATCTGAGAACAATAGACAGTAATGTTCCAATACTGGATCAGAAACTGAGAACAATAGACTGTATTGTTCTAATTCTGGATTAGAATCTGAGATCAAAAGACTGCAATGTTCCAATACTGGATCAGAATCTGAGAACAATAGACTGTAATTTTCCAATACTGGTTCAGAATCTGAGACAAATACACTGCAATTTTCCAAAAATGGATCAGAATCAGAACAATAGACTGGAATGTTCCAATAACGGATCAGAAGTTGGAAACAATGGACCGGGCTGTTCCAATAATGGATAAGATTCTAAGAACCATACACTGCAATGTTCCAATACTGGTTCAGAACCTGAGAACAGTAGACTGCAATGTTCCAATAATTGATCAGAATCTGAGAACTATAGGCTGTAATGTTCCAATACGAATTAGAATCTGGGAACCAATGACTGGGATGTTACAATACTTGGATCAGAATCTGAGAACAATAGAATGTAATATTCCAAAACTGCATCAGAATCTGAGAACAATACACAGTATTGTTCCAGTACTGGATCAGAATCTGAGAACAATAGACCGGGATGTTCCAATAATGGATCAGATTCTGAGAACAGTAGGCTGCAATGTTCCAATAATGGATCAGAATCTGAGAACAATGGACTGTAATGTTCAATAGAGCATCATACTCTGAGAACAATAGTCTGCAATTTTAGAATAATTGAACAGAATCTGAGAGCAATAGACTGTAATGTTCCAATAGTGAATCCGAATCTGAGATCAATAGACTGCCAAGATTCAATACTGGATCAGAATCTGAGAAGAAGAGATTACAATGTTCCAATACTGGATCAGAATCTGAGAACAATAGACTGTACTTCTCCCATAAAGGATCAGAATTTGAAAACAACAGACTGTAATGTTCCAATCGTTGATCAGAATCTGAACAATAGACTGCAATGTTCCAATATTGGATCAGAATCTGAGAACAATGGACTGGAATATTACAATGATGAATCAGAATCTGAGATCTTTAGACTGTAATGTTCCAATTTTGGATCAGATTCTGAGAACAATAGACTGTAATGTTCTAATACTGGATCAGAATCTGAGAACAATAGACTGCAATGTTCCCATAATGTATCAGAATCTGAAAACGATAGACTGTAATGTTCCAATACTGGATCAGGATCTGGGAATAATAGAACGGGATGTTACAATACTGGATCAGAATCTGACAACAATAGACTGTAATGTTAGAACATAAGAACATAAGAAATAGGAGCAGGAGTAGGCCATCTAGCCCCTCAAGCCTGCTCCGCCATTCAATAAAATCATGGCTGATCTGATAGTGGGTTTAGTTCCACTTACCCGTCCGCTCCCCATAATCCTTAATTCCCTTAATGGTTAAAAATCTATCTATCTGTGACTTAAACACATTTAACGAGGTCGCCACGAATTCTTCATTGGGCAGAGAATTCCAAAGATTCACTCCGCTCTGGGAGAAGAAGTTCCTCCTCAACTCTGTTCTAAATTGACTCCCCCATATTTTGAGGCTATGCCCCCTAGTTCTTGTTTCCATTGGAAGTGGAAAAAACCTCGCTTCTTCTACCCTGGCTCGCCCCTTCATTATCTTATATGTATCTAAAAGATCTCCCTTCAAGCTTCTAAACTCTAATGAGTACAGGCCCAGTCTACTCAACCTCTCCTCATAAGCTGACCCCCTCATCTCCGGAATCGACCTGGTGAACCTTCTCTGTCCCCCCTCCAATGCTAATATATCCTTTCTTAAATAAGGGGACCAAAACTGCACACAGTACTCTAGGTGCGGCCTCTCCAGTACCCTGTACAGTTGCAGCATGACATCCCTGCTTTTATACTCCATCCCTCACGCGATGAAGGCCAACATTCCATTTGCCTTCTTGATCACCTGCTGCACCTGCAAACTGAGTTTTTGTGATTCATGCACAAGGACCCCCAGGTCCCTCTGCACAGTAGCACGTTGTAATTTTTCACCGTTTAAATAAGAGTCCATTTTACTATTATTCCTTCCAAAGTGGATAACCTCACACTTACCAACGTTATACTCCATCTGCCAGATCCTTGCCCACTCACTTAGCCTCTCCAAATCTCTCTGCAGACTCTCTTTGTCCTCCACGCAATTTGCTTTCCCACTCATCTTTGTGTCATCCGCAAACTTTGTTACCCTACACTCGCTCCCCTCCTCCAGATCGTCTATGTATATGGTAAATAGTTGAGGCCCCAGCACCGATCCCTGCGGCGCGCCACTCGTCACTGATTGCCAAGCGGAAAAGCAACCATTTATCCCGACTCGCTGCTTTCTGTTAGATAGCCAATCCTCAATCCACGCTAACACTTTACCCCCAACTCCGTGTACCTTTATCTTATGCAGCAACCTTTTGTGAGGCACCTTATTGAATGCCTTCTGGAAATCTATTTACACAACATCCACTGGTTCCCCTCTGTCAACTGCACTCGTCGTATCCTCAAACAATTCCAGTAAATTAGTCAAACATGGCTTTCCCTTCAAGAATCCATGCTGCGTCTGCTTGATTGAACCATTCTTTTCCAGGTGTCCTGTTATTTCTTCCTTAATGATAGATTGCAGCATTTTCCCAACTACGGATGTTAAGCTAACCGGCCTGTAGTTACCTGCCTTTTGTCTACCTCCTATTTTAAACAGTGGCGTTACATTAGCTGTTTTCCAATCAGCTGGCACCTCCCCAGAGCCCAGTGAATTTTGATAAATTACAACTAATGAATTTGCGATTACTTCTGTTGTTTCTTTTAGAACCCCGGGATGCATTCCATCCGGACCAGGGGACTTGTCTACCTTTAGTTCCATTAGCCTACCCAACACTACCTCTTTAGTAATAGTGATCGTTTTAAGGTCTTCACCCCCGACAGTCCCGGGTAAGGGCAGAAGTTGTTTTTTGTAGTTCAGTTAGGGCATCATGATCGGCATAGATTTGGAGGGCCGAAGAGCCTGTTCCTGTGCTGTACTTTCCTTTGTTCTTTGTTGATTATTGATTACCTTGGATGACACCCTCAGGATGTAGTCTCCTTTACTGACAACTTTGCTTACATTATCATCAAAATGGTCTCACGAATGGACCCTGAGGAAGAGTCACACAGTCGTGAAACATTGGCTCTATTCTCTCTCCACAGATACTGTCAGACCTGCTGAGATCTCCCAGCATTTTCTGTTTCTGTATTCATTTATTGACTCCATTTGCTTTCATTCCCACGCAGCTTTCTCCTGTTCAGTTGATATGTAAATGTTGAAATGTTCAGCAAACTGCTGGATAATTCCTGGAAATATTAAGGCAAGTCCCCGAAAAATACATCATTCCTCAATCCATCTCGCGCCAGCTCCCCCATCCTTTACGTCTCTCCTATACATTGCAACAACCCTTTCTTCATCCTTGCCAAGAGTATCGTCACCTTGGCTCATTCCTCTGCCAGGTCACAAGCTCCGCATGAAGCCAAGAGCCAGAGACTCAGTTGGGAGCAGCACACTTGTTTATAAAGCGAGAATTCACAATACAGGAGACGCTGAGGTTGAGAATTTACCATAATGTGGACGTTCCAGAGCATCATCCTTCTGTTTGGACTGCTGGATACAGTCATGGGGGAGTAGGGACTTCGAGGGCCGAAGGGCCTGTTCCGGTGCTGTCCTTTCCTTTGTTCTTTGTATGTATGGGTGACATGGTGGCACAGTGGTTAGCACTGCTGCCTCACAGCGCCAGAGACCCGGGTTTGATCCCCGGTTTGGGTCACTGCCTGTGCGCAGTCTGCACGTTCTCCCCGTGTCTGCATGGGTTTCCTCCGGGTGCTCCGGTTTCCTCCCACAGACCAGAAGACGTGCTGTTTAGTTGCATTGATCATGCTAAATCCTTCCTCAGTGTACCCGAACAGGCGCCGGAGTGTGGCAACTAGGGGATTTTCACCGTAACTTAATTGCACTGTGAATGTGAGCCTACTTGTTTCATGAATAAATAAGCTTTAGAAACGTGATCAGCCCTGTGTGCAAAGCAGAGAATGCCTGTCTTACACCATTGTATCAGTAACATTCTCAAAGGGGCCACACAGCGCCAGGGATCCTGGTTCAAATCCGGCCTCTGTGTGGAGTCCGCACATTCTCCCCGTGTCTGCATGTGTTTCCTCTGGGTGCTCCACTTTCCTCCCACAGTCCAAAGATGTGCAGGTTGGGTGCATTGGCCGTGCTAAAAATTGCCTGTTATTGTCAGGGAGACTATCAGGGTGGATGCGTGGGGTTACGGAAATAGAGCCTGGGTGGGGTTGTGGTCAGTACAGACTCATCATAAATTGTATCACAGAAACCCAACAGTGCAAAAGAGGCCATTCGGCCCATCGAGTCTGCACCAACAACAATCCCGCCCAGGCCCTATCCCCACAACCCCACGTAATTACCCCACCAACACCTCGAACCGACACATTCCGGGACACGAAGGGGAAATTTAGCCTATAATTCACCCCACTGACAGCCTGAATAAATTGCAATTATATTGTATCTTTAATGTAATGAAACAGACCGGAATGAAAAACATGAAACTTATTTCTGAACTGAATTTCTCATCACAATGAAACACTATTTTCATTGAAAATTGGGGATGAAGTGGAAATGATCGAGAGCTTCAGGTTTCTAGGTGTCCAGATCACCAACAACCTGCCCTGATCCCCCCACACCGATGCAAAAGTTAAGAAAACCCACCGGTGCCTCTACTTTCTCAGGAGGCTAAGGAAATTTGGCATGTCAGCTCCGACTCTCACCAACTTTTACAGATGCACCATAGAAAGCATTCTTTCTGGTTGTATCACAGCTTGGTCTGGCTTCTGCTCTGTCCAAGGCTGCAAGAAACTATAAAGGGTTGTGAACGAAGCCTAGTCCATCACTCAAACCAGCCTCCCACCCATTGACTCTGTCTACACTTCCCGCTGCCTCGGGAAAAGCAGCCGGCATAATCAAGGACCCCACACACCCCGGACATTCTCTCTTCCACCTTCTTCTGTCGGGAAAAAGATACAAAAGTCTGGGGTCACGTACCAACCGACTCAAGAACAGCTTCTTCCCTGCTGCCGTCAGACTTTTGAATGAACCTACCTTATATTCAGGTAGCCGCATACAACATATAATATATATATTATATAATACTGAATTATTATGTGAAGTTGATCCTTCTCTATACGGTAGCCATGACTGTAACACTACATTCTGCACTCTCTCCTTTCCTTCTCTATGAATGGTATGCTTTGTCCGTGTAGCGCGCAAGAAACATTGTTTTTCACTGTATACTAACACATGTGACAATAATAAATCAAATCAAATCCAATCATTGCTCCTTCTCAGCGCCAGCATTGCAGTGTGTTGTTTGTTTTCTCACCTGTAATTGATTACTCTAATAGGTTGCTCTGCCGAGTCTCAGGAGTGTTTCTGCTGTTTATTAAAGAGAAGACATTCAGTGTGAGACCTCAGTCAATGGCCATGGTTTATGCCATAGACAGACACCATCGCTTCTCTCAGAAAACACACATCCACTATCGGTCAAGCTGGAGCCAGTTACTATCCTATTCTCGCTGCCATTGGAGTTCCTGGTCGGTGATTGCAACAGATTAAAATATGTTTATTCGTGTCACAAGCGGGCTTACATTAACACTACAATGAAGTTACTGTGAAAATCCCCCAGTCACCACACTCCGGTTCCTGTTCGTGGACACTGAGGGAAAATTTAGCATGGCCAATGCACCTAACCAGCACGTCTTTCAGACTGTGGGAGGAAACCAGAGGAAACCCACGCACACATGGAGAGAACATGCAGACTCCACACAGGCAGTGACACAAGCCGGGAACCGAACCCGGGTCCCTCGCTCTGTGAGGCAGCAGTGCTAACCACTCCATCACCGGTGGACCCTAAATAGATTGGACATAACGTCTGCTATGAGGAAGCTTCCTCCCACCACCTCCTAACTTTGGAGAGAGTGAAGTTGCTTCCCCGCAGCAGAATACCTGGGCTGGTGGAACGGCAGTGGTTCCCTCCTGACCAGAGGGACGGCTCACGGAACCACAGACCCGACCAGCGTCTATAGCTGCTGAGGTGTGATGAGGGGTTGCCAGCGATTCGTCTTTGCTGGAATATTATTGTTCAACTTTGTCAATCGGGGTATAGATTACAAAAACGTAGAGGTCATGATGGAGTTGTATAGGAGCGTTGGTTTGGCCACAGCTGGAGTACTGTGTGCAGTTCTGGTCGACACATTATAGGAAGGATGTGATTGCACTGGAGGTGGTCCAGAGGAGATTCACCAGGATACTGCCTGGGATGGAACATTTAAGCTATGAAGAGAGGTAGGATCGGTTTGGTTTGTTCTCTCTGGAGCAAAGACTGAGGGGTGACCTGATCGAGGTGTACAAGATTATGAAGGACATGGACAGGGTGGTGAGAGAGCAGCTGTTCCCCTGAGCTGAAGGGTCAGTTACGAGGAGGCAAAATTTAAAAATGAGGTGTGGGAGATTTAGGTGGTATATTATGGACAGTCTTATTAAAATTCCAGTTGGTGAGAATAGTCTTATAAGCACTTTCATAGATAGAACATAGAACAGTGCAGCACAGAACAGGCCCTTCGGCCCACAATGTTGTGCCGAGCTTTATCTGAAACCAAGATCATAGAATCATAGAATCCCTGCAGTGCAGAAGGAGGTTATTTGGCCCATCGAGTCTGCACTGACCACATTCCTACCCAGGCCCTATCCCCATAACCCCACATATTTACCCTGCTACCCCCCTGTTAATTTCTTGTCAATTATCTCTTCCAGATGTTGATCGATCAAATTCCAGAAATAAGACTCAAGGCAAAACTGCTATCACAATATTCAAGGCAAACCACATGAATTCTGACACTCTTCCACTGCACTGTGGAAATCCAAAATATTCAGAAACAGGGGTGTATTTTGAAACATAAATCTTTCTTGGTTTCTGGATGGACTCTTCAAGTTTTACAACTTCACTCAGCAGAGTGCCAGTCACAGAATATCTCGTCACACAGCCTATATCGAGTCACAGAGCAATACAGCATGGAAACAGGCCCTTCGGCCCAAACAGTCCATGCTAACCATGGTGCCCTCCCAGTTGGTCCCAATTGCCCGCGTTCGGTCCATATCCCTCTAATCCTTTCCCTCTATCCAAATACTTTTTAAATGTTGCTATTGAACTTGCCTCAACCACTTTCTCTGGCAGCTCATTCCATACACACACCACCCTCCGTTTGAAGAAGTTGCCCCTCAGTTCCCTTTGAAATCTTTCCCCTCTCACCTCTATATATAATCATATAACTCAGCTCAGTGACTTTCCTTACATTTCCTCCTTCCCTCCCATCCCCCATTTCATTGTCTCTCGCACCTCTTTGAACTCCACTGTTCCAAGATATTAAGATCGTCTAGTTTCGATCAGGAATGGCTGCCTCCCACTTCGGGTCAAACAAAATGTACTAAGGTCCCCTCATTACTGATGAAACCTTTCCAAGTGATAAGAATCTTTATCTATGATTCTATGAAAATCCCACAGAGTATCTGGAGTATTGTGTCCAGTTTTGGTCTCTTTATTTGAGGAAGGATGTTGCTGCATTGGAGGCAGTTCAGAGGAGGTTCACCAGATTGATTCTGGGGGTGAGAGGATTGACGTATGAGGAGAGATTAATCACTTTGGGCTTGTACTCACTGGAGTTCAGAGGGATGAGAGGGGATCTGATGGAGGTATATAAAATTTTAAAAGGGATTGATAAAGTAACTGTAGACCAAATGTTTCCTCTTATGGGGCAATCTCGAACAAGAGGTCACAGAGTATAGGTTGAGAGGCGATAGATTTAAAACTGAGATGAGGAGGAACTACTTCTCGCAGAGAGGGTGGTGAATTTGTGGAACTCGCTGCCCCAGAGTGCGGGGGAGTCTGAATCATTGAATGGTTTCAAGAAGGAGATGGATATATTTCTAATAAAAAAGGGATTAGGGGATATGGGGAACAGGTGGGGAGGTGGATTTGAGACCAGGGAGAGATCAGCCATGATCTGATTGAATGACGGATCAGGCTCGAAGGGCTGAATTTGCCGACTTCTGCTCTTAATTCCTATGTTCCTATGTTATCGAGTCATTGAGGTTTACAGCATGGAAACAGGCCCTTCGGCCCAACGTGTCCGTGCCGCCAAGTTTTTACCTTTAAGCTCGTCCCAATTGCCCGCAATTGGTCCGTGTCTCTCTATACCCATCGTACCCATGTAACTGACTAAAGGCTTTTTAACGTACAAAATTGTACCCCCCTCTCCTACTGCCTCTGGCAGCTTGTTCCAGAAACTCACCACACTCTATGTGAAAGAATTCCCCCTCTGGACCCTTCTGAATCTTTATTTTGAGGATTCTGTATTCTGCATCTGTTTTCACAGTGGAACACGTCATTTCCATAGCAGGAATAGAGGATAACCAATGGACTTACTCATAAGAGCAAGGAGCTCTCAATATCTGGAGTGGAAGTATAAGTATAAGTCGAGGGAATTAAACCATATAACATCGCCAAAACTTAAAGCTGACTTTAGTGCTCTGAAATAGATAACTGCTGATATAGTAAATGTGCTGTTTTTATTAATGTCACAAGTAGGCTTACATTAACACTGCAATGTAGTTACTGTGAAAATCCCCTAGTCCCCACACTCCAGCGCCTGTTTGGGTATGTGGTGGACTCTCAACTGCCCTCGAGCAAGTAGGGATGGGCAATAAATGGAGAGAACATGCAGATCCGCACAGACAGTGATCCAAGCCAGGAATCGAACCCGGGTCCCTGGCACTGTGAGGCAGCAGTGCTAACCACTGTACCACCGTGCTGCCCATTTCAGTTTACCACTCAAAGAACAAAGAACAGTGCAGCAAAGGAACAGGCCCTTCGGCCCACCAAGCCTGCGCCGACCATAATGCCTGCCTAAACTAAAACCGTATGCACTTACAGAATCCGTATCCTTCCATTCCCATTCCATTCATGTATTCATCGAGATGCCCCTTAAATGCCGCTATCGTACCTGCTCCCACCACCTCCTCGGGCAGTGCGTTCCAGCCATTCACCACCCTCTGTGTAAAAAACTTGCCTCACAGATCTCCTCTGATCTTTTCCCCACGCACCTTTAACCTATGTCCCCTAGTACTTGACGTTTCTACCCGAGGAAAGACCCTCTGACTATCCACTCTGTCTATGCCACTCTTGGACAAGTTGTGGAGACAATATTTACAAATCACTGCAGCCTGTAGGGAGATTGAACTCACATCATTGGTAGTATACTGAATCACACCCTTGTCATGTAGGCAAGTGAGTTCACCGCCCTACACGATGGGGCCAGTTGATGTCATAGATTTGGATTACAACAATCCCATAGCATGCAGCACAAAGAGTCGAGGTGTCCGATTGTGGCTCAGGTTGTCAGCCTGGATTGGATAGATAATTCGTCAGCAGGCACGGAACAGTGAGTCGGGATACTGAAGCACATTCAGGCTGGTTGGCTGTAACTTATGAAATATTGCAAAAATTTGTATTGGGGATGTAGCTGTTTATGTTTTTTTTATTATTTGTTCGTGGTACATGGGCGTCGCTGGCTGGGCCAACATTTATTGCCCATCCCTACTTGCTCGAGGGCAGTTGAGAGTCCACCACATTGCTGCGGCTCTGGAGTCACATGTGAGCCAGACCGGGTCCGCACGGCAGATTTCCTTCCCTGAAGGACATTCGTGAACCAGACGGGCTTTTCCGACAGTCGACAATGGTTTCATGGTCATCAGTAGATTCTTAATTCCAGATATTTTTTATTGCATTCAAATTCCATCGTCTGTCGTGGCGGGATTCGAACCCGGGTCCCTGGAACATTAGCTGAGTTTCTGGATTAATAGTCTGGCGATAATACCACTCGGCCAATATATGTCAACAAAATAACTGAAGTTGCTGGGAGTAAGCTACCAGATTTCCAATATGATTCTAAACTAATTGTGAATTAAAGCTATGAGGAGGATTCAAAGGGGCTGCACAGAGATATAGACAATAGAACAGAATGGGGAACAAGTTGGCAGATGGAGGAATAAATTAAATTATTTAATTTTGTGATGATTTGTTTTGATTTGATTTTATTCTTGTCACATGCATTAGTATACAGTGAACTGTATTATTTCTTGCACGCTATACAGACAATGCATATTGCACAGTGGTGAGCAGCACAATGGCATGGTGGTTAGCACTGCTGCATCACAGCTCCAGAGAACTGGGTTTGATTCCCGGCTTGGGCCACTGTCTGTGTGGAGTTTTCACATTCTCCCTGTGTCTGCGTGGGTTTCCTCCGGATCTGGTTTCCTCCCAAAGTCCAAAGGTGTGCGGGTTAGGTGCATTGGCAATGATAAATTGCCCCTTAGTGTCCTGGGATATGTAGGTTAGAGGGATTAGCAGGGTAAATATTTGGGACGATGGGGATAGGACCCGGGTGGGATTGTTGTCAATGCAGATTCGATGGGCCGAATGGCCTCTTTCTTCACTGTCGGGTTTCTATGATTCCAGGGAAAGGAGAGGGTGCTGAATGTTACAGTCATATCTAGGGTGGAGAGAAAGGTCAACTTAATGCGGGGTAGGTCCATTCAAAAGTCTGATGGCAGCAAGGAAGAGGCTGTTCTTGAGTTGGTTGGTACGTGACCTCAGACGGAGGTCACCTGATGGAAGAAGGTGGGAGGGAGAATGCCCGGCGTGTGTGGGGTCCTTGATTATGCCGGCTGCTTTTCCGAGGCAGCGGGAAGTGTAGACAGAGTCAATGGATGGGAGGTGTGGATAGAGATGCGCAAAGAGACATATTTAGAACGTATATCTCTGTGAATGGAAAAGTACTGAAGGACCACAATCGATATGTCGATATATTATCCTGTGAATAGGGAGTCACTGAAATTCTGTATCTCGAGTGTAGATGTTTCCCTGTAGGTGGAGAGGCTGTTAGGGTGCAGGGCACTAATCAAGAAAGGTTGTCTTTAATAAAAATGTTAGTTTAAAAGTTTATTTATTAGTGTCACAAGTCGGCTTACATTAACATTGCAATGAAATTGCTGTGACATCTTACCGTTCAACTGAACTCAACCGTCCAACCTGCTTTGAGCTCAGCTCAAGTCATGCCATGGAATGTAAAGCTGTATAAACTCGATCCGCTTGAAGCCAATGCAAAAACAGAACTGAACCACTGGATTCCATTCAACCCAAAATAATGCAACATTTAACAAGGCAAAACCATCATGTGGCCACCGGGATTTACTGGATGGTTTCAGAATGAGAAATGAGAAGGGAGCCTGACGGACAAAGCATCGTCATGAATAACTCCCGTGCTATGTTTTTTTTAGCTCCCATGTTTCACAGATGGCGATGTTTAAAATGAGAAGGAACGTCTTTTTTTATTCCGCACGACATTATAAATAAGAGATTTTTCGGCCAAATTCCCCCGTTAAAACAGCAATGTCATGATGCTGATTTGCTGTCAGCTCAATGATGTGATGCACAGTGTAATGTTTCAGGAATGAATCTTCTGTTTTCTGTTGAGGAACTAGTAAACCTTACAATGAGGCTGCTTGAAATATTCAAATCCTGAAATAAAATGCAGTTTCCACGACAGTTTGGCTCATTGTTCTTCAAAGACTTTTACAAAAAGAAGTTTCAACAAATGCCGAAGGTCGAATGTCTCCTTAAGATTTTAAAAATGTTGACAGTTTACAATCGCACTCTGGTCTTCATTTCTCAGAAGGTGACGCTGCTCTAGTTGCTTCATGTGATATTCAGCTGCAATGAAGGTCGCAGGAAGTGAGTTGATGTCCTCTACAATGATATATTCGGTGTTACTGCTTATGCAACGACTGGGTTGATGTTACATCAAGTGCTGAAGCAGATTCTAAGCGCAAACAACAACCACGCCCCGAAAGACCAGCCAGGAAAGAACGTGTTTGTCTGGGGAGGAAAACAGAAATAATGTTTCAAATTCACTTCTGTGTTAAACATCAAATCACAGAATCCCTGGTGTGCAGAAGGAGGCTATTCGGCCCATCAAGTCTGCACCGACCACAATCCCACCCAGGCCCTATTCCCATAACCCCACATATCCCTGCTAATTCTCCTGACACTAGGGTCAATTTAGCATGGCCAATCAACCTAACCCACACATCTTTGGAATGTGGGAGGAAATCGGAGCACCCGGAGGAAACCCACGCAGACACAGGGAGAATGTGCCAACTCTACACAGTCAGTGACGTGAGACCAGAATTGAACCCGGGTCCCTGGTGCTGTGAAGCAGCAGTGCTAACCACTGTGCCACTGTGCCGCCCCAGATAGTCCACATCTTTTCCCGAAGGTAGGGGACTCCAAACGTAGAGGACATAGCTTTAAGGTGAGAGGGGAGAGATGCAAAAAGGCCCAGAGGGACAATTGTTTCACACAGAGGGCGGTGAATGTCTGGAAGAAGCTGCCAGAGGCAGTAGCAGAGGCGGATACAATTTTGTCTTTTAAGAAGCATTTAGACAGTTACATGGGTAAGATGGGTATAGAGGGATATGGGCCAAATACAGGCAATTGGGAGTAGCTGAGTAGTTAAAAAAAGGTGGCATGGACCAGTTGGGCTGAAGGGCCTGTTTCCATGCTGTAAACCTCTCTGACTCTATGACATGGGGGACAACAGTCAGACTCCGCACAGACAGTAACCCAAGCCGGGAAGCGAACCCTGGTCTCTGACGCTGTGAGGGAGCAGCACTAACCACTGTGTCACCTAGTCTCAGACTATCTGATCTTATTATTGTTGGGTAAACAAATATAGAGAGAGAGAATGAATGATATGAATTAAAAGAGTTTCCACAGCTGGAATCGTGGTCTGTGTGGATGAGCAATCCAAATTAAGATGATTTGCAGAGATACAATTTAAAATTCACTTTGTTATATGACTGCATCATGTAACCACGATTTTGCAAATTATGGGTCTGTGTGAATTATGGAAAAAGCTATTCGATTTCCCATTCATCTGGTTTTCTTGTCGAATTACCTTTCTTTTTACTGAGTTACCTTTTAGATCAACACTAAATCTCAGATCCTGGCAACAAGAAGGTCATTTATTCTTGTTTTCTTTTGAATATTAATGTCTCAAACGGATAAGTAGCGACCGTTTGGTAAATAAGACAACTGCAAATGACTTGCTGGGACTGAAAGGGCTTCACAAAATTGATGTGAGCTTAATTTTCAGCTTATCTGGATTTGATTTGATTTATTATTGTCACATTTATTAATATATAATGAAAAGTATTGTTTCTTGCGCGCGATACAGACAAAACATAGAGAAGGAAAGGAGAGAGTGCAGAATGTAGTGTCACAGTCATAGCGAGGGTGCAGAGAAAGATCAACTAAATGCGAGGTAAGTCAATTCAAAAGTCTGACAGCAGCAGAGAAGAAGCTGTTCTTCAGTCGATTGGTACGTGACCTCAGATTTTTGTATCTTTTTCCCGAAGAAAGAAGGTGGAAGAGAGAATGTCCCGGGTACGTGGGGTCCTTAATAATGCTGGATGCGTAGCCGAGACAGCGGGAAGTATAGACAGAGTCAATGGATGCGAGGCTGGTTTGCGTGATGGATTGGGCTACATTCAAAACCTTTTGTACTTCCTTACAGTCTTGGGCAGAGCAGGAGACACACCAAGCTGTGACCCAACCAGAAAGAATGCATCTGTAGAAGTTACTGAGATTCGGAGCTGACATGCCAAATTTCCTCAGTCTTCTGAGAAAGTAAGAGGCGTTGGTGGGCTTTCTGAACTATAGTGTCGGCATGTGGGGATCAGGACAGGTTGTTGGTGTTCTGGACACTAAAAACTTGAATTTCTTGACCCTTTCTTCTTCGTCCCCATTGATGTAGACAGGGGCATGTTCTCCTTTACGCTTCCTGAAGTCGATGACAATCTCCTTCATTTTGCTGACATTGAGGGAGGGATTACTGTGGCTGCACCAGTTCACCAGATTCCCTATCTCATTCCTGTACTCTGTCTCGTCATTGTTTGAGATAAGTTTATTTATTCGTGTCACATGTCGGCTTACATTAGCACAGCAATGACGTTGTGAAAATCCCATAGTCGCCACACTCCGGCACCTGTTCGAGTACAAAGAACAAAGATCAGTACAGCACAGGAAACAGGCCCTTCGGCCCTCCAAGCCTGTGCCGCTCCTTGGTCCAACTAGACCATTCGTTTGTATCCCTCCATTCCCAGACTGCTCATGTGACTATCCAGGTAAGTCTTAAATGATGCCAGCGTGTCTGCCTCCACCACCCTACTTGGCAGCGCATTCCAGGCCCCACCACCCTCTGTGTAAAAAACGTCCCTCTGATGTCTGAGTTATACCTCGCCGCTCTCACCTTGAGCCCGTGACCCCTCGTGATCGTCACCTCCGACCTGGGAAAAAGCTTCCCACTGTTCACTCTATCTATACCCTTCATAATTTTGTACACCTCTATTAGGTCTCCCCTCATTCTCCGTCTTTCCAGGGAGAACAAGCCCAGCTCACCAAATCTCCCCTCATATCTAAGACCCTCCCTACCAGGCAACATCCTGGCAAACCTTCTCTGCACTCTCTTTAAAGCCTCCACGTCCTCCTGGTAGAAATCATAGAAATCATAGAAACCCTACAGTGCAGAAGGAGGCCATTCGGCCCATCGAGTCTGCACCGACCACAATCCCACCCAGGCCCTACCCTCACATATTTTACCTGCTAATCCCTCTAACCTACGCATCCCAGGACTCTAAGGGGCAATTTCTTTAACCTGGCCAATCAACCTAACCCGCACATCTTTGGACTGTGGGAGGAAACCAGAGCACCCGGAGGAAACCCACGCAGACACGAGGAGAATGTGCAAACTCCACACAGACAGTGACCCGAGCCGGGAATCGAACCCAGGACCCTGGAGCTGTGAAGCAGCAGTGCTAACCACTGTGCTACCGTGCCGCCCCAGTAGTGTGGCGACCAGAAATGGATGCAATATTCCAAATGTGGACTAACCAGCGTTCTGTACAACTGCCACATCAGACTCCAGCTTTTATACTCTATACCCCGTCCTATCAAGGAAAGCATGCCATATTCCTTCTTCACCACCTTCTCCACCTCTACTGCCGCCTTCAAGGATTTGTGGACTTGCACACCGAGGTCCCTCTGTGTTTCTATACTCTTGATGGCTCTGCCATTTATTGTATACGTCCCCCCTACATTTGTTCTTCCACTGAGGGACAATTTTGCATGGCCAATACATCTAACCAGCACGTCGGTCGGACTGTGGGAGGAAACCAGAGCACCCGGAGGAAACCCATGGAGACACAGACATGGGGACAACGCGGCACGGTGGCACAGTGGTTAGCAGTGCCGTCTCACAGCGCCAGGGACCCGTGTTCAATTCCAGCCTTGGGTCGCTCTCTGTGCGGAGTCTGCATGTTCTCCCCCTGTCTGTATGGGTTTCCTCCGGGTGTTCCGCTTTCCTCCCACACGCCAAAGATGTCTGGGTTACGTGGATTGGTCACGCTACATTACCCCTGAGTGTCAGGAGGACTAGCAGAATAGATATGTGGGGTTGCGGGGACAGGGTCTGTGTGGGATTGTGGTCGGTGCAGATGTGATGGGCTGCATGGCCTCCTTCTGCTGTGTAGGGATTCTATGACTATTCTATATCAACATGCAGATTCAGCACAGACACTGACCCAAGCCAAGAATCAAACCCAGGTCCCTGGCGCTGTGATGCAGCAGTGCTAACCACTCTGGGATAGCAGCATTTGATGCACAGTTTGTGATAAATCTTTTAGAATGTGATTTATTGTTTACTGTATCAGACAGGTTCTGATTACATTGCAAGGTCTCAAGCGCCAGTGAATGACTGGACCATACCGTGACACAATGGTTAGCACTACTGCCTCACAGCACAGGAACCCGGGTTCAATTCCCAACTTGGATCACTGTCTGTGTGATGTCTGCACGTTCTCCCCGTGTCTGCGTGGGTTTCCTCCGGGTGCCCCAGCTTCCTCCCACACTCCAAAGATGTGCGGGTTAGGTGGATTGGCCATGCCTCAATTCCCCCTCAGTGCCAGGAGGCACTAGCAAGGGTAAAGAGGGATTACCGGCATGGGGGCTGGGTGGGTTTGTGGTCAGTGCACGCATGAAGGGCCGAATAGACACCTTCTGCACTGCAATCGGCTCGTCTTTCATACTGTGGGAGGAAACCGGAGCACCCGGACAAAACACACGCTGATATGGGGGAGAACATGCAAACTCCACACAGTGACCCAAGCCGGGAATCGAACCTGGGTCCCTGGCGCTGTGAGGTAGCAGTGCTGACCACTGTGCTGCCCCAATGAAGTCCCCAGTGATTTTGCACTCTATGTTTCAAGTATTCTCAAGCTTGAAACAAACTGAGTGAATTATTTTAGCGCTTAATCAATCGCATCACGAATTTATTGGAGGAGATGAATGGCAAAATGTTCAATGAAGTTTGTTATCCTCACTGTAATATTTAGGGACATATCCTGATACAGAACAAACAGATTTATGTTAAAGTTTGCAGGAAGTGATGTTGAAACGAACAATATTTGTGCATTGAGAGGCGTTCAGGTCTTCACATTTAAATATTAACTTTGGTCTTAAAAGAAAACATGTCCCCGGATCATTCCAATGCAGATAAGATGCTCTGTCAGAGAGTCGGTGCAGACTCGATGGGCCGTAGGGCCTCCTTCTGCACTGCCGTGGGTTCGATGGTTCACGGGAATGCTGTGATCTTGGAATTCAGCATGTACAATGCACTCTTTAAGATTCATCTCTTAGATTGTGACTCGCTTTTGCTAAGTGAATATGTGCTGGTCACATTGTAGTCTTTTCACACTCCAGTACCAGTCAATTAAAGGAAACTGAGTAGTTTACAGAGAGTATGATGCCGTTTATATTTCTTCACTGTCTGTCTGAATGTTGTATAATCAATATTGTGTAATCTGTATTGTGTAAGCAATGTTGTGAAATCAATATTGTGCAATAAATATTGTACAATCAGTATTGTGTAATTAATGTTGTGTAATCAATGTTGTGTAATCAATATTCTGAATATTCCGGGGTACAAGTGTTTTAGGCGAGACAGAGGAGAGACCAAAAGAGGTGGGGGAGTAGCAGTATTAGTTAGAGAGCACATTACAGCGGTGCAGAGGGAGGACAATTCAGAGGGGTGGTGTAACGAGTCACTGTGGGTGGAGCTCAGAAACAGGAAGGGAGCTGTCAATATGTTGAGGGTGTACTACAGGCCCCCCAACAGCCCAAGGGAAGTGGAAGAACGGATATGTCAGGAGATAATGGATAGGTGCAGGAAAAATAGGGTTGTTGTAGTGGGAGACTTCAATTTCGCTGGTAGAGACTGGAAATCGCGTAGGGCTGGGAGTCGGAATGGGGAGGAATTTGTAAAAAGTGTACAGGAAGGTTCTTTGGAACAATATGTAGCTAGCCCGACTAGAGAGGGGGCTATACTGGACCGAGTACTGGGGAATGAGCCCGGTCAGGTCTTCAAAGTTTCGGTAGGGGAACATGTGGCAAATAGTGACCACAATTCTGTTAGCTTTAGGATAGTGATGGAAAATGATGAGTGGTGTCCCAAGGGTAAGGTGTTGGATTGGGGGAAGGCTAACTTTAGTGGGATTAGGCAGAAATTGGCAGCTGTTGATTGGGAGAGGCTGTTTGAGGGTAAATCCGCATCTGGCATGTGGGAGTCTTTTAAGGAACATTTGATAGGGCTGCAGGATAGGCATGTGCCTGTAAAAAAGAAGGATAGGAAAGGTAGGAATCGAGAACCATGGATAACCAGGGAAATTGAGGGATTGGTGAAACATAAAAGAGAGGCGTATGTTAGGTCCAGGCAGCGAAAAACGGAGGGAGCTCCGGAGGAATACAAAGTCGGAAAGAACTCAAACGAGGAATTAGAAGGGCAAAAAGGGGTCACGAAATGTCATGGCAGACAGGATTAAGGAGGATCCCAAGGCATTTTATTCATACGTTAGGAACAAAAGGGTTGTCAGGGAAAAAATCAGACCTCTCAGGGACAAAAGTGGGGAATTATGCTTCAGACCCCAAGGAGGTAGGGGAGATACTAAATGAATACTTTGCATCGGCATTCGCAAAGGAGAGGGATGTGTTGACTCGGAGTGTCTCGGAGGGGAGTGTTGACCCATTAGAGAAAATCTCCATTACAAGGGAGGAATATAAAGACTGACAAATCCCCAGGGCCTGATGGAATCTATCCAAGGCTGCTCATGGAGACGAAAGATGAAATCGCTGGGCCTCTGACGCAAATCTTTGTCTCGTCACTGGACTCAGGTGAGGTCCCAGAGGATTGGAGGATAGCTGATGTGGTCCCGTTATTTAAGAAGGGTAGGAAGGATAACCCAGGAAATTATAGGTCGGTGAGCCTGACGTCTGTGGTAGGGAAGTTGTTCGAGAAGATTCTTAGAGATGGGATGTATGCGCATTTAGAAAGGAATAAACTCATTAACGATAGTCAGCATGGTTTTGTGCGAGGGAGGTCATGTCCCACTAAACTGGTGGAGGTTTTTGAAGAAGTGACGAGAATGGTTGACGAGGGAAGGGCCGTGGATGTCGTCTATCTGGACTTTAGTAAAGCGTTTGACAAAGTCCCTCATAGTAGGTTGGTGCAAAAGGTTGTATCTCATGGGATAAAGGGGGAGGTGGCTAGATGGGTGGAGAACTGGCTTGATCACAGAAGACAGAGGGTGGTAGTGGAAGGGTCTTTTTCCGGCTGGATGCCTGTGACTCGTGGTGTTCCGCAGGGCTCTGTATTGGGACCTCTGCTATTTGTGATATATATAAACGTTCTGGAAGAAGGTGTAACTGGGGTGAACAGTAACTTTGCGGACAACACGAAAATGGCTGGACTTGCAGATAGTGAGGAACATTGTCAGAGGCTACAGAAGGATATAGATAGGCTGGAAATTTGGGCAAAGAAATGGCAGATAGAGTTCAATCCAGATGAATGCGAAGTGATGCATTTTGGTAGAACTAACGTAGGGAGGAGCTATACGATAAATGGCAGAACAATAAAGGGTCTAGATACGCAGAGGGACCTGGGTGTGCAAGTCCACAGATCCTTGAAGGTGACGTCACTGGTGGAGAAGGTAGTGAATAAGGCATATGGCTTGCTTGCCTTCATAGGATGGGGCATAGAGTATAAAAGTTGGGGTCTGATGTTGCAGTTGTATAGAACGTTGGTTCGGCCGCATTTGGAATACTGCGCCCAGTTCTGGTCGCCACACTACCAGAAGGACGTGGAGGCTTTAGAGAGAGTGCAGAGGAGGTTGACCAGGATGTTGCCTCGTATGAAGGGCTTAGTTATGAGGAGAAATTAGGTAAACTGAGGTTGTTCTCACTGGAAAGACCGAGGATGAGGGGTAACGTAATCGAGGTGTATAAAATTATGAAAGGTATAGATAGGGTGAACAGTGGGAAGCTTTTTCCCAGGTCGGAGGTGACGATCACGAGGGCTCACGGGCTCAAGCTGAGAGGGGCGAAGTATAACTCAGACATCAGAGGGACGTTGTTTACACAGAGGGTGGTGGGGGCCTGGAATGCGCTGCCAAGTAGGGTGGTGGAGGCAGGCACGCTGACATCGTTTAAGACTTACCTGGATATTCACATGAGCAGCCTGGGAATGGAGGGATACAAACGATTGGTCTAGTTGGACCAAGGAGCGGCATAGGCTTGGAGGGCCGAAGGGCCTGTTTCCTGTGCTGTACTGTTCTTTGCTCTTTGCACAGTTAGGGTGAACGGTGGGAAGCTTTTTCCCAGGCCGGTGGTGACGTTCATGAGGGGTCATAGGTTCAAGGTGAAGGGGGGGAAGGTTTAACACGGATATCAGAAGGACGTATTTTACACAGAGGGTGGTGGGAGCCTGGAATGCGCTGCCGGGCAAGGTGGTGGAGGCGGATACACTGGGAACCATTAAGACTTATCTGGTGAGCCACATGAACGGAGTGGGAATGGAGGGATACAAAAGAATGGTCTAGTTTGGACCAGGGTGTGGCGCGGACTTGGAGGGCCGAAGGACCTGTTCCTGTGTTGTTTTGTTCTTTGTAATATTGTGTAATCAATGTTGTGTAATCAATATTGTGTAATCAATGTTGTGTAATCAATGTTGTGTAATCAGTATTGTGTAATCAATGTTGTGTAATCAATGTTGTGTAATCAATGTTGTGTAATCAGTATTGTGTAATCAGTATTGTGTAATCATTATTGTGTAATCAATATTGTGAATTGAAGGTATTTGACCCAGATTATTTTAACGTGCGTCACTGAACACAGTACTTTAATTTAACAGCAAAGTTCCTTTTCTGACTGTCGATTCTGGGCAGTGGTTCGAGAATCGCCATTTTATTATGAAATAAGGGACCTTCTGTTTCCACTGTCTGTTCACTTTGGGAGGTATAACTTTATCAAAAACAGGAAATACTGGAAAATCTCAGTTGGTCTGACAGCATCTGTGAATCATAGAATCCCTATAGTGCAGAAGGAGGCCATTTGGCCCATCGAGCCTACACCAACAACAATCCCACCCAGGCCCTATCCCCGTATCCCCACATATTTCCCCTGCTAGTCCCCCTGACACTAAGTGGCGATTTATCATGGTCGATCCACCTAACCTGCAGATCTTTGGACTGCGGGAGGAAACCGGAGCACCCGGAGGAAACCCACACAGACAGGGAGGGAATGTGCAAACTCCACACAGAAAGAAGAGAGAATAGAGACAACGCTTTGAGTCTGACGAAGGGTCATCCAGAGTTGAAACATTTGCTCTATTCTCTCCCCACAGATGCTGTCGGACCTGCTGAGTTTTTCCAGCATTTCCTGTTTTTATTTCAGATTCCAGCATCCACGGTATTTTGCTTTTATCTTACTCTTCATCAAAGATGGCACCGTTTACAGATTAAAGTTTATTTATTGGCTTATATTAACTCTGCAATTAAGTTATTTTTGTTGAAAAGTCACTTAACGCAAACGAGCTGCCAGACGCAGTAGTGGAGACGGGTACAACTTTGACTTTCAAAAAAGCATTTAGACAGTTACATGGGTAAGATGGGCTGCACGGTGGCACAGTGGTTAGCATTGCTGCCTCACAGCGGCAGGGACCCGGGTTCAATTCCAGCCTCAGGTCTCTGTCTGTGTGGAGTCTGCACATTCTCCCCGTGTCTGCGTGGGTTTCCTCCGGGTGCTCCATTTCCCTTCCACAGTCCAAAGGTGAGCAGGTTAGGTTGATTGGCCATAGTAAATTGCCCCTTTGTGTCAGGTGGACGAGCATGATAAATGGGTGGGGTGACAGGGATCGGGTCTGGGTGGGATGTTGATTGGTGCAGACACGATGGGCCAAATGGCCTCCTTCTGCACATTAGGGATTCTATGATTTCTATGGGTATAAAGGGATATGGGCCAAATGGGGGCAATTGGGACGAGCTTATTGGTGAAAACTGGGATGTGTGGACAGTTTGGGCCAAAGGGCCTGTTTCCATGCTGTAAATCTCTATGAATCGACTGTGAAAATCCCCAAGTCGACACACTCCGGCACCTGTTCGCATGTACTCAGGGAGAATTTAGCATGGTCAATGCACCTGACCAGCATGTCGTTGGACACTAAGGGGCAATTTACCATGGCCAATCCCCCTAACCTGTACACCTTTGCACAATAAGGGCCCGATTTTACCATTTTGATTCCAAGCGCTGAATCTGGACGCAATTCAGATCTGACTTGGAAATCTGTTCTCCGGGGGCCCCACACGCACTTACCCTGGAAAAAACATTGTGAGTCTGCATCGCTCTGTGGGCGGAGCTTCTCGCTCTCGAAACGCTGCAACTCCGATCGGAGCTCTGAACTGCGCGTGCGCAGTGAGAAATACATCTGAAATGGGCGCCCCTGTCACATCGCTCCCGGGCAGCAACAAGCGGATAAAGTGACCTGGGAGCGAAAAGTGGGAGTGATGGCCCCCACAGACATCGCCCCACCCCACAACATAACTATCCCCCTTTACACCCACCTCCCCCACTACCCAGACCGATCGCGACCCCTTACCCCCCCCCCCCCACCGATCACCCGCAGAATGGCAATGGCAACCCTCCCACCCCTGCCCCCTTCACCAGAGAATGATCTGATCCACCTCCCTCCCCTCCCCCCATGACCAGAGAATGATCTGATCCACCTCCGGCCTCCCGCACCCCCACCCCCGCTCCCCCCACCACTGACCTGAGTCAGAGAGCCGCCAGAAGCTCTGATCTTACCTCCTCAGAGCTGGACTGCCCGAAACAGACCTTTGCCGAGCACATCTGTTCCGCGCCGAATCTGGACGGGCGAACGTGATGGTAAGGGGGGAAATGCAGGTAAGATTGGGCATCCAGCTCATTAAGTCAATTTAAATGCATCACCCATTTCGGGCGCGGTTCGGATCGCGGCCATTTTCAGGCCTTGGTAAAGTGGACATCTGCACGGATTGTACTAATCGCCTCACACCTGACTTTACCGAGTTTTCGCACCGTTAAGGCAATTTAACATGGCCAATCAACCGATCCTCCATATCTTTGGACACTAAGGGGCAAGTTAGCATGGTTAATCCACCTATCCTTCTCATCTTTGGACACGACACAACCTGCTGTTCTGAGGCTTTATCCCGCTGGCAAATCAGACCATGAGGCCCTTAGTGTGGTGTAACATAACCGGTGTGTCGTGCCAAAATCAGTATTGTTCATTCTCAGTGTGTGGGCATTGCTGACTTTAGTGTCCATCCTTGGACATTCATCGTTGGAGCTTTCTTACAACCACAGGGCTTACTCAGTCACTTCAGAGGACAGTTGAGTCAACCACATTGGTGTGGGGCTGGAGTCACGTAGAGTTGAGCCTGGGTAAGGACCTCTCCCGAAGTACATCAGTGAACTGGTCAGGTTTTTACAACAACCCATCAACTTCACCGTTATTTTCACTGACTTATTTCCAGATTTTACAAACTGAATTCAAATGTTTAAACCCCCGTTCTCTGGCCCAGCTCAACACGAAGGTGCCCGAAAATTCCTCTTATTCTGCTTACACCCCAACATTAATAAATCTTGATATTCAGAAAAAGATTGATCCTTCGTGGGGTGTCACAGCGCCAGGGACCTGGGTTCGATTCCTGGCCTCGGGTCACTGTTTGTGTGGAGTTTGCACGTTCTCCCCCCGTGTCTGCGTGGGTTTCCTCCGGGTGCTCCGGTTTCCTCCCACACTCCAAAGATATGCAGGTTAGGTGGATTGGCAATCCTAAATTGCCCCTTAGTGTCAGGGAGACTAGCTAGGGTAAATGCATGGGGTGACAGGGACAGGGCCTGGATGGGATTGTGGCCAGTGCAGACTCGATGGGCTGAATGGCCTCCTTCTGCACTAGAATTCTATGATTCATTGTGGCATGCGTGCTAAATTCAGCATGACCAATTCACCTAACCTGCAAATCTTTGGACAGTAAGGGGCAATTAGCATGGCCAATCCACCTAACCCGCACATCTGTGGACACTAAGGGGCAATGTAGAATGGCCAGTCCACCAATCCAGTACATCTGTGGACACTAAGGGGCAATGTAGAATGGCTAATCCACCGAACCAGTACATCTGTGGACACTGAGGGGCAATGTAGAATGGCCAGTCCACCTATCCAGTACATCTGTGGACACTAAGGGGCAATGTAGAATGGCCAATCCACCTAACCCGCACATCTGTGGACACTAAGGGGCAATGTAGAATGGCCAATCCACCGAACAGCACGTTTTTCAGACTGTGGGAGGAAACCGGAGCAGCCGGAGGAAACTCACGCAGACATGGGGAGAACATTCAGACTCCGCACAGACAGTGACCCAAGCCGGGAATCGAACCTGTGTCCCTGGTGCTGTGAGGCAGCATAGCTCATCCAATTAGCCAGGCAGCAGGTTATATTAGTCTTGGCATTCTGCAACGTGATCGGATTCATTGAACTGTCATGGTTTTTTCACTATCTGTTTAAATGTCCAAGGATTATCACATTAAAAGCATCTTTGGGAAATGTCTGAGTGAATAACCCATCGCCCCTATGACTGTTGTGGCGGAGTTGAATAACAGGAACTGAACTGAAGGATGTTTTTCTTACCATAAAAGTCAGATCCATAACCTGATGTGAAGAAGACAGATTTATGTTAAATCTTGGATAAAATTATTTCAAAATCAACATGCTTAAAGATATTTATGCCTTAAGAACAAAGAAAAGTGCTGCAGAGGAACAGACCCTTCGATGTTCACTCTCCCATGTATCTCTTGGAATGGGATTGTTTTTGCTGTGTAAACAAGTGCTGATTGTATCGGGAGGTTTAACACTCAAGCATCAGTGAATAAGTATAAAGGTTATTTATTCGTGTCACAAGTAGGCTTACATCAACACTGCAATGAAGTTACTGTGAAAATCCCACAGTTGCTACACTCCGGCTCCAGTTTGGTTAATACTGAGGGAGTATTTAGCATGGCCAATGTATCTAACCAGCACTTCTATGGGACTTTGGAAGGAAACCGGAGCGCCCGGAGAAAACTCATGCAGACACGGGGAGAACATGCAGACTCCGCACAGACAGTGACCCAAGCCGGGAATCGAACCTGTGTCCCTGGTGGGTGAGGCAGCATAGCTAATCCAATTAACCAGGCAGCAGGTTATATTAGTCTTGGCATTCTACAATGTGATCGGATTCATTGAACTGTCATGATTTTTTCACTATCTGTTTAAATTTCCAAGGATTATCACAGTAAAAGCATCTTCGGGAAATGTCTGAGTGAATAACCCATCGCCCCCAAGCAGCCTATCAGGAATCACAGTGGAGAACAATGTAGGGCATCTTACGGGAAAGGGGCAGCAGATTTAAAACAGACATGGGGAGAAATTACTTCTCTCAATGGGTGGTGAATCTGTGGAATTCATTACCTCGGAGTGCGGTGGATGCTGGGACATGGTAAATTTGAGGAGACAGACAGAGTTTTAATTAGTAATGGATTGGAGCATGGGCTGGAGGGCGGTGTAGGGGGGGGGGGGCTGTCTGGTAATGGGAAGGGTGGGGGGCTGGGTATTATCGTACTTGTTGCGCCCCTGATAGTTAAGGGTTTACCCGGCGATTGTCCAGAAGGCCTATTCGACTGGAGAATTGTGCTGTGCCTGCTACCATCTGACAAACTGATTTCAATCACTGACATCAGATCATAGTTACAATGAAAACAATAGGAGGGGGAAAAAACTCTTGTAACTGGATTTTATTTTAAAGGCGCAGACGGTGCCCCGTATGGGACAGCCCCACACGCCCTACCCTCACCCCCACCCCAAATAAACACCCCACTCCCCTCGGTATTCCATGTTCATCCAGCAGAAGGGACTCTTCAGTTCTGGGCAATAAAATGAAACAAAACTTACTCCAACTTGTAAATGAGACAAAACGTCTCAATAATTAAACTTCATTACTCCAACACTCGAGGCCTCACCCTGGACCATTCCGAGCTCCCACAAACCACAGCAGCTTCTTACTTATACTGAGTCAGCTGGTCAGCTGACCACCACATCATTTTCTCATTGGTTACATAGTTTACTGGGTCAGCTGACCCTTACAGCTTGTTCCCATTGGTCACTGCAACAGATCCAATGTGGTTCTATTGGTTGTTACATTGGTTCCATTCTAACATTCCACTCACACCCGCCTCTCCCACCACCTGATCCCCACCAACACAACCAGCCTGAACCCATCACTTCCCGGCCACTCCATGACCTCAGCAACACTCAGAGAATCATAGAATCACATGGCGCAGAAGAGGCCCTTCGGCCCATCGAGTCTGCACCGATGCATGAAATGCCTTGACTTGCCCACGTAATCCCGTTTACCAGCAGCTGGTCCATAGCCCTGAATATTATGGCTGTGCCAAGTGCTCATCCAGGCACTTTTTAGAGGATGTGAGGCAACCCACCTCCACCACCCTCCCAGGCAGCGCATTCCAGACCCGTCACCACCCTCTGGGTAAAAGGGTTTTTCCTCACATTCCCCCTTAAACCTCCTGCCCCTCACCTTGAACCTATGTCCCTCGTAACTGACTCTTCAACTAAGGGAAACAGCTGCTCAAAGAACAAAGAACAATACAGCACAGGAACAGGCCATTCGGCCCTCCAAGTCCGCGCCACTCCCTTGTCCAAACTACACCATTATTTTGTATCCCTCCATTCCCACTCCGTTCATGTGGCTATCTCGATAAGTCTTAAACATTCCCAGTGTGTCCGCCTCCACCACCTTGCCCGGCAGCGCATTCCAGGCCCCAGCACCCTCTGTGTAAAATACGTCCTTCTGATATCCGTGTTATACCTCCCCGCGCCCCCCCCCCCCTCACCTTGAACCTATGACCCCTCGTGAACGTCACCACCGACCTGGGGAAAAGCTTCCCACTGTTCACCCTATCTATGCCTTTCATAATTGTATACACCTCTATTAGGTCACCCCTCATCCTCTGTCTTTCCAGTGAGAACAACCCCAGTTTATCGCTGCTCCTTATCCACTCTGTCCATGTTCCTCATAATCTTGAAAACCTCGATCAGGTTGCCCCTCAATCTTCTCTGCTCCAACGAAAACTGCCCAAGCCTATCCAACCTCTCTTCATAAAACCTTGAGATAGAGGAACAGGCTTTGGCCATTCGGCCCATCGAGTCTGCTCCGCCATTCAATCATGGCTGATATGATTCTCATCCCCATTCTCCTGCCTTCTCCCCATAACCCTTGATTCCTTTATTGATCAAAAACCTATCTATCTCTATCTTAAAGACACTCAATGACCTGGCCTCCACAGCCCTCTGTGGCAATGAATTCCACAGATTCACCACTCTCTGGCTGAAGAAATTCCTCCTTATCTCCGTTTTAAAGGATCGTCCCTTTAGCCTGAGGTTATGCCCTCTGGTTCTAGTTTTTCCTATGAGTGGAAACATCCTCTCCATGTCCACGATATCCAGGCCTCGCAGTATCCTGTAAGTTTCAATAAGATCCCCCTCATCCTTCTAATCTCCAATGAGTACAGATCCAGAGTCTTCAACCGTTCCTCATACAACAAGCTCTTCATTCCAGGGATCATTCTTGTGAACTTCCTCTGGATCCTTTCCTAGGCCAGCAGATCCTTCCTCAGATACTGGGCCCAAAACCACTCACAATACTCCAAATAGAGCCTTATACAGCCTCAGAAGTCCATCCCTGCTCTTGTATTCCCGCGCTCTCGACATGCTAACTGAACATTTAAGAAAAACTTGGACGGGTTCATGGATGAGAGGGATGTGGAGGGATATGGTCCAAGTGCAGGTCAGTGGGACTAGGCAAAAAATGGTTCGGCACAGACAAGAAGGGCCAAAAGGCCTGTTTCTGAGCTGTAATTTTCTATGGTTCTATGAACCTACACGTTAACCTTCAGAGAATCTTGAACAAGGACTCCCTGGTCCCTTTGTGCTTCAGATTTATGATCTGGAATTTATATAAATGATCTGGAATTTATATAAATGATCTGGAAGAAGGAGTAACTGGGGTGATCAGTAAGTTTGCGGACGACACAAAACTGGCAGGACTTGCAGATAGTGAGGAACATTGTCAGAGGCTACAGAAGGATATAGATAGGCTGGAAATTTGGGCAAGGAAATGGCAGATGGAGTTCAATCCTGATAAATGCGAAGTGATGCATTTTGGTGGGAATAATGTAGGGAGGAGCTACACGATAAATGGAAGAACCATAAAGGGTGTAGAGACGCAGGGGGACCTGGGTGTGCAAGTCCACAGATCTTTGAAGGTGACGTCACAGGTGGAGAAGGTGGTGAAGAAGGCATATGGCATGCTTGCCTTTATAGGACGGGGCATAGAGTATAAAAGTTGGGGTCTGATGTTGCAGATGTATAGAACGTTGGTTCGGCCGCATTTGGAATACTGCGTCCAGTTCTGGTCGCCACACTACCAGAAGGACGTGGAGGCTTTGGAGAGAGTACAGAGGAGGTTTACCAGGATGTTGCCTGGTATGGAGGGGCTTGGTTATGAGGAGAGATTGGGGAAACTGGGGTTGTTCTCCTTGGAAAGACGGAGGATGAGGGGAGACTTAATAGAGGTGTATAAAATTATGAAAGGCAGAGATAGGGTGAACGGTGGGAAGCTTTTCCCCGGGTCGGTGGTGACGTTCACGAGGGGTCATAGGTTCAAGGTGAAGGGGGGGAGGTTTAACACAGATATCAGAAGGACATATTTCACACAGAGGGTCGTGGGGGCCTGGAATGTGTTGCCGGGCAAGGTGGTGGAGGCGGACACACTGGGAACGTTTAAGACTTATCTAGACAGCTATATGAACGGAGTGGGAATGGAGGGATACAAAAGAGTGGTCTAGTTTGGACCAGGGAGCGGCGCGGGCTAATTGTTCCTGGTTTCTCGTTTCAAGGCTTCATTCTATGATCATCTTGCTGGTGCCAGTACAGAGTGAGACTGCGAATAGTTGGGAACCTGTCTCGGGGGCAGGGAATTCATATGGTGTTCGTGGAAGTGGAAATGACGAGGGTTGGGAAGCATTTTCCGATCGGGGCCATTGTGATCTCCTGGACTCGTTTCGATCGCCTCAGGGGGTCGGAGAGGAATTTCCCAGATTTTTTTTCCCCATATTGGCCCTGGGGTTTTTCACTCTGGGTTTTCGCCTCTCCCTGGAGATCACATGGTCTGGAATGGGGGGGTGGGGGTGAGTTAATAGGTTGTAATGAACAAAGCATCGTAGCTGTGAGGGACAGCTCGGTGGATAGGATATTGGTATGTAGATAGGCTGGAAAATTGGGCGGGGATCCTGGATTCAGGATTCAATCCTGGACCGCGGAGCGGCGCGGGCTTGGAGGGCCGAAGGGCCTGTTCCTGTGCTGTATTGTTCTTTGTTCTTTGTTCTTTGATTGCCTGAGCATTTCCCCAATTAGAAAATAGTCTATGCCTCCATTTCTCCTTCCAATGTTTATAATCTCACACTTTTCCACGTTATATTCCATCTGCCACTTCTTTGCCCACTCTCCTAGCCTATCCAAGTCTTTGTGCAGTCCCCCTGCTTCCTCAAT
The DNA here is from genome assembly GCF_964213995.1 of Mustelus asterias. NCBI lineage: Eukaryota > Metazoa > Chordata > Chondrichthyes > Carcharhiniformes > Triakidae > Mustelus > Mustelus asterias. The sequence continues at coordinate 245,285 of NW_027590292.1, read as the reverse complement.
ACTATCTCTCCCTCTGCATATCTTTCCATCATCTGCAAACTTGGCAACAGTGGCTTCATTTCGTTCTTCCAAATCGTGAATGTTTATTGTGAAAAGTTGTGGTCCCAGCACCGACCCTTGAGGCCCACCACTAGTCACCGGCTGCCATCCTGAAAAAGACCCGTTTATCCCCACTCTCTGCCTTCTGCCAGTCAACCAATCCTCTATCCATGTCAGCATCTTACCCTTCACACCACGGGCACCTAACTTATTTAAAAGTCTCCGATGTGGCACCTTGTGAAAGGCCTTTTGGAAATCCAAATAAATCAGGGCCACTGGTTCTCCTTTATCTAACTTCCTTGTTACCTCCTCAAAGAACTCTAACAGATTTGTCAGACATGAGCTCCCCTTGACAAAGCCGTGCTGACTCAGTCCTACTTTATCATGCACTTCCAAGTACTCTGTGATCTCATCTTTAATAATGGACTCTAAAATCTTGCCAATGAACGAAGTCAGTCTAACCGGCCTATAATTTCCCATCTGCTGCCTCCCTCCCTTCTTAAACAGCGCTGTTACATCAGCTAATTTCCAGTCCTCTGGTACCCTCCCTGCCTCCAGTGATTCTTTTGCTTTTATGCTGTCCTTTACTTTCCTCGTCAGCCATGGAAGCTTCGTCCTCTCTTTAGCAGGTTTCCTCCTCCTTGGGATGAATTTCTGTTGTGCCTCCCGAATAACCACCCCCCCCCCCCCTCCACCCAAAACTCCTGTAATTGCCGTTCCACTGTCTCTCTCAAACTACAGGGTAAATTCTATCATATTGTGGTCAATGCTCTCTCAGGGTCACTTCACCTTAAGTTCCCTAATCAAATCTGCCTCATTACACATCACCAACTCCAGAATTCCCGTTTCCCCAGTCGGCTCTGTCACAAGCTGCTCCAAAAAAGCATATCTTATACATTCCACAAATTCCTTTTCTTGGGACCCACTACCTACCGGATTTTCCCAGGCCACCTGCATATTGAAGTCCCCCATAATTATTGTAATATTGCCTTTTTATGTGCCTTTTCTATCTCCAGATTTATTTTCTGCCCCTCATCCTGACTACTGCTTGGAGACCTGTACATAACTCCCATCAGGGTCTTTTTACCATTGTTTCTCTCAACTCTACCCACAGAGATTCTCTGCCTTCTGATCCTGTATCGCTTCTTGCTATTGATTTAACGCCATTCCTTCCGAACAATGCAACTCCGCCTCCTTTGCCCATCTGCCTGTCCTTCCAATAAGACACCTATCCTTGGATATTTAGATGCCAGCCCTGATCCCCTTGCAGCCACGTCTCTGTGATGCCCACAACATCGGACCGGCCAATTTCAATGTGCGCAACAACCTCATTTACCTTGCTTGATATACTGCACGCATTCAGGTACAACACCCTCAGTCCCGCATTGAGGTACAACACCCTCAGTCCCGCATTGAGGTCCAACACCCTCAGTCCCGCATTGAGGTACAACACACTCAGTCCCGCATTGAGGTACAACACCCTCAGTCCCGCATTGAGGTACAACACCCTGAGTCCCGCATTGACCACCTCCCTTCTCATTCCTGGCACCTTTATTTTGCTCTGCCTGAGGTTAGATTCCTGCCACCTTCTATACTCTCTGTTCTGTTATGTGGGAGGCCAGGGAGGCCTGGTATCAACAGCTCCTCCGCTGATGGAGGGGACAGGGAACTCGACATTGGTTACTGACGACAGGCGGGAAGACGATCAAACGTTGGTGGGTTCATCGAGGCCTCACTCACCAGAGAGGATCTTAAAACTGGCTCCAGTCCCCAGGCATCAACCCCCAAGGGGTTGTCACTCCCCCTGATCATGTCTATGTGAGATGGACATAAGGATCAGGAATGAACTATGGGATGTATTATATTGTAAATATGCTGTGGATTCTGCACCAAGACTGGATGAAGTGAATCGAGAAAAATGTTCGCAAATGGTTTCAAATGTTGTTGCTGTACCGGGGGGTGTGGGGGTGGGGTGGGAGAGGTGTTACTTACAGGGGAGTGTGTTATATATTTTGGGGCTTTCTTTCAGGGAACGGGCCATGTGATCTCAGGTGTGGGGTGAGCTGTTGGGATCCTCCCAGATTGGGCAGTCAATATTTGGAGTGTTGTGTGAACAGATGGAATAAAGAGTTGTGTCCCTGACACCTGACTGTGGAGTCGATATTGAAGAGAATCCTCAGAACCACAGGACATAAACAAACAGTCTCGATCCCAGTGCTGTACAACTCGACCAGTAGCTTCAATCCTCTATGTCCCCATCTCACACTCTCCTCAAGGAGCTGACTGTCTGTCCCAGTGTCCCAGTGTCCCCATCTCACACTCTCCTCGAGGTGCTGACTGTCTGTCCCAGTGTCCCAGTGTCCCTCTCACACTCTCCTCAAGGTGCTGACTGTCAGTCCCAGTGTCCCTCTCACACTCTCCTCAAGGAGCTGACTGTCTGTCCCAGTGTCCCAGTGTCCCCATCTCACACTCTCCTCAAGGTGCTGACTGTCAGTCCCAGTGTCCCTCTCACACTCTCCTCAAGGTGCTGACTGTCAGTCCCGTGTTTCCCTCTCACACTCTCCTCAAGGTGCTGCTGACTCTGTCCCGATGTCCCGTGTCCCCCTCTCAAACTCTCCTCAAGGTGCTGCTGACTCTGTTCAGGTGTCCCGGTGTCCTTCTCCCACGCAGTCCTCAACTCACCCTTGCCTCCTTACAACCTCACAAGAGAAAACAAGAATGTGAAGCTTCTTGATCAGGTTCTTCTGTACATAAAACTGAGAGCTAGTTCTATCTGAAGTCTCAGATTGTACTGTACATAACACTGAGAGATAGTTCTATCTGAAGCCTCAGATTGTACTGTACATAACACTGAGAGATAGTTCTATCTGAAGCCTCAGATTGTACTGTACATAACACTGAGAGATAGTTCTATCTGAAGCCTCAGATTGTACTGTACATAACACTGAGAGATAGTTCTATCTGAAGCCTCAGATTGTACCGTTCATAACACTGAGAGATAGTTCTATCTGATGACTCGAGCTAAGACTGTACTGTACGTAATGCTGAGAGATTGATCCGTGTGAAGTCCTATACTAAGATTGTTCTGTCCATGAGCTGTACATCAGATCTGCTACAACCTGGATTAAGCAGACTATATCAACCCTGATTGACGTTAACTTCATCTAAAAACCACGACCATGATACCCATCAGACAATAAGATATAAGAGCAGAATGAGGCCATTCGGCCCGTCGAGCCGGCTCCACCATTCAATTCTGGGTGATAAGTTTCTCAAACCCATTTTCCTGCTTTCTCCCCGTAACCCTTGATCGCTGGACCAGTCAAGAACCTATTTATCTCTTTATTAAATACAGTCAATGATCTGGCCTCCACAGCCTTGTGTGGCGATGAATTCCACAGATTCACCACCCTCTGGCTGAAGAAATTCCTCCTCGTCTCAGTTCTGAAGTAAGAAGTCTCACAACAGCAGGTTAAAGTCCCACAGGTTTAATTCGAATCACGAGCTTTCGGAACGCTGCTCCTTCATCAGGTGAGTGGGAAACTGGTGTTGTGAGACTTCTTACTGCGCACACCCCAGTCCAACACCGCCATCACCACATCACATTTCTAAAGGGCTATCCCTTCCCTCTGAGTCTCTGCCCTCGGGTCCAAGTCTCCCCAACTAATGGAAACATCTTCCCCAAGTGCACTCTATCCAGGCCTTTCATTATTCTGTAAGTTTCAATGTTATCCCCTTCCTCATACTTCCAAACTGCATCGAGTGTGGAACCCCAGTCCTCAGACGCTCCTCATGCGTCAAGTCTTTCATTCCCCGGATCATTCTTGTGAACCTGCTCTGGACCCTCTCCAAGGCCAGCACATCCTTCCTTAGATACGGGGACCAAAATTGCTGACAATATTGTGAATGCGGTCAGACCAGTGTCTTATAAACCCTCAGCAGTACACCCCGGCTTTTGTATTCTCGTCGTCTCGAAATTAACGCTAGCAGAGTGATCACTGCTATATCGAATTAATATTGACCCTACATGATTTCCAACTTTCCATCCCTCCCTGACCCTCAACACCCATCGAGGCTGTAACTGTTCTATGTTGGGGATAAAAAGTGTTGGATTGAAGGGGGTTAAGTGAAGCTGTTTGTTTAGTGACTGGAATTGATGTGAGTCTCCATGGATCCGATTAGTGTGCCTGGAGGGATTCCCCTCTTCTATTAATCAGGGATTCCGTTCAATGTGTTGTCCCATTGAGTCAGCGGGAGCGGCAACTCCGACACCAACAGAGATCAGCGGCTGTGGAGAGAGAGGGAGGGAGAGGAGAGATCAGAATCTGGGAGCAATGGATTGGAGTCTTCCAACAATGGATCAGAATCTGGGAGCAATGGATTGGTGTCTTCCAACAATGGATCAGAACAGAGTCATAGAGGTTTACAGCATGGAAACAGGCCATTCGGCCCAACTTGTCCATGCCACACTTTTTTAAAAACTCATAAACTAACCCCAATTGCCTGCATTCGGCCCATATCCTTCGATAGCCACGTAATTATCTAAATGCTTTTTAAAAGACAAAATTGGACCCGCCTCTATTCCTACATCTGGCAGCTTGTTCCAGACACTCACCACCCTCTGTGTGAAAACATTGCCCCTCTGGACACTTTTGTATCGCTCCCGTCTCACCTTAAACCTGTGCCCTCTAGAATCTGAGAACAATGAACCGGAATCTTCCAACAATGGATCAGAATCTGGGAACAATGGATTGGAATCTTCCAACAATGGATCAGAATCTGGGAACAATGGATTGGAATGTTTCGACAATGGATCAGAATCTGGGAACAATGAACCGGAATGTTCCAACCAAGGACAGGAGTTTATTCTATTTGATTTCTGAGTTTACTGCTGATTATTGGTTGATAACATCAGCTGATCGGATTCGATATCTACTGAGGGTGATTCAATGCTTTTACTATCCCCTCCTGGCGAATGTTGGTGTTCCGGGTAAGTCTCTGGCTGGAATTGGACCGGCCCGACCGCCACGGGAATCGGAGCAGGCGAGGGGCGGAGAATGGGAAGGTCTGTTGAACACGGGTGGGATTTTGCAGCTTGGGGAAGAGTGAGGCTGGAAAGTCCCGGCCCGTGTCCAGTTCCTAATTCTGGAAAGGCTGTTTAACTGTATTGATTTTCTTGTCATTTCCTGTACTCGGTTTGCTGCTCTTGTTGAATCTCTGTATCCGGTTATTAATTCTTTCAGCCACTGACAATTGTCTCAGGGTCTATGGGCTGGGATGTCTTCTGAGTGCTGTGACTTTCCATCGACATGTGACCTCAAACACTCTTCCTTCGTGCGTAAAATATTGAGACAGAATCCTTTTCACCCTCTGCATATAACACCAGTTCACCCACCCAATCACCGGGACGCAGAATCAATTTTATTGGTCATATCTGCACAGCAGGATCTCACAGAGAGAAAACATATTTCATTAAATTTGAAATTTATTCATCAGTGTCACAAGTATGCGAAAATTAACATTGCAATGAAGTTACTATAAAAATCCCCGAGTCACCACACTCCAGCGCCTGTTCAGGTACACTGAGGGAGAATTTAGCACGGCCAATGCACCCAACCAGCACAACTTTCAGAGTGTGGGAGGAAACTGGAGCATCCGGAGGAAACCCACGCAGACATGGGGAGAACATGAAGAATCTGCACAGACAGGGGCCAAGCCTGCAATTGAACCAGGACCTCTGGTGCTGTGAGGCAGCAATGCTATCCCCTGTGCTACCACAAGCTCTCGAGAGCAACAGGAACACAAACACACAGACACACCCAAAACGCACTGTTGTGGGAAAAATCCACTAGTAGTCAGACTTCGAGATTCAGAAAATACGATTTATTAAACAGAGCTCCGTGGAGACAAGGCACATGTCTGTAGCAAACCTTCTCTCACTAGTATGTCGGGAGCGGTTCATTTTTATACCCTTTACACAATGGGTAAACCGGTGATTCGAATATTACCACATCGTTTAAGTGAGTACAAGCATTTAACATTTTATGAATGGGTACATTTCCTCATGTTTACATCAGTACAAACAGGTATAGACATTTAACATTTTATGAATGGGTACATGTCCTTATGTCTGTATCTATCAATGGCTCGTTTCGTCTCGTTCAGGTGCTAATCGGTTCCCTCGCATTCATATTTCCCGTGTTCCTCTAACGTTAATCTAAGCTCTTTGTTTCGGGGTTTCCTTATCTTAAAAAGATGTCTTGACCCTTGGCTTGGCTTCCTGAGGTGTTTGTTTGCTATGAGTCACTGTCTGTGATTTGGAAATGGCTTGTCTGTTAGGTTTTTCTGAACAGCAGGAGCCTGTGTCTGCTCTTTTGGCTTTCCCAGTTAACCCTTTATGTGCCAGGCAGCCATTTTAAAGTGTGCTCCCTTGTATTTTTCCCCTTACAGCACATACATTAAGACACACATTTGTTGATAGAAGCAATCAGATTTAGACACTTACTCCCACTCACAAATATAAGAACATAAGAAATAGGAGCAGGAGTAGGCCATCTGGCCCTTCGAGCCTGCCCCATCATTTAACAAGATCATGGCTGAACTGAAGCGAATCAGTTCCACTTACCCACCTGCTCCCCATATCCCCTAATTCCCTTATCGATCAGAAAACTATCTACCCGTGATTTAAACATATTCAATGAGGAAGCCTCCACCACTTCAATGGGCAGAGAATTCCAGAGATTCACTACCCTCTGAGAGAAGACGTTCCCCCTCAACTCTGTTCTGATCCGGCCCCCCCTTATTTTGAGGCTGTGCCCTCTACTTCTGGTTTCCCTTCTAAGTGGAAAGAATCTCTCCACCTCTACCCTATCCAGCCCCTTCATTATCCTATATGTCTCTATCAGATCACCCCTCATCCTTCTAAACTCCAACGAGTACAGACCCAATCTGTTTAATCTCTCCTCATAAGCTACACCCCTCATCTCCGGTATCAACCTGGTGAACATTCTCTGCACTCCCTCCAAGGCCAATATATCCTTTCGCAAGTAAGGGGACCAAAACTGCACACAGTACTCCAATTGCGGCCTCACCAGTGCCTTGTACAGTTGCAGCAAGACCTCCCTGCTTTTATATTCTATCCCCCTCGCGATAAAGGCCAACATTCCATTCGCCTTCTTGATCACCTGCTGCACCTGCAGACGGAGTTTTTGCGATTCGTGCACAAGGACCCCCAGGTCCCTCTGCACAGTCGCACGATGTAATTTTTCTCCATTTAAATAATATTCCAATTTATTATTATTTCTTCCAAAGTGGATAACCTCACATTTGCTAACGTTATATTCCATCTGCCAGATCCTCGCCCACTCGCTCAGCCTATCCAAATCTCTCTGCAGACTTTCCGCGTCCTCCACACAATTCGCTTTCCCACTCACCTTCGTGTCACCAGCAAACTTGAAAACCTAGATTCAGTCCCCTCCTCCAGATCATCTATGTAAATGGCAAACAATTGAGGCCCCAGCACCGATCCCTGCGGCACGCCACTGGTCACCAACTGCCAACCAGAAAAGCACCCATTTATCCCAACTCTCTGCTTCCTGTTAGATAGCCAATCGGCAATCCACGCCAACACCTTACCCCTAACTCCGTGTACCCCAATCTTCTGCAGCAACCTTTTGTGAGTCACCTTATCGAACGCCTTCTGGAAATCTAAAAACACCACATCCACCGGTTCCCCTCTGTCAACCGCACTAGTGACATCTTCATAAAAGTCCAGTAGATTCGTCAAACACGACTTTCCCTTCATGAATCCATGCTGCGTCTGCTTGATCGAACCATTCTCATTCAGGTGCTCTGTTAATTCCTCTTTAATAATGGACTCTAGCATCTTCCCAACTACAGACGTTAAGCTAACCGGCCTGTAGTTACCCGCCTTTTGTCTACTTCCTTTTTTAAACAGCGGCGTAACAGTAGCTGTTTTCCAGTCAGCCGGCACTACCCCAGAGTCCAGCGAATTTTGATAAATTACTACTAACGCATCTGCTATTACCTCAGCCATTTCTTTCAGTACCCTGGGATGCATTCCATCCGGGCCCGGGGACTTGTCTACCTTCAGTCCTATTAGTCTACCAAGCACCACCTCCTTAGTAACAGTAATTGTATTAAGGACCTCCCCTCCCACCAACTCTCGATTTCTAATATTCGGCAAACTATTTGTGTCTTCCACCGTGAAGACCGACACAAATAACTTATTTAAAGTCTCGGCCATTTCCTCGTTTTCCACTATTAAATCCCCCCTCTCATCTTCCAAGGGTCCAACATTCACTCTAGCCACTCTATTCCTTTTTATATACTTGTAAAAACTTTTCCTATCATTTTTTATATTTTGAGCTAGTTTAGTTTCATAATCTATCTTTCCTTTCTTAATCGCTTTCTTAGTCGTTCTTTGTTTTTCTTTAAAGCTTTCCCAATCCACTATTTTTGGCCACTCTGTACGCATCTGATTTTATTTTAATACTCTCCTTTATTTCCTTCGTTATCCACGTCCGGTTATCCTTTTTCTTACAGTCCTTCTTTATCACCGGAATATATTTTTGCTGAGTACTTAAAAAAATCTCCTTAAAAATCCTCCACTGTTCCTCAGCTGTCCTACCTACCAGTCTGCTCGCCCAGTCTACATTAGCCAATTCCACCCTCATCCTATCGTACTCCCCTCTGTTCAATCAGAGGACACTGGTTTGGGACCCTACTTTCTCACCCTCCATCTGTATCAGAAATTCCACCATATTATGATCACTCATCCCAAGAGGATCCTTCACAAGAAGATCCTTAATCCTACCTGTCTCATTGCACAGAACCAGATCCAAGATAGCTCGCTCTCTCGTAGGTTCTGTAACATACTGTTCAATGAAACAATCCCGACAGCATTCCAAGAACTCTTCCTCAAGCCCTCCACGTCCAATTTGAGTCGACCAATCAATATGTAGGTTAAAATCCCCCATGATTATTGCCGTTCCACTTTTGCACGCATCCATTATTTGCTTGTTTATAGCCCTCCCCACCTCTAAGTTATTATTTGGGGGCCTATAGACCACGCCTACCAGTGGCTTTCTCCCCCTACTATTCCTTATCTCCACCCACAACGATTCCACGTTTTGATCCTTAGAGCCTATGTCGTCTCTCACTACCGTCCTGATATTATCCTTTATTAACAAAGCTACCCCATCTCATTTTTCTACCTGTCTATCCTTCCTAAATGCCTGATAACCCTGTATATTCAGTTCCCAGTCCCGGTCACCCTGCAACCACGTTTCTGTGATGGACGCTAGATCATATTCATTTGTATGGATTTGTGCCATCAACTCATTTACTTTGTTTCAAATGCTTCGTGCATTCAGGCAAAGTGTCTTTATGCCAGCCTTTATCTGGACCCGGTTTGCTGAAGCGCTACTAACATCTCCCAAGCCCTCTCCTCCTTGAGCTTGTTGTTTATTCACTATACTCCTGGCATTAGAGTAGACACCTCTCAATCCTATGGTCTGACCTCTCCCCTTCTCTGTTCCCAGTCCACCTGCCCTCTTGCACTGCCTATAACCCTTCTCTGAATGCGAGCTACCTTCCTCACTCTCAGTCACGTCACTTTGATCCCCTCCCCCCAACCTATCTAGTTTAAACTCTCCCCAGTAGCCTTAGCCAACCTTCCTGCCAGGATTTTGGTCCCCCTGGGATTCAAGTGCCAACCGTTTTTAGTATACAGGTCACACCTGCCCCTAAAGAGGTCCCAATGGTCCAGGAACCTGAATCCCTGCCCCCTGCACCATTCCCTCAGCCACACATTCATCCTCCACCTCACTCCATTCCTTTCCTCACCTTCCCGTGGCACAGGCAGCAATCCCGAGATTACTACCTTTGCTTTCCTCCTTCTCAGCTGTCTCCCTAATTCCCTATACTCTTTTTTCATGTTCCCTTCTCCCTTCTTACCCACATCAGCGGTACCAATATGTACCTCTACCTCCGGCTCCTCTCCCTCCCACCTCAGGATTTCTGGGACTCGCCCAGCGACATCCTGGATCCCAGCCCCAGGGAGGCAGACCACCATGCGAGACTCCCGCCTGCCTCCGCAAAATCGCCTGTCCGTCCCCCTGACTGTCAAGTCCCCGATTAATACCGCCTTCCTCCTCCTTTCCTTAGCCCTCTGAGTTACAGGGCCGGACTCCACCCCGGAGACATGGCCACTGCTGCTTCCCCCAGATGGGCTGTCCCCCCCAACAGTACTCAGACAGGAGTACTTGTTATGTAGGGGCACTTCCATCGGGGTGCTCTCAATCACCCGTGTTTTACCCTTCCTGGCTGTCACCCACTTGGCCTCTTCCCGTGGCCCTGGTGTGACCACCTGATGATAGCTCTTGTCTATCACCTCCTCATTCTCCCTCACCTGTCTAAGATCGTCAAGCTGCAGTTCCAGCTCCCTAACACGGGCCCTCAGGAACCGCAGCTCGACACACCCCTCACAGATGTGGATGTCCGGGAGGCCAGGTGCCTCCAGGACCTCCCACATACTGCACTGCGAACAACACACTGGCTTCACACTGATATTTCACCCTTTCTTCCAAGGTACACAGAGAAAAGTAAATTATAAATAAAAAAATAAGAAACTCACCCCTGCTCGCCCTTTCTGCCTCAGCCCGATGAGCCAAAGCCCCTCAGTTCTCACTCAGCTCCCTCTCACTCCGCTGCCCGCTCCCAACGCTGCCCGTTAGATAGTGGGACCTGCCTTTTAAACCTCCCGTGCACTAAAAAAACCTCAAATGACCCTTCCCAGTAAACCTACCCCCTACCCCCACACAAATTCACGAACCAAAATTACTGCAACACTCCAGAATAACGCACACTTAGGAACACTCGTCAGGTACTCTGTTGCTCACACACAAACACGCACACACACACATGCATACAGGCACAGACAATATAGACACACGCAACACACACACGGTAGGGGGTAGGGCAGGATAACAGCTACTCCCTGTCCATTGATGGTGGGGTGATCAAGTAAAACCGCGTGACAGCCAAGAACTCAGGTCCATGTCCCATTTCTCACCTCTTGCAACCTTCACCGGCAATGGATAAACAGCGGATTCAGTCTCCTGCCCATTTCCGGCAAGAGGCTGAATAAATTATTTCAATTTATTTTAAAACAACTTTAAATGAAATTAGCGAGCCTGGGATGGAATTGTGCGCCACACTTGCCTTTGCAGCCTCACCGGGAGAGGTTGTGTCCCGTGAGGAAAACAGCTGGCCACATGTATGAGGACGAGTCATGATGACCTCGCCGGGAGAACTGAAGGCCATTGAGGGCACCGGGCAAGGTCGAGGGCAAAGGTAGGTGCCCCTTGGGCAATGCCCACCGGGCAGTACCAGGGAGTGGCGCATGAGGTGGCGTGGTCTACAGGGGCGGAGCCTGAAGGTAGCGGGGCCGACTCTGAAAGTAGTTGCAGGGTCGGAGAGGGTCCCGTTACCACTCTGCCCGCTGTCTGTGGGGTGGGGTGGTCCCCGCTGCCACTCTGCACGTGATTGGTGTTCGTAGGGAGGGGGGTCTCGGTGCCTCTCTGCATGCACAGTGGGGTAGGGAGGGGGTCTCGTTGCCTCTCTGCATGCACAGTGGGGTAGGGAGGGGGTCTTGCTGCCTCTCTGCATGCACAGTGGGGTAGGGAGTGAGTCTCGCTGCCTCTCTACATGCACAGTGGGGTAGGGAGGGGGTCTCGCTGCTTCTCTGCATGCACAGTGGGGTAGGGAGGGGTCTCGCTACATCTCTGCATGCACAGTGGGGTAGGGAGGGGGTCTCGTTGCCTCTCTGCATGCACAGTGGGGTAGGGAGGGGTGTCGCTACCTCTCTGCATGGACAGTGGGTTAGGGAGAGGTGCCCTGCTGACACTCTGCATGCAATTGCTGTGGGGGAATGGGGGGTGATTGGTCCAGGTGGTGGGGAGGGGGCTGGGTCTTTATCTGGTCGGGGACTGCTCAGAAAGAGCTGAGGACCCCCGGACTACCTGGGGGCAGCTGCTGTGTTGAAGCGAGCTGCAGCAGCAGAGAGCTGACAGATGTCTCTCTCAGACCAGGCAGCTCACTGCTGGCTGCAATTGCGCATTTGCAACCAAATAGGTTTGGGAGGTGGTGGGTATCCCAGCCAGCGCTGCGAGAGCTGCAAGTGATGGGGCCACTGCTGTGGGAGGTCCAACAGCCATCGAGTTTTAACAGCACGAAATGAGGCCATTCGGCCATTATGTCTGAACTGGTCATCAAACACCTATCCAATCCAATCCCATTTTCCAGCACTCGATCCACAGCCTTGTCATAGAGTTTACAGAATGGAAACAGGCCCTTCGGCCCATCTTGTCCATGCCGCCCTTTCTTTTTAAACCCCTAAACTAATCCCAATTGCCCACATTTGCCCCATATCCCTCTATACCCATCGTACCCATGTAACTGTCTAAACGCTTTTTAAAAAATAAAATTGTACCCGCCTCTCCTACTGCCTCTGGCAGCTCGTTCCAGACACTCACCACCCTCTGTGTGAAAAAATTGCCCCTCTGGACCCTTTTGTATCTTTCACCTCTCACCTTAAATCTATGCCATCTAGTTTTAGACTCCCCTATCTTTGGGAAAAGATATTGACTATTGAGCTGATCTGTGCCCCTCATTATTTTATAGACCCCTATAAGATCACCCCTCAGCCTCCTACGCTCCAGGGGAAAAAGTCCCAGTCTATTCAGCCTCTCCTTATAACTCAATCCATCAAGTCCCAGTAGCATCCTCGTAAATCTTTTCTGTGCTCTTTCTAGTTTAATAATTATATGCTCTGGCGTTTGAGTTGCTGATCTAAATGCCTCTTGTGGTTGTTCCCGCTTCTACCATCCTTTCAGGCCGTGAGCTGCAGATCCCAGCACCCTGTGGATGGAAACATTTTCCCTCAAATCCACACAAAAATCTGCCCTTTACCTTAACTCCACGCCCCTCTGGTTATTGACACCTCTACTGAAGGGAAAAGGTTTCTTCCTATCCGTGTGCCACATACTTTTGTTCATATCACTCAGTCCCCCACCCCCCCGCCCCCACCTGAAAGCATTCCCCACCACCACCCACTACACCCGCTCCACCTCCAGCCGTCTCTGCTCTAAGGTAAAAAACCCAGCCTAACCAGCCTCTCCTCATAGCTGAAACTCTCCAGCCCAGGCAGCATCCTGGTGAATCTCCTCTCCACCGTCTCCAGTATAATCACATCCTTCCTGTAGTGTGATGACCAGAGCTGTGCACAGTTCTCTTGCTCTGGTCTAACCAGCGTTTTATACATTTCCATCATCACCTCCCAGCTCTTATATTCTGTGCTGCAGCTGCTAAAGGCAAGTATCCTACATGTCGTCTTAACCACCTCATCTACCTGTCTTGCTGCTTTTAAGGATCCACATATCTGCACCCCAAATTCATTCTGGTCCTCTGCACTTCCTCAGACTCGACCGGACATGGTACATTTCCTTGCCCGGATAGTCGTCCCAAATGCATGGCCTCACATTCGTCAGGTGTAAATTACATTTGCCCATTTGCCCAGCCTTTCAGTTTCCTCAGCACGGTGGCACAGTGGTTAGAACTGCTGCCCCACAGCGCCAGGGACGTGTGTTCGATTTCTGGCTTGGACCACATCTGTGTGGAGTTTGCACATTCTCCCCGTGTCTGCATGGGTTTCCTCCGGGTGCTCCAGTTTCCGCCCACAGTCGGAAGACTTGTGGGTTAGGTGGATTGGCCAGGATATACTGGACTTACTGTCAGGGAGAATTGCTTGGGTAAATGCATGGGGTTCAGGGGATAGCGCCTGGGTGGGATTGTGCTCAGTCCAGACTCGATGGGCTGAATGGCCTCCTTCTGCACTGTAGGATTCTATGATTCCTGCAATCGAAGGCTTTCCTCCTCAATATTTACCACACCACCAATTTTTGTATCATCTGCAAACTTACTGATCACACCTCACACATTCATGTCTCGACCATCAATGTACACTACAAACAACAAGGGACCCAGCATTGATCCCTGTGGAACCCCACTGAACACAGGCTTGCAGTCACAAAAACAACCTTCCACCATCACCCTCTGCCACTCAGCCATTTTGAATATAATTTACCAAATTGACCTGGTTTGAGTCGGAATCACTTCCTTGTTCAGTCTTCCATTTTTGTCAAAAGCTTTTCTGAAGAACACGTAGACTACATCGACTGCACTTCCCTCATCTCCTCATCCAGTCACCTCCTCAATATATTCCACCGAATTGTTAGACATGATCTCCCCCTGTCAAAGGAATGCTGACTATTGTTCATAAATCCTTACCTCTCGAAGTGGAGATTAATTCTGTCCCTCAGATTGTTTTCCAATCATTTCCCTACCACGGATATGGTGATGATGGTGTCCTGGCCGTGATTTTGGATATCTCCAGGGCACCTTGCAGGATCGCAGTATGGCACAGTGGTTAGCACTGCTGCCTCACAGCATCAGGGATCCCATTTCAATTCCTGGGATTCCATCAGCACCAGTGAAGCTTCTTTTTAAACTTTGTTCCATTCTCACATCCCGCCTGTTGGGATTTCTCCTATTACAAGAACGTGTGGTGTTCCTCTGGAAAGAATCCACTGTGAGCAAGTCCAGTTTCTCGCAGCTCCCCAATGTCCACATTCAGCCTTGTAAATTCAGTCTCGATCACAGCCGTCCCGTGTACATCATCAACCTGCATAAGTTCATTGGTAAGGTCAGGGCACATCGTGCTGATGTTTCAGCTTGAGATGTGAAAGACTGATTTGATTTGAATTGATTTGGTTTATTATTTTCACATATAATAAATATGTGATCCAAGCCGGGAATCGAACTCAGGTCCCTGTGAGACAGCAGTGCTAACCATTGTGCCACCATGCTGCCGACTCAAGAACAGCTTCTTCTCTGCTGCCATCTGACGTTTTAATGGACCCACATCGCATTCAGATGAGCTTTTTCTACACCCGAGCTCTGAGTCCAACATTACATTCTGCACTCTCTCCTTCTCTATGTTCAGAGTTACAGTGTTACAGAGTTCAGTGTTGGGCCAGGGAGATGGTGTCTGTGGACCTGTTGGGGAGGTAGGTGAACTGTACTGTATCCAGGCAATCTGGGAGGCCGGAATTGATTCATGTCATGACTAACCTTTTGATGCATTTCATAACATTGGATATACAGTGAAAAGTGTTGTTGCTTGAGTGCCATACAGACAAAGCATGCTGTACATAGAGAGGGAGAGAGGGCAGAATGTAATGTTGCAGTCATAGCTAGGATGTAGTAAAAGATCATCTTAATGCAATGTGGGTCCATTCAAACGTCTGATGGCAGCAGAGAAGCTGTTCCTGAGTCGGCAGCATGGTGGCACAATGTTTAGCGCTGCTGTCTCACAGGAACCTGAGTTCGATTATTGGCTTGGATCACTGTCTGTGTGGAATTTGCACATTCTACCCGTGTCGGCATGGGTTTGCTCCGGATGTTGCGGTTTTCACCCACAGTCCAAAATGTGCAGGTTAGGTTGATTGGCCATGTTAACTGCCCATTAGCGTCCTGGGATATGTATGTTTGGGGGATTAGCAGGGTACATATGTGGGACTTTGGGGATAGGGCCTGGGTGGGATTGTTGTAGGTGTAGACTCGATGGGCCAAATGGCCCCCTTCTGCACTGTAGTGATTCTATGATTCTATGAGTCGGTTGGTCCATGTCCTCACATTTTTTATCTTTTTCTCTGATGGAACAAGTGGGAAGAGTTGATGTCTGTGCTGCGCTATTCCTGAATTAAGCTGGTTGCTTTTGTGAGGCAACGGGAAGTTTAGACAGAGTTAATGAGTGGGAGGTTGGTTTGATTGATGGACTGGTCTGCATTCATCAAGCTTTGAAGTTTCTCGCAGTCTTGGACAGAGCAGGAGCCATACCAAGCTAGAATGTTATTTATGGTGCATCTGTAAAAGTTGGTGTAGTCACAGCTGACATGCCAAATATCTGTAAACCTCTGAGAAAATAGAGGCATTCGGAGACTTTTTTAATTATAGGGACGTCATGGAGGAACCAGGAAAGGTGTTTCGTGATGTGGACCCTAAAACGTGAAGCTCTCGACTATTTCAACTTCATCCCATTGATGTAGATCGGGGCATGTACTCCACGAGGCTTCCAGAAGTCAATTTGCTTTGTTGACATTGAGGAAGAGATTATTGTTGTCGCCGCAGTTCACCAGATTCTCTGTCTCTTCCTCCGACCCACTGCAGGTGTCATCAGCAAACTTGGAAGTTAGAGGGGAATTTGGCCACACAGTCACCAGTGTATAAGGAGTATAGTAAGGGGCTGAGGACGCAGCCTTACGGGGCACCGCTGTTCAGGATGATTGTGAAGGAGATGTTGTTGACTGTCCTTAATTTTGCTGTCTATGGATTAGGAAGTTGAGGATCGAATTGCAGAGGCAGGAGCCAAGCCCAGGGCCACGGACTTTGGACATGAGTTTCGTAGGACTAATGGTGTTGCAGGCTGAGCTGTAGTTGATAAACACGAGTCTGTGTTCCAGGGTTCACTGTCGGGCCAGGGAGATGGCATTGTGGACCTGTGGTGGATGCCGGTGAACTGTCGTGGATCCAGGCAATCTGGGAAGCCGGAACTGATTCATGCCATGACTAACCTTTTGATGCATTTCATAATATTGGACATCAGAGTCACCGGACGATAGGCATTAAGGCAGCCTGCTTGGCTTTTCCTTTGGTACTGGCCTTTGTTTGAGTTTTACCTGGTGCATAGATTGGCAACCATCCTGCCGAGAGAGGACTGATGCAGCTGCACTGGTCCAGTAGACCAACGTGGGACAGCAGTAATCGCACTGAGCGTTATGGACGATAGCTATTCGCTGAACCCTGAAGCTTTCTCCCACTCTTGAAAGCAAACACTGGAAGTTGTGTTCTGTGCCAATCGAGTGTGAGATTACTATTTTTTCCTGTGTTGTGCTAACAGTGGCCACAATGCTGTGATCTCCTCTCCAGGGTACAGTTCTGTGTAAATATAATAGAGATTCCGTGCTGTCAAGGCATCAGGATCTCCCTCTGCCAATTGTTAGTATTGTCCAGAGACAAGGGTCAAACCAGCCCTCTTTGGTACCAGCTCTGTTGCAGGGGTTGTCAGTAAACTGTCTGAGAGATGGCAGATTACCATCTACAGGACTCCAGTCTGGATTTTCTGTAAGGTTTACTCCCTCATCCTTCATACCCTCCAAATCCCCCACAAGGGAGGGGGCTATTTACTTGTCGCTGAGTGAGGGTCAATGTTGTGGACTCTCCGGAAAGCTCTCTCCCAAATATATACCACTGTGTTGCTACCATGGAGCAGCACGGTGACACAGTGGTTAGCACTGCTGATTCACAGCGTCAGGGACCTGGGTTCAATTCCAGGCTTGGGTCACTGTCTGTGTGGAGTTTGGACCTTCTCCCCGTGTCTGTGTGGGTTTTCTCCGGATGCTCCACTTTCCTCTCACACTGCAAAAGACGTGCTGGTTTTAAAAAAATAAGTGATTTTATGTGTATACATTCTTTTTTATTTCAACCCATCCTCAGTCCAAATGGGAACTTCTTTCCCTGAATCCTGTCTAATTTTATTCTTTATTTCCCTTCCTGACAGTGAACATAATCACAATTGTGACACTGACGAGCAGACACTGTGGTCTGTCCAAATGTGTGACTCGTTACCTGGTGGCCATGTCAGCGGGGGATCTGCTGGTCGTTATCCTCGACCTGATATTCAGACACATTCCCATTCTTTATCGGGAACAGTTTGATTTCCTGCTATCGCTCCCCGTGTGTAA
Source organism: Mustelus asterias (assembly GCF_964213995.1). Taxonomy (NCBI): domain Eukaryota; kingdom Metazoa; phylum Chordata; class Chondrichthyes; order Carcharhiniformes; family Triakidae; genus Mustelus; species Mustelus asterias. Next base: position 227,361 of record NW_027590292.1, on the reverse strand, counting down.
CATCCACGCCGTCCTGCTTTATGCAGCCACTGACTGTTCTGTCTGGTTCACCGTCACTTTCACCTTTGATCGATTTGTGGCCATTTGCTGCCCCAAGCTGAAGAGTAAATATTGCAGTGAGAAATCGGCGGCTGTGGTTCTGGGAACAGTGACGGTGCTGAGCTGTTTAAAGAACATTTTCTGGTATTTTATGTTATTTAATAGATATCGGCTGCTGAACGACCCCTGGTTTTGTGAGGTCACAGGGGATGTGATAGAATCTCGGGTCTGGACAATAATCGAGTTCCTCCACCACATTCTAACCCCGGCTGTCCCGTTCGCCCTGATTCTGCTGCTCAACGTTTTCACCGTCAGACACATTTTAATGAGCAGCAGAGCCCGCAGGAGACTCCGGACTCACAGCAGTGGGGAGAATGCGAGAGACCCCGAGATGGAGAGTCGCAGGAAATCCATCATTTTACTGTTTGTTATCTCAGCCAATTTCATCCTCTTATGGTCGACATTAATGGTTTATTCTATGTGGAGTCGGATGGATTATTTGGGCTATCAGTCGGTATGGTTAGATTTCTATGTTCTGGACTTTGGTTTCATGTTGCAACTCACAAGTTGTTGTACAAACACTGCCATTTATGCTGTGACACAGACTCACTTCAGGCAGCAGCTGAAAAATCTGCTGAAAGCTCCCCTTACTGCAATTCTTCAACTCATCAGACCCCGAGACGAAACTACAGCTACAAGACCCCTGACTCTTTCTATTGGACTTTCAAATATAAATAACAAACAGCCTCACAGAGACAGAGAGAGTGACAGATAAAGAGAGAGAGAGGGCAGTGAGAGCAAAACTGGGAGTGATAGAGAGATGGAGGTTGACAGAGAGAGGGACGGGTACAAATACATGGAGCGTGACACAGTTTGAAAGAGTTTCTAACAGATACAGGTAGAGAAACAGAGAGAGAGAGAAAGAAAAAGGACAGAGACAGATAGGGACTCTCAGAGCGAGAAAAACAGGGATAGAGATTGGGGGAAATGGGGAGGGAGATGGACAGGGAATGAGAAAGGGAGACAGAGGGAGACAGATGGCAGAATGTAATGAGAGAGGGAGACAGAAAGGGAGGCAGAGAGAAACAGAGACAGAGAGCGTCAGTGAATTTGAAACAGTGAGACTGAATGAGTACAATGGACACAGCAAGAGCAAAAGACAGAGCGAGGTAGAGAGAGAGAGAAAGACAGAGAAATAAGAAAAGGGGGACAGAGAAGGAGAGGGACAAGGAGAGTGGTGGAATTTGAATAAATATATCTGGAATTCAGAATCAGCTGGTGACCATAAAAGCATTGTCGATTTTCGGAAAAACCCATCTGGTTCACCAATGTCCCAGGGGAGGAAATCTGTCGTCCTTATGTGGTCAGGACTAAATGTGACTCAAAGTGGTTGACACTTAATTGCCCACTGAACATGGGCAACTAGGGATGGGCAATAAATGCTGGCCGACCAGTGACACCCAAGTCCCAAGAGTGAATACAAATACTTTGTACTGGGAAATTTTAAACAAACGGTAAACTGTTTCTCACAGCTGGATAAATACCCAATCCCTCTGATCGAGGACTTCGCTTCAAAGCTGGCAGGAGGATTCTTGTTTCCAATTATGAACTTTTTCACGTGCACTTATACTGACAGCTAGATGAGGTTTCCCAGCGATATTCAACCATTCATATTCAGAGGAAGTTTAATATTTATAAAGTGTCAAATGTAGGCTTACATTAACACTGCAATGAAGTTAATGTGAAAATCGCCTAGTCGCCACACACTGGTGCCTGTTCGGGTCACACTGAGGGAGAATTTAGCATGGACACTGCACCTACCCAGCACGTCTTTCAGACAGTGGGAGGAAACCAGAGAAACCAGAGTAAACCCACGCAGATACGGAGAGAATGTGCAGACTCCGCACAGACAATGACCCAAGCCAGGAACTGAACCCAGGTCTCTGGCGTTACGAGGCAGCAGCGCTAACCACTGTGACACCTCGTCTCCGGTGATAGTTTGGGCAAAGAAATTCCAGAAGGACCTGCATGACGGTGCAGCCCATAATATTGGCCCATATCCAGCTGTGGGCTTTATTACTGTCCGCCGACCATTATTGATTGGAACACCTTCCAGGAGGCTGAGTCGTTCAGGTAGGTGCCTTGAGTTGGCTACGATTAACAGACACTTGTCATATTCCCAATGGAAGAGACGGTAATCATGAACTTTCTCAAAACTCTCCCAGTGGCAGCCAATAATATTCGGCTGTGGACGTAAGATTCCCCATTCCTGAATGAATTGAAGCAGCGAGTGCTGATGGGGGAATCCAAAAGGCCATTACAGCCTGAATTGCACCCATATTGAAGTGGCAGAGAGCAGCTGACTGTGGAAGATGGCACACGCCTTTGGGGTTCAAGAGTGTCATCCTGAGCCAGGGTCACCATCCCATGGTCAACTTTACCATGGCCACCCAGGAGTGGCAAACTGAAGATCCTCCAAGTTGCCCTGTTGGTGGCCAGGTATGGGGACGGATATTTGCCCGTGGGTCAGTGTTGGCAATATCAACAAGGGCAGAACTATCACCAGTCACTACTCTTCACATATGGGAATGGCCAGGACATCCGTAGACGTGGCTGCACACGGAGAGTGCCGGTCCGTTCATGGGGTCTATGTTCCTGGTAATGGTAGATGCTGATTCAAAATGGATGGCCGGACACAGGGTGAGTTACTCAAACACAAGGACAAGAGTGGAGAAACTTCACACCTCTTTCATGACACCCGGGATCCCGGAAATGTTAGTTTCTGAAAATGGGCCACCCTTCATCAGCCAGGAATTTGTGCATTACATGAAGTTGGACAGAATTTGACACGTCGGGCAGTGTCATATTACCCATCATCCAACGGCCTGGCAGAAAGAGCGGCCCAAACAGTAAAAGCAGGTTCAAAATACCATCCCTCAGTCTCTTTGGACACCAAACCATCCAGATTTCATCTTCAATTACAGAACGACACCCCCCAACCTCCCCCCGACCTCCCCTCTTCAACAACTGGAATAGCCCCAGCAGAGTTGTTGATGGGAAGTTCACTCCACCCAGTGTTAAGTCTGACCTTCTGAGGGCGGGAGCTGACACCCAGTGCCGATCCCACCAGCCGGGAGAGGCACCTAAAGGCAGGTGATAGGTTATTGGTAAAGAATCATGGCAATGGATCCACGTGGTTATGAGGCACGATCGAGTCTGGAACAGGGCCAGTTTCCTATCAAGTCCGCTTGGGAGATACCATCCTGTGGGAATGCTTCAATCATCTACAAGCCATGCAGCCCCAAGCCGTGCAGGAAAAATCAATTCCCAGCACAGCGGGAACTTTGGAAAGAATTCCAGGCACTCCGGCTCCTGTTCCCCATCTCCGCCAGTGGGAACCTCGGAGTCTGAAATGGACACAGTGGGTTTAGCCTCTCGACCACATTGTCACCCGATAAAGGGAACTCGGGCCACACGCTCATGGTGGAAGAGGCGAGCTCCGGTCTGCTGAACCCCACTCACTTCCGAGGCTGAGCAGCAGGAACCGGACCCAGCATTGAAACTCCAAAAAAGGCTTCCAAGGTGGTCAGCCCTCGGCGGTTACTCAGACCTAGAGGGGGAGGGGGTGCAGTGACTTCAATCAGGTTCATGAGTTGGACACTGGCAAATATAAACTACCAAACTGAGGCCTGTGAAATGTGCTCACTCAGGGAGCTCCACAGAGTGCAAGCTGCAGAGAGTGAAGCACTGAGAGCTGGGGTAAGTGTGGGAGTTTAGGGAAGTGGGTGGAGAGGTATTGCTGTGTCTTGTGTCCCTTACTGCCCGGTCCCTTACGGCCAGGTCCAGTGTGGCTAGGTGTCGACCAGACATTACTGTTCAGAAAGTGCCGTGAGCAGATGTGTTTATTGAGACTTTCAGAAGACTTTTGACAAGTTCTCACATAGACTGCCATGTAAAGTGAAAGCACATGGGATTACAGGCAATGTTTTGAGACGGATAGAAAGCTGGTTCACTGATAGAAAGCAAAGAGTTGGCGATAAATGGGCCTTTTTCTGATTGTCAGTCAGTGTCTAGTGGGGTTCTGCAGGAATCTGTGCACGGACCCCAACTGTTCACATTATATATTAATTATTCTGAAAATGGAACTAAATGTATCATCTCCAAATTTGCAGATGATAAAAGGTGTGTGAGGGTGAGCTATGAGAAACATGCAGACATGCTTCAGTGTGATTTGAACAGGCTCAATGTGTGGGCATGTGCAAAGCAGTTGCAGTAAAATGTGTAAATGTGAGGTTATCCACTTTAGCAGCAATAATAGGAAGACAGATTATTATTTGAATGGGTGTAAATTGAGAGAGGTGGATACTCAGCGAGACCTTGGTATCCGTATGCATCAGTAAGTGAAAGTCAGCGCGCATGTACAACCGGCAGTAAAGAAGACAACTGTAATGCTGTCCTTCATAGGGATAAGATTGGAGTACAGGAAGAGAGATGTGTCACTGCAGTTGTACAGGGCATTGCTGAGGCCACACTTCGAGTATTGTGTGCAGTTTTGGTGTCCTTATCTGAGGAAGGATATCCTCGCTATAGAGGGAGTACAGCGAATGTTTACCAGGCTGATTCCTGGGATGGCAAGTCTGTGATATGAAGAGAGACGAAGGCGGGAAGGGCTTTCTTTATTCATTGCAGTTCATTAGAGTGAAACATATATTATTGGACCATGTTTAGACAGGGTAGATTCAGAAAGAATGTTCCTGATGCTCAGGGGGTTGAGGACTCGGGTTCATGGTTTGAGGAGAAGCATCAACCTTTTAGAACAGAGGTGAGGAGAAATTTCTCCACTCTGATGATCTTTGGACTTCGCTACCACAGAAAGTAGCTGAGGCCAAAACCTTTCGTGATTTCAGGAATAAATTATGTATCGCTCTTGGGGCTAAAGTGATCACGGGATGTGGGAGCAAGGGATGGTCAGGATATTGAAGTTGATGATGATCCATGATCAAACTGAATGTCGGAGCTGGGTCGAAGGGCCGAATGGCCTACTCCTGCTGTTCCAATATTTCATTGTTTCTATGATTGTGAAGCTGAGGTGAGTCTGTACACGGTGTGAATCTGAACATGATCCGAGTCCGAACCTTGTGTGAATCTGAACAGCGTCTCTGTCTGAACCTGGGTGGGTCTGAACCTGGTGCGAGGCCTCTCGACATGATTGCCAGTATTCCACTTGCCTTCCTAACTGCCGATTGAACCTGCAGGTTAACCTTTAGAGAATCTTGAACAAGGCCTCCCAAATTCCTTTGTGCATCTGATTTCCGAAGCATATCCCCATTTAGAAAATAGTCTCTGCCTCCATTCCTCCTTCCAAAGTGCATAACCTCACACTTTTCCTCATTGTATTCCATCTGCCCCCTCTTTGCCCACTCTCCTAACCTGTCCAAGTCCTTCTGCAGCCCTCCTCCTCCCCCTCCCACTTCCGCAATACTCCCTGTCCCTCTGCATATCATTGTATCATCACCAAACTTAGCAACAGTGCCTTCATTTCGTTTTTCCAAATTATTAACGTGTATTGTCAAAAGTTGTGGTCCCAGCACCGACCCCTGAGGCGCACCACCTGTCACCGGCTGCCATCCTGAAAGAAGATCCCTTCATCCCCAATCTCTGCCTTCTGCCAGTCAGCCAATCCTCTATCCATGCCAGGATCTTATCTTCAACACCATTGGCACTTAACTTATATAACAGTCTCCTATGCTGCGCCTTATCAAAGAAAGATAACCACCAATTCCACCACAATTTCCTCAGCTCTGTCTTTCAGAACCCTGGGGTGTAGTCCATCCGGTCCAGCTGATTTATCCACCCACAGACCTTTCAGTTTCCCGAGAACCTTCTCCTGAGTGATGGCCACTACACCCACCTGTGTCCCCCGACTCTCCTGGAGCTCTGGCATCCCACTGGTGTCTTCAACCGTGAAGACTGATGCAAACTATTCAGTTCCTCTGCCATTTCTTTGTTTCCTATTATTCCTTCTCCAGCCTCATTTTTCAGTGATCCAATGGGTATTTTTGCCTCTCTCTTAACTTTTATATATTGGAAAACCTCCTCCTCTCCTCTTTTATAATACAAGTTTGCTTACACTCATATTTCATCTTCTCCCCTCTTATTGCTTTTTTAAGTTGTCCTCTGCTCGCTTCCCAATCTTCTGCCTTCCCACTAATCCGTGCCACTAAGGATGCTTTCCCTTTTGTGTTTTTGCTGTCCTTGGCTTCCCCGTCAGCCATGGATTCCTCGTCCTCCCTGTGGCATGTTTCCTCCTCCTTGGGATGAATTCCTGTTGTGCCTCCCAAATAACTCTCAAGAACTCCTGTCATTGCTGTTCCACTGTCTCCCCTGCTCGGCTCCCTTTCCAATCAACTCTGGCCAGCTCCACCTTCATGTCCTTGTAGTTATCTTTATTTAATTCAAATACCTTTACATCTGATTCCAGGTTCTTCCTCTCAAACTGCAGGGTAAATTCTATCATATTGTGGTCACTCCTCCCTAAGGATTCCTTCACCTTAAGTTCCCTAATCAAGTCTGCCTCATTACACATCGCCAAATCCAGAATTGCCTGTTCCGTAGTAGGCTCTGTCACAAGCTGCTCCAAAAACCATCTCTTAGACATTCCACAAATTCCTTTTCTTGGGATCCACGACCTACCTGATTTTCCCAGTCCACCTTAGAATCTTAGAAACCTCCATATTGAAGTCCCCCATGATTATTGTAACATTGCCTTTTCTATCTCCTGATGTATTTTCTGCCCCTCATTCTCTCACTATCCTCATCCCTACCCTCAGACTGTACTTTACCCTTTACCTCCGCCAATCAGACACGATGTTTACATTTGAAGGCCAGTTTCCAATGTTCAAAGTCTCTCTATTTTTTCCTTGCCTCCTTTTTCCCTTTTGCCTGTAATTCAGATTGATTCAATTATTTTGCTTGCTGTTCCTCCCTTTCCTTTTCTTTTCCCTGTAATTCAAATAGTTTGAATTATTTTTTATATTGAGTCAGTTTCATTTGTAACTGAATTTCCAACGATTCTGACTGAGCTTCTGACAATTCCAAATGTTGTGCTATTGCCACAATTATCTCTCCTTTCTGTACTCTGTCTGGCAATGTCAACTGGAATGTGTTTCCAATTCCAAAAGCTTTGCTTTAGTCACTATATGTCAGGTAATTTGCGTGACTTCCTCCACCCGCAGAAACTTCTGAGCCTCTGAAAGAGACGTTAATCCAAACCACACTCCCTATTTAAACTGGAATACAACACCTGAAAATAAAACACAAATCTGCTCACCGCTCAGTGTCTTTGAGTTCACTTATCCCAAATCAATCAAGAAATACAGGTTTCAATCCCGGAGCCCCCAGTTGTTCTCAGTCAGGTTGGATACTCCCAGTTGTTCCATGAAGCTCGAGTGACCTGTAACTCTTGACCTTGAATCTGGCTTGAAGGAGCACGGGAGGTTTCACTTCAGGTGGGAGTGAACTGACCCAGGAAGAACTCTTATTCAATACAAAGTTTAATTGAGAATATTGTTGACATGTAGAGTAAGACAATTAGCAAGAACATTTAACAATTACAAACAAGAAACACAACAACCACAATAATGTACAACTCTGAAGGACATATCTCTGGTGTGTTCCAACCAAAGCCAACATCCAATCCACAAAACCCTCCAAATCACCACAATACAGCAGAGGTTAATGCCGAATTATTACACGTGTCCAGCCTCCTGGGCTGAATGCTCAAAATCCCTTGAGAAACTCAGCAGAGGTTGCAGTCGAATCTATTTGGCAAAACACAGCCTTTTCAAAAGAGAAGGACAGGGAGAGGGAGAGAGATTGCTTCTGAGCTTGCTGCGAAACTGCTTCCCAAAACAAAACTAAAAGACCAAAAGAAAACCACCACCTGACTGCCACAGCTTATCTACACCTCCATGGAAGCTGCACGATTTAAACAAAATTGCTGAAAGGTCCACTCACATGACAACATTAACACTCTCACTCTCAATCAGCACTCCCCATTACCCCAACACTCACTCTCTCACACCAACACTATCCTGTCACTTCAACACACACCCTCACCTCAACACCCCCCGCTCACCTCAATACTCCCCTTCCCCTCTCTGAACAATCTCTATCACACAGACATTACAGCCTTTCTCCTCAACACTATCCGTCTCGCTTCTAAGTTCTCCCTCTCACATTTACATTGTCCCATAGAGGGTTAACATCAATTCCTCTCACCAGAACACGCGCTCTCAATTCAACACTCCCCCAATCAACACAACTCTCCCCCTCTCACCTTAACATGTTCCCCCCTCACATCAATCCTCCCGCTCACCTCTACATTACCCCAAGCACAACAACACTACCCATCTCACCTCGACGCTCCTCACCTCAAGATCCCCAAGATATGAATTTCCCGTCCCACACCGCATGGGAGTCGGAGCAGATGGGCACAGACCGTGTCAAGATCCAATTACCTCTGGTGGGATTATCCGAATTTGGGGAGAGCGCGGGGCCAAATCCGACACTCTGTCTCACATCAACATCCTCCCTCTCTCATATCAGCTCTCTCTTCTCATCTCAGCACTCTGTCTCGCCTCAGCTCCCGCCATCTCATTTTAACTTTCCCCCTCACCTCAACAAACTCCCCCTCCTCTCAAGACACCGCCTCTCAACTCATAACTCTCCCCCTCACTTCCATAATAAACTTTCACTCCACACACAGCCCCCCACTCCACACAACTCAAACATCCGCCCGTTGTCCCTGCCCTGGGTGTGTTTGCTGGGGAAATTGCAGATGGAGTTTAATCTTGTGTTTCCCCGATGCTACACCTGTCCCTGCAGATGCAGAAATAACCTGATTCTTATTGGAACCAGGTATTTAGGAACAGCAGTGACCGCACTCTCCTTTCACAACCTGCACAGATACATTACTGAATTGCTCTGATTGTCAATTCACATCCAGGTGCATGGCTAACCTCATCCCTACTGCCTTTACCTTCCAGGTGTATTACCGACTTCATTCTTATTACCAACTGACAAACAGACACATCACTGACCTCACTCTTATTGTCGCTCCTGATTCCCTGCGACCCCCACGTTACAAAACGAATAAAGGCAACACAGCAGCAGCGTCATACAAACTGTCTCAAAAACCTTCAGCTCCTTCAATCATTCTGATCCTGGGCTGATCTCAACAACATAAAGTTTGAATGCAGAATGTAAGTTTGTTCCTCCACGAATACACTTGGTTTAAATAATTGCGGAACAGAGCATCTATTTCAGGTCAAGCAGAGGTGGCAGTGTGGGAGCATGGTGCTAACTATCAGAGTTATGAATATCTGACTGCTCAGAGACCGGAATTAAAATAAATGTATTCACTGCATGTGAAACATGTATAAAATGATATGCATTAAAAAGTTACTGCTGGTGTTCAGTGACTGGAACTAATGTTATTCACCTTGAGATCTCTATAAATGTACCTCTTCTGTTCTGTACAGTCAGTTGGAGAAACGGATTTCGAAATGTTTTTCAATTAGATTGTATAAGATCTCCACATGCATTTTCACAAATTCCCTCAATAAATCCCCAGCTGAATTTAACAAGGCAATCCCCACCAATTGAATTCTGGTTTTCACTCTGCGTGAGATGTCAGCACCTCCGGGAATGTCACCCCGCTTGGTTAACGCTGACACACAGACTCACTGTTACTGGGAGATATTGCAAAGTGTTGTTGTGTTGGATCGGGTCATCTCACTGTCCCAATACTGCAAACAATCACAATATGGAACGGGTTCTCACTTCTCCACAGGACAATTATTCCCCATTTGGCATTGATTGCAATCAGTTGGTCAATCTGATTTACTTTACTGGGGCAGTTTTCAACTGGCCTTCATCAATCGAGGGATTGAGTTTAGGAGTCCGGGGATAATGATGCAGCTTTATAAGACCCTCGTCAGACCCCACTTGGAGTACTGTGCTCAGTTCTGGTTGCCTCATTACAGGAGGGACGTGGAAATTATTGAAAGGGTGCAGAGAAGATTTACAAGGATGTTGCCTGGATTGGTTGGCACGCCTTATGAGGATATGTTGAGAGAGCTCGGTCTTTTCTCCTTGGAGAGATGAAGGATGAGAGGTGACCTGAGAGAGGTATACAAGATGTTGAGTGGTATAGATCAGGTGGACTCACAGAGGCTTTTTCCCAGGGCTGAAATGGCTGCTACGAGTGGACACAGGTTTAAGGTGCTGGGGAGCAGGTACAGAGGAGATGTGAGGGGTAAGTTTTCCACTCAGAGGGTGGTGGGTGAGTGGAATCGGCTGTCGTCAGTGGTGGTGGAGGCAAACTCGATGGGGTCTTTTAAGAGACTTCTGGATGAGTACATGGGACTTAATAGGATTGAGGGTTCGAGGTAAGCCTATATATACGCCTCGGTAGGTAGGGACATGACCGGCGCAACTTGTGGGCCGAAGGGCCTGTTTGTGCTGTAGTTTTCCTATGTTCTATACAACAGAAAATGTTTGCAATTAATTCATTCGAATTCCCAAATGTCTGACCTGTATTTAGGAAAGATCTGAAGGAGTATTTCACAAACTATAACAACAAATTAACAGAAAACCGTTATTATAAAAGCACAAATGGAAAATATCAATATCAGTGAGGCTGCCCTGGGATTACTTCATGGACAGTGATGGAAACGTGTTTGATTCAGAAGATACACGTCCCTTTTATCAGCCTGTTTGAATTGGCAGTGCAGCAAGACCATACACTTTACCCAGTGCTGTCCCTATCCTTGGAAATGTTCAATGGAAGCACAATTTACAGTAACCCAATGGCAAATACAGAAACATAGTTCAGAATGGGATTCGACACAGAGTAAACACCCTTTGCAGTGAACTATTCAATGGGACACTGCAGAGTGAGCTTTGCTCTGTCTGCAATCCCGTGTGTCACTGTTCTGGGAGGGTTTCAGAGGGCAGTATCAAGAGGAGATGTATCTGTATTGAACTTTTCTTTACCCAAATCTGGGATAGATTCCCACGCAGACAGGGGAGAACGTGCACACTCCACACAGAGAGTGACCCGAGGCTGGAATCAAACCCAGGTCTTTGGCGCCATGAGGCAGCAGCGCCAACCAGTGTGTTACAGAACCTCACCCCAACCACAAAATTCCCCTCTCACCTCCACACTCCCACTGTCACCTCAACGCTCTCCCCCTCTCGCCTCAACGCTCTCCCCCTCTCGCCTCAACGCTCCCTCCCTCGCCTCAACGCTCTCCCCCTCACGCCTCAACGTTCTCCCCCTCTCGCCTCAACGCTCTCCCCCTCTCGCCTCAACGCTCTCCCCCTCTCGCCTCGACGCTCTCCCCCTCTCGCCTCGACGCTCTCCCCCCTCTCGCCTCAACGCTCTCCCCCTCTCGCCTCAACGCTCTCCCCCTCTCGCCTTGACGCTCTCCCCCTCTCGCCTCAACGCTCTCCCCCCCTCGCCTCAACACTCTCCCCCTCTCGCCTCAACACTCTCCACCTCTCGCCTCAACACTCTCCCCCTCTCGCCTCAACACTCTCCCCCTCTCGCCTCAACACTCTCCCCCTCTCGCCTCAACAGTCTCCCCCTCTCGCCTCAACACTCTCCCCCTCTCGCCTCAACACTCTCCCCCTCTCGCCTCAACACTCTTCCCCTCTCGCCTCAACACTCTCCCCCTCTCGCCTCAACACTCTCCCCCTCTCGCCTCAACACTCTCCCCCTCTCGCCTCAACACTCTCCCCCTCTCGCCTCAACACTCTCCCCATCTCGCCTCAACACTCTCCCCCTCTCGCCTCAACACTCTCCCCCTCTCGCCTCAACACTCTCCCCCTCTCGCCTCAACACTCTCCCCCTCTCGCCTCAACACTCTCCCCCTCTCGCCTCAACACTCTCCCCCTCTCGCCTCAACACTCTCCCCCTCTCGCCTCAACACTGTCCCCCTCTCGCCTCAACACTGTCCCGCTCTCGCCTCAACACTCTCCCCCTCTCGCCTCAACACTCTCCCCCTCTCGCCTCAACACACTCCCCCTCTCACCTGTACACACTGTCTATCTCACCCTCTGCTATACCTGCACTGGAGATTCGTGTTTGGACAGTGTCGAGGGAGATAGTTTGTGTATCTGGGCCTGTGCTACATCTACAATGAGGGTATTTGATGGGAGTGTGTAGAGGCAGCTTATCCTTGTAAATGTCTGATGGGCGCAAGCTTACGGATATCGAGCCTGAAGGTTGCCTGACTAAGTTGAACCTTCACTTTAGCAGCCATGAGAGAGCCTGGTCACACAGTTAAGATGGGGTGGGAGTGACACTGGACCTCTGTAGCTGACATTGGAGTGTTTGATGGGATGTTGCAGTTTATGTTTGCTCCGTGTTTAAGGGCTGTCACCGTTCCCTCCGCTCTCTGGCCGGCAGCGTGTGGGGACAGACTGACTTCGCACCTAATCCCTGCAGTAAATATCCTGGGAGTGTTTGTTGGATCAGTGTGTATTCATATAACACCATGTTGTTCCCCTCTCATCTGAAAGCTCCCTCCTCACATCAACACACTCCCTCTCACCTCAGTAACCGCCTCTCACCTCAACTCCCACCGTCCACAGCAACACCCCTCACCTCAACACTGACCCTGTCACCTCAAAATTCCCCTTCACCTCAACACTCTCTGTCTCACCCCACTCACATCAAAAATAGGATTGACCTTGTGAGTTCCTTCAATCTTTCTGATTCTAGGCTGCCATCAACAGCATAAAGTTTCACTGTGCACCGTCCGTCTGTTCCTCCAGGAATACCCGAGTGTTAAATAATTTCTGAATAGAGCATCTATTTCAGGTCAGGGAAAGGTAGCGGCGTTGAAGCATGATTGTGTCACTATTTAGAGTGATCCTTGGGGATTGTGTCACTATTGAAAGTGATCCTTGGGGATTGTGTCACTATTTAGAGTGATCCTTGGGGATTGTGTCACTATTTAGAGTGAGCCTTGGGGATTGTGTCACTATTGAAAGTGATCCTTGGGAATTGTGTCACTATTTAGAGTGATCCATGGGGATTGTGTCACTATTGAGAGTGATCCTTGGGGATTGGGTCACTGTTGAGAGTGATCCTTGGGTTTTGTGTCACTATTTAGAGTGATCCTTGCGGATTGTGTCACTATTTAGAGTGATCCTTGGCGATTGTGTCAGTATTGAAAGTGATCCTTGGGGATTGTGGCACTATTTAGAGTGATCCTTGGGGATTGTGTCACTATTTAGAGTGATCCTTGGGGTTTGTGTCTCTATTTAGAGTGATCCTTAGGGATTGTGTCACTATTTAGAGTGATCCTTGGGGATTGTGTCACTATTTAGAGTGATCCATGGGGATTGTGTCACTATTGAGAGTGGTCCTTGGGGATTGTGTCAGTATTTAGAATGATCCTTGGGGATTGTGTCACTATTTAGAGTCATCCTTGGGGATTGTGTCACTATTTAGAATGATACTTGGGGATTGTGTCACTATTAAGAGTGACCTTTGGGAATTGTGTCACTATTTGGAGTGATCCTTGGGGATTGTGTCACTATTTAGAGTGATCCTTGGGGATTGTGTCACTATTTAGAATGATACTTGTGGATTGTGTCACTATTTAGAGTGACCCTTGGGAATTGTGTCACTATTTGGAGTGATCCTTGTGGACTGTGTCACTACTTTGAGTGATCCTTGGGGATTCTGTCACTATTTAGAATGAGCCTTGGGAATTGTGTAACTATTTAGAGTGATCCTTGGGTTTTGTGTCATTATTTAGAGTGATCCTTGCGGATTGTGTCACTATTTAGAGTGATCCTTGGGGATTGTGTCACTATTGAAAGTGATCCTTGGGGATTGTGTCACTATTTAGAGTGATCCTTGGGGATTGTGTCACTTTTTAGAGTGAGCCTTGGGGATTGTGTCACTATTGAAAGTGATCCTTGGGGATTGTGTCACTATTTAGAGTGATCCTTGGGGATTGTGTCACTATTGAGAGTGATCCATGGGGATTGTGTCGTTATTTAGAGTGATCCTTGGGGATTGTGTCACTATTTAGAGTGACCCTTGGGTATTGTGTCACTATTTGGAGTGATCCTTGGGGATTGTGTCACTATTTAGAGTGATCATTGGGGTTTGTGTCACAATTTGGATGTGGTCCTTGAGGGTTGTGTCAATTTTTAGAGTGATTCTTGGGTATTGTGTCACTATTTAGAGTGATCTTTGGGGATTCTGTCAGTATTGAGAGTGATCCTTGGGGATTGTGTCTCTATTTAGAGTGATCCTTGGGGATTCTGTCACTATATAGAGTGATCCTTGGAGTTTGTGTCACAATTTGGATGTGGCCCTTGAGGGTTGTGTCAATTTTTAGAGTGATTCCTGGGTATTGTGTCACTATTTAGAGTGACCCTTGGGAATTGTATCACTATTTAGAGTGACCCTTGGGAATTGTGTCACTATATGGAGTGTTCCTTGGGGATTGTGTCAGTATTTAGAGTGATCCTTGGGGATTGTGTCACTCTTTAGAGTGATCCTTGGGGATTGTGTCTCTATTCAGTGTGATCCTTGGGGATTCTGTCACTATTTAGAATGATCCTTGGGGATTGTGTAACTATTTAGAGTGATCCTTGGGTTTTGTGTCACTATTTAGAGTGATCCTTGCGGATTGTGTCACTATTTAGAGTGATCCTTGGCGATTGTGTCACTATTGAAAGTGATCCTTGGGGATTGTGTCACTATTTAGAGTGATCCTTGGGGATTGTGTCACTATTTAGAGTGAGCCTTGGGGCTTGTGTCACTATTGAAAGTGATCCTTGGGGATTGTGTCACTATTTAGAGTGATCCATGGGGATTGTGTCACTATTGAGAGTGATACTTGGGGATTGTGTCACTATTGAGAGTGGTCCTTGGGGATTGTGTCAGTATTTAGAATGATCCTTGGGGATTGTGTCACTATTTAGAGTCATCCTTGGGGATTGTGTCATTATTTAGAGTGATCCTTGGGGTTTGTGTCTCTATTTAGAGTGATCCTTGGGGATTGTGTCACTATTTAGAGTGATCCTTGGGGATTGTGTCACTATTAAGAACATAGAACATGGAACAGTACAGCACAGAACAGGCCCTTCGGCCCACGATGTTGTGCCGAGCTTTATCTGAAACCAAGATCAAGCTATCCCACTCCCTATCATCCTGGTGTGCTCCATGTGCCTATGCAATAACCGCTTAAATGTTCCTAAAGTGTCTGACTCCACTATCACTGCAGGCAGTCCATTCCACACCCCAACCACTCACTGCGTAAAGAACCTACCTCTGATATCCTTCCTATATCTCCCACCACGAACCCTATAGTTAGCCCCCCTTGTAATTGCTCCATCCACCCGAGGAAATAGTCTTTGAACGTTCTACGAGCCTGGTTGAGTTCTTTGAAAATGTGACCAAGCACATTGACGAAGGAAGAGCGGTGGATGTGGTCTATATGGACTTCAGCAAGGCGTTCGATAAGGTCCCCCATGCAAGACTTCTTGAGAAAGTGAGAGGGCATGGGATCCAAGGGGCTGTTGCCTTGTGGATCCAGAACTGGCTTGCCTGCAGAAGGAAGAGAGTGGCTGTGGAGGGGTCTTTCTCTGCATGGAGGTCAGTGACCAGTGGAGTGCCCCAGGGATCTGTTCTGGGACCCTTGCTGTTTGTCATTTTCATAAATGACCTGGATGAGGAAGTGGAGGGATGGGTTGGTAAGTTTGCTGACGACACCAAGGTAGGTGGTGTTGTGGATAGTTTGGAGGGATGTCAGAAGTTGCAGCGAGACATAGATAGAATGCAAGACTGGGCGGAGAAGTGGCAGATGGACTTCAACCCGGATAAGTGTGTAGTGATCCATTTTGGCAGATCCAATGGGATGGAGCAGCAGTATAAAATGAAGGGTACCATTCTTAGCAGTGTAGAGGATCAGAAGGACCTTGGGGTCCGGGTCCATAGGACTCTTAAATCGGCCTCGCAGGTGGAGGATGCGGTCAAGAAGGCGTATGGCGTACTAGCCTTCATTAATCGAGGGATTGAGTTTAGGAGTCGGGAGATAATGCTGCAGCTTTATAGGACCCTGGTTAGACCCCACTTGGAGTACTGTGCGCAGTTCTGGTCACCTCATTACAGGAAAGATGTTGAAGCCATTGAAAGGGTGCAGAGGAGATTTACAAGGATGTTGCCTGGATTGGGGGGCATGCCTTATGAGGATAGGTTGAGGGAGCTTGGTCTCTTCTCCCTGGAGAGACGAAGGATGAGAGGTAACCTGATAGAGGTTTACAAGATGTTGAGGGGTCTGGATAGGGTGGACTCTCAGAGGCTATTTCCAAGGCTGAAATGGTTGCTACGAGAGGACACAGGTTTAAGGTGCTGGGGGTAGGTACAGGGGGGATGTCAGGGGTAAGTTTTTCACTCAGAGGGTGGTGGGTGAGTGGAATCGGCTGACGTCGGTGGTGGTGGAGGCAAACTCGTTGGGGTCTTTTAAGAGACTTATGGATGAGTACATGGGATTTAATGGGATTGAGGGCTATAGATAGGCCTAGAGGTGGGGATGTGATCGGCGCAACTTGTGGGCCGAAGGGCCTGTTTGTGCTGTGGCTTTCTATGTTCTATGTTCACTCTATCTATCCCCTTCATCATTTTATCAACCTCTATTAAGTCTCCCCTCAGCCACCTCCGCTCCAGAGAGAACAGCCCTAGCTCCCGCAAACCTTTCCTCATAAGACCTACCCTCCAAGCCAGGCTGCATCCTGGTAAGTCTCCTCTGCACTCCTTCCACAGCTTCCACATCCTTCTTATAGTGAGGTGACCAGAGCTGCACACAATATTCCAAATGTGGTCTCACCAAGATCCTGTACAGTTGCAGCATAACCCCATGGCTCTTAAACTCCAACCCCCTGTTAATAAAAGGTAACACACTCGAGGCGTTCTTCACAGCTCTCTCCACTTGAGTGGCAACTTTTAGAGATCTGTGGATATGGACCCCACGATCTGTCTGTTCCTCCACAGTCTTCAGAACCCTACCTTTGATCCTGTAATCCACATTTAAATTTGTCCTACCAAAATGAATCACCTCACATTTATCAGGGTTAAACTCCATTTGCCATTTTTCAGCCCAGCTCTGCATCCTTAGAAATCATAGAAATCATAGAAACCCTACAGTGCAGAAGGAGGCCATTCGGCCCATCGAGTCTGCACCGACCACAATCCCACCCAGGCCCTACCCCCACATATTTACCCGCTAATCCCTCTAACCTACGCATCCCAGGACTCTAAGGGGCAATTTTTAACCTGGCCAATCAACCTAACCTGCACATCTTTGGACTGTGGGAGGAAACCGGATCACCCGGAGGAAACCCACGCAGACATGAGGAGAATGTGCAAACTCCACACAGACAGTGACCCGAGCCGGGAACCGAACCCAGGACCCTGGAGCTGTGAAGCAGCAGTGCTAACGACTGTGCTACCGTGCCGCCCAAATCCTATCTATGTCTCTTTGCAGCCTACAACAGCCCTCCACCTCATCCACTCCTCCACCAATCTTGGTGTCACCAGCAAATTTAGTGATCCACCCTTCAGCCCCCTCCTCTAAGTCATTGATAAAAATCGCAAAGAGCAGAGGACAAAGCACTGATCCCTGCGGCACTCCGCTAGCAACCTGCCTCCAATCCGAAAATTTTCCATCCACCATCACCCTCTGTCTTCGATCAGACAGCCAGTTACCTATCCAATCGGCCAACTTTCCCTCTATCCCACACCTCCTTACTTTCTTCTTAAACCTCCCATGGGGGACCTTATCAAACAACTTACTAAAATCCATGCATATGACATCAACTGCCCGAACTTCATCAACAAAATTAGATACCTCCTAAAAAAAATTTAAAAATAAGTGAGGCACGACTTGACTCTGTCACGATTTAGAGTGATCTTTGGGGATTGTGTCACTATTTAGAGTGATCCTTGGGGATTGTATCACTATTTAAAGTGATCCTTGGGAATTGAGTCACTACTTAGAATGATACTTGTGGATTGTGTCACTATTAATAGTGACCCTTGGGAATTGTGTCACTATTTGGAGTGATCCTTGGGAATTGTGTCACTATTTAGAGTGATCCTTGGGGATTGTGTCACGATTTTGAATGATACTTGTGGATTGTGTCACCATTTAGAGTGACCCTTGGGAATTGTGTCACTATTTGGAGTGATCCTTGGGGATTGTGTCACTATTTAGAGTGATCCTTGGGGATTATGTCACTACTTAGAGTGATCCTTGGGGATTGTGTCCCTCTTTAGAATGTTACTTGTGGATTGTGTCACTATTTAGTGTGACCCTTGGGAATTGTGTCACTATTTGGAGTGATCCTTGTGGATTGTGCCACTATTTAGAGTGACCCTTGGGGATTGTGTCACTATTTAGAGTGATCCATGGGGATTGTGTCGTTATTTAGAGTGATCCTTGGGGATTGTGTCACTATTTAGAGTGATCATTGGGGTTTGTGTCACAATTTGGATGTGGTCCTTGAGGGTTGTGTCAATTTTTAGAGTGATTCTTGGGTATTGCGTCACTATTTAGAGTGATCTTTGGGGATTGTGTCACTATTGAAAGTGACCCTTGGGAATTGTGTTATTATTTAGAGTGATCCTTGGGGATTGTGTCACTATTTAGAGTGAGCCTTGGGGATTGTGTCACTATTGAAAGTGAACCTTGGGGATTGTGTCACTATTTAGAGTGATCCTTGGGGATTGTGTCACTATTGAGAGTGATCCTTGTGGTTTGTGTCTCTATTTAGAGTGATCCTTGGGGATTTTGTCACTATTTAGAGTGATCCTTGGGGATTGTGTCACTATTTAGAGTGATTCTTGGGGATTGTGTCACTATTTAGAGAGATCCTTGGGGATTGTGTCACTATTTGGAGTGATCCATGGGGATTGTGTCACTATTTAGAGTTATCCTTGGGGATTGTGTCACTATTTAGAATGATCCTTGGGGATTGTGTCACTATTTAGAGTGATCCTTGGGGATTGTGTCACTATTTAGAGTGATCCTTGGGAATTGTGTCACTACTTAGAATGATACTTGTGGATTGTGTCACTATTAATAGTGACCCTTGGGAATTGTGTCACTATTTGGAGTGATCCTTGGGAATTGTGTCACTATTTAGAGTGATCCTTGGGGATTGTGTCACGATTTTGAATGATACTTGTGGATTGTGTCACTATTTAGTGTGACCCTTGGGAATTGTGTCACTATTTGGAGTGATCCTTGTGGATTGTGTCACTATTGAGAGTGATCCTTGGGGATTGTGTCACTATTGAGAGTGATCCTTGGGAATTGTGTCAGTATTTAGAATGATCCTTGGGGATTGTGTCACTATTTAGAGTGATCCATGGGGATTGTGTCACTATTTAGAGTGATCCTCGGGGATTGTGTCACTATTTAGAGTGATCCTTGTGGTTTGTGTCTCTATTTAGAGTGATCCTTGGGGATTGTGTCACTATTTAGAGTGATCCTTGGGGATTGTGTCACTATTTAGAGTGATTCTTGGGGATTGTGTCACTATTTAGAGAGATCCTTGGGGATTGTGTCACTATTTGGAGTGATCCTTGGGGATTGTGTCACTATTTAGAGTTATCCTTGGGGATTGTGTCACTATTTAGAATGATCCTTTGGGATTGTGTCACTATTTAGAGTGATCCTTGGAGATTGTGTCAGTATTTAGAGTGATCCTGGGGGATTGTGTCACTATTTAGTGTGATCCTTGGGGGATTGTGTCACTATTGAGAGAGATCCTCAGGGATTGTGTCACTATTTAGAATGATCCTTGGGGATTGTGTCGCTATTGAGAGCGATCCTTGGGGATTGTGTCAGTATTTAGAGTGATCCTTGGGGATTGTGTCACTATTTAGAGTGATCCTATTTAGAGTGATTTAGGGCGGCACGGTAGCACAGTGGTTAGCACTGCTGCTTCACAGCTCCAGGGTCCCGGGTTCGATTCCCGGCTCGGGTCACTGTCTGTGTGGAGTTGGCACATTCTCCTCGTGTCTGCGTGGGTTTCCTCCGGGTGCTCCGGTTTCCTCCCACAGTCCAAAGATGTGCGGGTTAGGTTGATTGGCCAGGATAAAAATTGCCCCTTAGAGTCCTGGGATGTGTAGGTTAGAGGGATTAGCGGGTAATATATGTGGGGGTAGGGCCTGGGTGGGATTGTGGTCGGTGCAGACTCGATGGGCCGAATGGCCTCCTTCTGCACTGTAGGGTTTCTATGATTTCTATTTAGAGTGATCCTTGGGGATTGTGTCACTATTTAGAGTTATCCTTGGGGATTGTGTCACTATTTTGAGTGATCATTGGGGATTGTGTCACTATTTAGAGTGATCCTTCGGGATTGTGTCAGTATTTAGCGTGATCCTTGGGGATTGTGTCACTATTTGGAGTGATCCTTGGGGATTGTGTCACTATTTAGAGTGATCCTTGGGGATTGTGTCACTATTTAGAGTTATCCTTGGGGATTGTGTCACTATTTAGAGTGATCCTTGGGGATTGTGTCACTATTTAGAGTGATCCTTGTGGATTGTGTCACTATTTAGAGTGATCCTTGGGGATTGTGTCACTATTTAGAGTGATCCCTGGGGATTTTGTCACTATTTAGAGTGATCCTTGGGGATTGTGTCACTATTTAGAGTGATCCTTGGGGATTGTGTCATTATTTAGAGTCATCCTTGGCAATTGTGTCACTATTTAAAGTGATCCTTGGGGATTATCTCAGTATTTAGAGTGATCCTTGGGGATTGTGTCGCTATTTCGAGTGATCCTTGGGGATTGTGTCAGTATTTAGAGTGATCCTTGGGGATTGTGTCGCTCTTTAGAGAGATCCTTGGGGATTGTGTCACTATTTAGAGTGATCCTTGGGGACTGTGTCACTATTTAGATTAATCATTGGGGATTGTGTCACTATTTAGAGTGATCCTTGGGGATTGTGTCATAATTTAGAGTGGTCCTTGGGGATTGTGTCACTATTTAGAGAGATCCTCGGGGATTGTGTCTCTATTTAGAGTGATCCTTGGGGATTGTGTCATTATTTAGAGTGATCCTTGGCCATTGTGTCACTATTTAGAGTGATCCTGGGGGATTGTGTCACTATTTCGAGTGATCCTTGGGGATTGTGTCAGTATTTAGAGTGATCCTTGTGGATTGTGTCACTATTTAGAGTGATCCTTGGGGATTGTGTCACTATTTAGAGTGATCCTTGGGGATTGTGTCACTATTTAGAGTGATCCTTGGGTATTGTGTCACTATTTAGAGTGATCCTTGGGGATTGTGTCAGTATTTAGAGTGATTCTGGGGAATTGTGTCACTATTTGGAGTGATCCTTGGGGATTGTGTCACTATTTAGAGAGATCCTCGGGGATTGTGTCACTATTTAGAGTGATGCATGGGGATTGTGTCACTCTTTAGAGTGATCCTTGGGGATTGTGTCATTATTTAGAGTGATCCTTGGCCATTGTGTCACTATTTAGAGTGATCCTGGGGGGTTGTGTCACTGTTTCGAGTGATCCTTGGGGATTGTGTCAGTATTTAGAGTGATCCTTGGGGATTGTGTCACTATTTAGAGTGATCCTTGGGTATTGTGTCACTATTTAGAGTGATCCTTGGGGATTGTGTCAGTATTTAGAGTGATTCTGGGGAATTGTGTCACTATTTGGAGTGATCCTTGGGGATTGTGTCACTATTTAGAGAGATCCTCGGGGATTGTGTCACTATTTAGAGTGATGCATGGGGATTGTGTCATTCTTTAGAGTGATCCTTGGGGATTGTGTCATTATTTAGAGTGATCCTTGGCCATTGTGTCACTATTTAGAGTGATCCTGGGGGATTGTGTCACTATTTCGAGTGATCCTTGGAGATTGTGTCAGTATTTAGAGTGATCCTGGGGGATTGTGTCACTATTTAGTGTGATCCTTGGGGATTGTGTCACTATTGAGAGAGATCCTCAGGGATTGTGTCACTATTTAGAATGATCCTTGGGGATTGTGTCGCTATTGAGAGCGATCCTTGGGGATTGTGTCAGTATTTAGAGTGATCCTTGGGGATTGTGTCACTATTTAGAGTGATCCTATTTAGAGTGATTTAGGGCGGCACGGTAGCACAGTGGTTAGCACTGCTGCTTCACAGCTCCAGGGTCCCGGGTTCGATTCCCGGCTCGGGTCACTGTCTGTGTGGAGTTTGCACATTCTCCTCGTGTCTGCGTGGGTTTCCTCCGGGTGCTCCGGTTTCCTCCCACAGTCCAAAGATGTGCGGGTTAGGTTGATTGGCCAGGTTAAAAATTGCCCCTTAGATCACTTTAAATAGTGACACAATAATGCTAAAGTGCAAAGGGACTTGGGAGTCCTAGTCCAGGATTCTCTGAAGGTAAACTTGCAGGTTGAGTCCGTAATTAAGAAAGCAAATGTAATGTTGTCATTTATCTCAAGAGGCTTGGAATACAAAAGCAGGGATGTACTTCTGAGGCTTTATAAAGCACTGGTTAGGCCCCATTTGGAGTACTGTGAGCAATTTTGGGCCCCACACCTCAGGAAGGACATACTGGCACTGGAGCGGGTCCAGCGGAGATTCACACGGATGATCCCAGGAATGGTAGGCCTGACATACGATGAACGTCTGAGGATCGTGGGATTATATTCATTGGAGTTTAGGAGGTTGAGGGGAGATCTGATAGAAACTTACAAGATAATGAACGGCTTAGATAGGATGGACGTAGGGAAGTTGTTTCCATTAACAGGGGAGACTAGGACGCGGGGGCACAGCCTTAGAATAAAAGGGAGTCACTTTAGAACAGAGATGAGGAGAAATTTCTTCAGCCAGAGAGTGGTGGGTCTGTGGAATTCATTGCCACAGAGGGCTGTGGAGGCCGAGACGTTGAGCGTCTTCAAGACAGAAATTGATAAATTCTTGATTTCTCGAGGAATTAAGGGCTATGGGGAGAGAGCGGGTAAATGGAGTTGAAATCAACCATGATTGAATGGTGGAGTGGACTCGATGGGCCGAATGGCCTTACTTCCGCTCCTATGTCTTATGGTCTTATGGTCTCATGTGTAGGTTAGAGGGATTAGCGGGTAATATATGTGGGGGTAGGGCCTGGGTGGGATTGTGGTCGGTGCAGACTCGATGGGCCGAATGGCCTCCTCCTGCACTGTAGGGTTTCTATGATTTCTATTTAGAGTGATCCTTGGGGGTTGTGTCACTATTTAGAGTTATCCTTGGGGATTGTGTCACTATTTTGAGTGATCATTGGGGATTGTGTCACTATTTAGAGTGATCCTTCGGGATTGTGTCAGTATTTAGCGTGATCCTTGGGGATTGTGTCACTATTTGGAGTGATCCTTGGGGATTGTGTCACTATTTAGAGTGATCCTTGGGGATTGTGTCACTATTTAGAGTTATCCTTGGGGATTGTGTCACTATTTAGAGTGATCCTTGGGGATTGTGTCACTATTTAGAGTGATCCTTGTGGATTGTGTCACTATTTAGAGTGATCCTTGGGGATTGTGTCACTATTTAGAGTGATCCTTGGGGATTGTGTCACTATTTAGAGTGATCCCTGGGGATTTTGTCACTATTTAGAGTGATCCTTGGGGATTGTGTCACTATTTAGAGTGATGCATGGGGATTGTGTCATTATTTAGAGTCATCCTTGGCAATTGTGTCACTATTTAAAGTGATCCTTGGGGATTATCTCAGTATTTAGAGTGATCCTTGGGGATTGTGTCGCTATTTCGAGTGATCCTTGGGGATTGTGTCAGTATTTAGAGTGATCCTTGGGGATTGTGTCGCTCTTTAGAGAGATCCTTGGGGATTGTGTCACTATTTAGAGTGATCCTTGGGGACTGTGTCACTATTTAGATTAATCATTGGGGATTGTGTCACTATTTAGAGTGATCCTTGGGGATTGTGTCATAATTTAGAGTGGTCCTTGGGGATTGTGTCACTATTTAGAGAGATCCTCGGGGATTGTGTCTCTATTTAGAGTGATCCTTGGGGATTGTGTCATTATTTAGAGTGATCCTTGGCCATTATGTCACTATTTAGAGTGATCCTGGGGGATTGTGTCACTATTTCGAGTGATCCTTGGGGATTGTGTCAGTATTTAGAGTGATCCTTGTGGATTGTGTCACTATTTAGAGTGATCCTTGGGGATTGTGTCACTATTTAGAGTGATCCTTGGGGATTGTGTCACTATTTAGAGTGATCCTTGGGTATTGTGTCACTATTTAGAGTGATCCTTGGGGATTGTGTCAGTATTTAGAGTGATTCTGGGGAAATGTGTCACTATTTGGAGTGATCCTTGGGGATTGTGTCACTATTTAGAGAGATCCTCGGGGATTGTGTCACTATTTAGAGTGATGCATGGGGATTGTGTCACTCTTTAGAGTGATCCTTGGGGATTGTGTCATTATTTAGAGTGATCCTTGGCCATTGTGTCACTATTTAGAGTGATCCTGGGGGATTGTGTCACTATTTCGAGTGATCCTTGGGGATTGTGTCAGTATTTAGAGTGATCCTTGTGGATTGTGTCACTATTTAGAGTGATCCTTGGGGATTGTGTCACTATTTAGAGTGATCCTTGGGGATTGTGTCTCTATTTAGAATGGTTCTTGGGGATTGTGTCTCTATTTAGAGTGATCCTTGGGGTTTGTGTCACTATTTAGAGTTATCCTTGGGGTTTGTGTCACTATTTAGAGTGACCCTTGGGGATTGTGTCATTATTTAGAGTGATCCTTGGCCATTGTGTCACTATTTAGAGTGATTCTTGGGGATTGTGTCACTATTTAGAGTGATCCTTGGGGATTGTGTCACTATTTATAGTGATCCTTGGGGATTGTGTCACTATTTCGAGTGATCCTTGGGTATTGTGTCAGTATTTAGAGTGATCCTTGTGGATTGTGTCACTATTTAGAGTGATCCTTGCGGATTGTGTCACTATTTAGAGTGATCCTTGGGGATTGTGTCACTATTTAGAGGGATCCTTGGGGATTCTGTCACTATTTAGAGTGATCCTTGTGGATTGTGTCAGTATTTAGAGTGATTCTGGGGAATTGTGTCACTCTTTAGTGTCATCCTTGGGGATTGTGTCACTATTGAGAGAGATCCTCAGGGATTGTGTCACTATTTAGAATAATCCTTGGGGATTGTGTCGCTATTGAGAGTGATCCTTGGGGGTTATGTCAGTATTTAGAGTAATCCTTGGGGATTGTGTCAGTATTGAGAGTGATCCTTGGGGATTGTGTCGCTATTGAGAGTGATCCTTGGGGATTGTGTCACTATTTAGAGTGACCCTTGGGGATTATGTCAGTATTTAGAGTAATCCTTGGGGATTGTGTCAGTATTGAGAGTGATCCTTGGGGATTGTGTCACTATTTAGAGGGATCCTTGGGGACTGTGTCACTATTTAGAGTAATCCTTGGGGATTGTGTCACTATTTAGAGTGATCCTTGGGGATTGTGTCAGTATTTAGAGTGATCCTTGGGGATTGTGTCATTATTTTGAGTGATCCTTGAGGATTGTGTCACTATTTAGAGTGATCCTTGGGGATTGTGCCACTATTTGGAGTGATCCTTGGGGATTATGTCAGTATTTCGAGTGATCCTTGGGGATTGTGTCACTATTTAGAGTGATCCTTGGCGATTGTGCCACTATTTGGAGTGATCCTTGGGGATTATGTCAGTATTTCGAGTGATCCTTGGGGATTGTGTCACTATTTAGAGAGATCCTTGGGGATTGTGTCACTATTTAGCTTGATCCTTGGGGATTGTGCCACTATTTAGAGAGATCCTTGGGGATTGTGTCATTATTTAAAGTGATCCTTGGGGATTGTGTCACTATTTAGCGAGATCCTTGGGGATTTTGTCATTATTTTGAGTGATCCTTGGTGATTGTGTCACTATTTAGAGTGATCCTTCGGGAGTGTATCACTATTTTGATTGATCCTTGGGGATTGTGTCACTATGTAGAGAGATCCTTGGGGATTGTGTCAGTATTTAGAGTGATCCTTGGGGATTGTGTCACTATTTAGAGTGATCTTTGGGGATTGTGTCACTATTTAGAGTTAACCTTGTCGATTGTGTCTCTATTGAGGGTGATCCTTGGGGAATGTGTCACTATTTAGAGTGATCGTTGGCGATTGTGTCACTATTTAGACTGATCCTTGGGGTTTGTGCCACTATTTAGAGAGATCCTTGGGGATTGTGTCACTATTTAGACTGTTCCTTCGGGTATTGTGTCACTATTTGGAGTGATCCTTGGCGATTTTGTCACTATTTAGAGTGATTCTTGGGGATTGTGTCACTATTTAGAGTAATCCTTGGGGATTGTGTCACTATTTCGAGTGATCCTTGGGTATTGTGTCAGTATTTAGAGTGAGCCTTGTGGATTGTGTCACTATTTAGAATTATCCTTGGGGATTGTGTCACTATTTAGAGTGATCCTTAGGGATTATGTCAGTATTTAGAGTGATCCTTGGGGATTGTGTCAGTATTTAGAACAAGAACAAAGAACAATACAGCACAGGAACAGGCCCTCCAAGCCCGCGCCGCTCCCCGATCCAGGATTGAATCCTGAATCCAGGATCCCCGCCCAATTTTCCAGCCTATCTACATACCAATATCCTATCCACCGAGCTGTCCCTCACAGCTACGATGCTTTGTTCATTACAACCTATTAACTCACCCCCACCCCCCCATTCCAGACCATGTGATCTCCAGGGAGAGGCGAAAACCCAGAGTGAAAAACCCCAGGGCCAATATGGGGAAAAAAAATCTGGGAAATTCCTCTCCGACCCCCTGAGGCGATCGAAACGAGTCCAGGAGATCACAATGGCCCTGATCGGAAAATGCTTCCCAACCCTAGTCATTTCCACTTCCACGAACACCATATGAATTCCCTGCCCCCGAGAATGGTTCCCAACTATCCGCAGTCTCGCTCTGTACTGGCACCAGCAAGATGATCATAGAATGAAGCCTTGAAACGAGAAACCAGGAGCAATTAGCCCGAGCCGCTCCCTGGTCCACACTAGACCACTCTTTTGTATCCCTCCATTCCCACTCCGTTCATATAGCTGTCTAGATAAGTCTTAAACGTTCCCAGTGTGTCCGCCTCCACCACCTTGCCCGGCAACACATTCCAGGCCCCCACGACCCTCTGTGTGAAATATGTCCTTCTGATATCTGTGTTAAACCTCCCCCCCTTCACCTTGAACCTATGACCCCTCGTGAACGTCACCACTGACCCGGGGAAAAGCTTCCCACCGTTCACCCTATCTATGCCTTTCATAATTATATCCACCTCTATTAAGTCTCCCCTCATCCTCCGTCTTTCCAAGGAGAACATCCCCAGTTTCCCCAATCTCTCCTCATAACCAAGCCCCTCCATACCAGGCAACATCCTGGTAAACCTCCTCTGCACTCTCTCCAAAGCCTCCACGTCCTTCTGGTAGTGTGGCGACCAGAACTGGACGCAGTATTCCAAATGCGGCCGAACCAACGTTCTATACATCTGCAACATCAGACCCCAACTTTTATACTCTATGCCCCGTCCTATAAAGGCAAGCATGCCATATGCCTTCTTCACCACCTTCTCCACCTGTGACGTCACCTTCAAAGATGTGTGGACTTGCACACCCAGGTCCCTCTGCGTCTCTTCACCCTTTATGGTTCTTCCATTTATCGTGTAGCTCCTCCCTACATTATTCCCACCAAAATGCATCACTTCGCATTCATCAGGATTGAACTCCATCTGCCATTTCCTTGCCCAAATTTCCAGCCTATCTGTATCCTTCTGTAGCCTCTGACAATGTTCCTTACTATCTGCAAGTCCTGCCAGTTTTGTGTCGTCCGCAAACTTACTGATCACCCCAGTTACTCCTTCTTCCAGATCATTTATATAAATCACAAACAGCAGAGGTCCGAATACAGAGCCCTGCGGTACACCACTAGTCACAGGCCTCCAGCTGGAAAAAGACCCTTCCACTACCACCCTCTGTCTTCTATGACCAAGCCAGTTCTCCACCCATCTAGCCACCTCCCCCTTTATCCCATGGGATCCAACCTTTTTCACTAGCCTACCATGAGGGACTTTGTCAAATGCTTTACTAAAGTCCATATAGACAACATCCACGGCCCTTCCTTCGTCAACCATTTTGGTCACTTCTTCAAAAAACACCACCAGGTTAGTGAGGCATGACCTCCCTCTCACAAAACCATGTTGACTATCGTTAATGAGTTTATTCCTTTCTAAATGCGCATACATCCTATCTTTAAGAATCTTCTCCAACAACTTCCCCACCACGGACGTCAAGCTCACCGGCCTATAATTACCCGGGTTATCCTTCCTACCCTTCTTGAATAACGGGACCACATTGGCTATCCTCCAATCCTCTGGGACCTCACCTGTGTCCAGTGACGAGACAAGGATTTGCGTCAGAGGCCAAACGATTTCACCTCTCGTCTCCCTGAGCAGCCTTAGAACATAGAACATAGAACATTACAGCGCAGAACAGGCCCTTCGGCCCACTCTGTTGCACCGACCAGTTAAAAAAAAAAAACTGTGACCCTCCAACCTAAACCAATTTCTTTTCGTCCATGAACCTATCTACGGATCTCTTAAACGCCCCCAAACTAGGCGCATTTACAACTGATGCTGGCAGGGCATTCCAATCCCTCACCACCCTCTGGGTAAAGAACCTACCCCTGACATCGGTTCTATAACTACCCCCCCTCAATTTAAAGCCATGCCCCCTCGTGCTGGATTTCTCCATCAGAGGAAAGAGGCTATCACTATCCACCCTATCTAAACCTCTAATCATCTTATATGTTTCAATAAGATCCCCTCTTAGCCGCCGCCTTTCCAGCGAAAACAATCCCAAATCCCTCAGCCTCTCCTCATAGGATCTCCCCTCCATACCAGGCAACATCCTGGTAAACCTCCTCTGCACCCTCTCCAAAGCCTCCACATCCTTCCTGTAATGTGGGGACCAGAACTGCACACAGTACTCCAAGTGCGGCCGCACCAGAGTTGTGTACAGTTGCAGCATAACGCTACGACTCCTAAATTCAATCCCCCTACCAATAAACGCCAAGACACCATATGCCTTCTTAACAACCTTATCTACTTGATTCCCAACTTTCAGGGATCTATGCACACATACACCTAGATCCCTCTGCTCCTCCACACTATTCAAAGTCCTCCCGTTAGCCCTATACTCAACACATCTGTTTTTCCTACCAAAGTGAATTACCTCACACTTCTCAGCATTAAACTCCATCCGCCACCTCTCGGCCCAACTTTGCAACCTGTCTAAGTCTTCCTGCAAACTACGACACCCTTCCTCACTGTCTACCACACCACCGACTTTGGTGTCATCAGCAAATTTGCTAATCCACCCAACTATACCCTCATCCAGATCATTAATAAATATTACAAACAGCAGTGGCCCCAAAACAGATCCCTGAGGTACACCACTTGTAACCGCACTCCATGATGAATATTTACTATCAACCACCACCCTCTGTTTCCTATCCGCTAGCCAATTCCTGATCCAATTTCCTAGATCACCCCCAATCCCATACATCTGCATTTTCTGCAGAAGCCTACCATGGTGAACCTTATCAAACGCCTTACTAAAATCCATATATACCACGTCCACTGCCTTGCCCCCATCCACCTCCTTGGTCACTTTCTCAAAAAACTCAATAAGGTTAGTAAGGCACGACCTACCTGCCACAAAACCATGCTGACTATCACCTATCAATTCATTACTCTCCAAATAACTATAAATCCTATCCCTTATAATTTTTTCCAACATCTTGCCGACAACAGAAGTGAGACTCACCGGTCTATAATTCCCGGGGAAGTCTCTGTTCCCCTTCTTAAACAATGGGACAACATTCGCTAACCTCCAATCTTCTGGTACTATACCAGAGGCCAACGACGACCTGAAGATCAGAGCCAGAGGCTCTGCAATCACTTCTCTTGCCTCCCAGAGAATCCTTGGATAAATCCCATCCGGACCAGGGGATTTATCTATTTTCAGACCCTCCAGAATATCCTGCACATCCTCCTTATCAACTGTAATACTGTCTATTCTACTCCCCTGCAACCCAGTGTCCTCCTCAGCTATATTCATGTCCCCTTGCGTGAACACCGAAGAGAAATATTGGTTCAATGCTTCACCAATCTCCTCCGGTTCCACACATAACTTCCCTCTGCCATCTATAACTGGCCCTAAACTTGCCCTAACCAACCTTCTGTTCTTGACATACCTATAGAACGCCTTAGGATTCTCTTTAACCCTATCCGCCAAAGTCTTCTCATGTCCCCTTTTAGCCCTTCTAAGCTCGCTCTTCAACTCCCTCTTAGCCAATCTAAAGCTTTCTAGTGCACTACCCGAGTGCTCACGTCTCATCCGAACATAAGCCTCCTTTTTCTTTTTAACCAACAAAGAAACTTTTTTGGTGCACCACGGTTCCCTAGCCCTACCAATTCCTCCTTGCCTGACAGGGACATACCTATCACAGACTCGCAGTAGCTGCTCCTTGAAAAAACTCCACATGTCGGACGTTCCCAGTCCCTGTAATCTCCTAGTCCAACCTATGTTTCCTAATTCTCTCCTAATAGCCTCATAATTACCCTTCCCCCAGCTAAAACCACTGGCCCGAGGTTCATGCCTATCCCTTTCCATCACTAAGGTGAACGTAACCGAATTGTGGTCACTATCACCAAAATGCACACCAACTTCCAAGTCTAGCACCTGGTCTGGCTCATTTCCCAGCACCAGATCCAATATAGCCTCACCTCTAGTTGGCCTGTCTACATACTGAGTCAAAAAACCTTCCTGCACGCTTTGAACAAAAACTGACCCCTCTAACGAGCTAGAGCTATAACAATTCCAGTCAATATTAGTCAAGTTAAAATCCCCCATAACAATTGCCCTATTACTTTCACTCCTAAGCAGGATTGACTCCGCAATCCTTTCCTCAACCTCTCTAGAACTTTTAGGAGGTCTATAAAAGACTCCCAACAGGGTGACCTCTCCTCTCCTATTTCTAATCTCCGCCCATACTACCTCAACAGATAAGTCCTCATCAAACCTCCTCTCTGACACTGTGATACAATCTCTGACCAATAATGCTACCCCTCCCCCTCTTCTACCTCCTTCCCTACTTCGACTAAAACATTTGAACCCCGGGACCTGCAGCATCCATTCCTGCCCCTGCTCTATCCATGTCTCTGAAATAGCCACAACATCGAAGTCCCAGGTACTGATCCACGCTGCAAGTTCACCCACTTTATTGCGAATACTCCTGGCATTGAAGTATACACATTTCAAACCCTGCTCCACCCCACCTCTGCAATGCCGTGCATTGCAGTCCCCATCCATGCATCCCTCACTTTCAGCCCCACTACTCAGGATCCCTCCCCCCCCCCCCCCCGAATCAGTTTAAACCTCCCTGCATGGCCTTAGCAAATTTACCCCCCAGGATATTGGTCCCCTTCTGATTAAGGTGTAGACCATCCTTCTCATAGAGGTCACACCTTCCCCAGTACGAGCCCCAATTGCTTAAGTACCTGAACCCCTCCCTCCTGCACCATCCCCTCAGCCATGAATTCAAACCTTCCCTCTCCCTATTCCTCACTAAACTATCCCGTGGTACAGGCAAGAG
Organism: Mustelus asterias; assembly: GCF_964213995.1. Classification (NCBI taxonomy): domain Eukaryota; kingdom Metazoa; phylum Chordata; class Chondrichthyes; order Carcharhiniformes; family Triakidae; genus Mustelus; species Mustelus asterias. Next base: position 195,536 of record NW_027590292.1, on the reverse strand, counting down.
TCCAGAGATAACCACTCTGTCAGTCTTGGCCTTTAGTTTCCACCCCAACTCCATAAATCCCTGCCTAATATCCCCTTCCCCTATCCTCCCTATGTCGTGTGTCCCCACATGTACAATAACTTGTGGTTTATCTCCCTCCCCCCTAAGAGTCCTGAATACCCTGTCAGACACATCCCGGACCCCAGCCCCTGGTAGGCAACACACCAACCCTGAGTCCCTACCTTTAGTTCCGACCCTCCTATCTGTCCCCTTAATTGTGGAGTCCCCAATCACAAGGCCCAGTCTTTTACAGCCCCTAACCACCTGAGCTTTCTCACTCGGCTCACCCCCAGAGATCTGCTCTCTATGCTCAGTTGATTCCTCCTCAACTGTAGCCTCCAGCACCGAAAACCTATTATGGAGGGGAACCGCCCCAGGGGATTGTCTTCCCGATTGCTTCTTACCCCTCCTCCTGGCATTGACCCAAGCCTCATTTCTAGGAGTTACTATTTCTCTATAACTCCTATCAACTTCCACCTCCGCCTCCCGAATTATGCGGAGTTCCTCTAACTCCCCCTCCATCTCCTTTACACGCTCCTACAGAAGCTGCAATCTAATGCACTTCTTACAACTAAAATCTCCTGAAACACTACTGGATTTCCTCACCACATACATCCCACAGGAGATGCAGCATACTGCCTGAACTGCCATCCCTGAAGCCATTACCAGCAAGAAAAAAAGAAAACAAAAAACTTCCCCACACTTATAATTAGGTTAGAGGAGGATGGAAGGGTGGGATCCTCTACCAGTGTAGAGGATCGGGTATCTCCTCTGCACCAATTTATAGGGCTAGGGGCCCGAGAGAAAAAAAAAACTACAGCTACCGGCAGGCTTCGCGATGCGGCCTTCCGGTTTCCGTTAATTACAAAAAACCTCCCGAAAATTAGACAAAAAAAAAACAGAATTTACTCACAGTCCGCGCTCTCTCTCTCACCGCTCACAGTCTCCACCCCGCAGGTCCGCTCCCAGAGGATAGATTCCATCAGGCCCTGGGGATTTGTCAGTCTTTATATTCTCCAACAAACCTAACACTTCCTCCTTTGTAATGGAGATTTTCTCCAACGGTTCAACACTCCCCTCCGAGACACTCCCAGTCAACACATCCCTCTCCTTAGTGAATACCGACGCAAAGTATTCATTTAGGATCTCCCCTACCTCTTTGGGCTCCAAGCATAAGTCCCCACTTTTGTCCCTGAGAGGTCCGATTTTTTCCCTAACAACCCTTTTGTTCCTAACGTATGAATAAAATGCCTTGGGATTCTTTTTAATCCTGTCTGCCAAGAACATTTCGTGACCCCTTTTTGCTCTTCTAATTCCCCGTTTGAGTATTTTCCTACTTTCATTATACTCCTCCAGAGCTCCCTCCGTTTTTAGCTGCTTGGACCTAACATACGCCTCTCTTTTCCTTTTGATCAGTCCCTCAATTTCCCTGGTTATCCACGGTTCTCTAATCCTACCCTTCCTATCCTTCTTTTTTACAGGCACATGCTTGTCCTGTAGCCCTAACAACCGTTCCTTAAAAGACTGCCACATACCAGATGTGGATTTACCCTCAAACAGCCTCTCCCAATCAAGAGCTGCCAATTTCTGCCTGATCCCAATAAAGTTAGCCTTCCCCCAATCCAACACCTTACCCTTGGGACACCACTCATCCTTTTCCATCACTATCCTAAAGCTAACAGAATTGTGGTCACTATTTGCCACATGTTCCCCAACCAAAACTTTGAAGACCTGACCGGACTCATTCCCCAGTACCAGGTCCAGTATAGCCCCCTCTCTAGTCGGGCTGTCCACATATTGTTCCAACGAACCCTCCTGTACACATTTTACAAATTCCTCCCCATCCAGAGTCCCTGCCCTCAGCGATTTCCAGTCTATACCAGGGAAATTGAAGTCTCCCACTACAACAACCCTATATTTCCTGCACCTATCCAGTATCTCCTGACATATCCATTCTTCCCCTTCCCTTGGGCTGTTGGGGGGCCTGTAGTACACCCCCAACATAGTGACTGCGCCTTTCCTGTTTCTGAGGCGTGTCACTATTTAGAGTGTTCCTTGGGAATTGTGTCACTATTTAGAGTGATCCTAGGGGATTGTGTCACTATTTAGAGTTATCCTTGGGGATTCTGTCACTATTTAGAGTGATCCTTGGGGATTGTGTCACTATTTAGAGTGATCCTTGTGGATTGTGTCACTATTTAGAGTGATCCTTGGGGATTGTGTCACTATTTAGAGTGATCCTTGGGGATTGTGTCACTATTTAGAGTGATCCTTGGGGATTTTGTCACTAGTTAGAGTGATCCTTGGGGATTGTGTCACTATTTAGAGTGATCCTTGGGGATTGTGTCACTATTTCGAGTGATCCTTGGGGATTGTGTCAGTATTTAGAGTGATCCTTGGGGATAGTCTCATTATTTTGAGTGATCCTTGAGGATTGTGTCACTATTTAGAGTGATCCTTGGGGATTGTGCACTATTTGGAGTGATCCTTCAGGATTATGTCAGTATTTCGAGTGATCCTTGGGGATTGTGTCACTATTTAGAGTGATCCTTGGGGATTGTGCCACTATTTGGAGTGATCCTTGGGGATTATGTCAGTATTTTGAGTGATCCTTGGGGTTGTGTCACTATTTAGAGAGATCCTTGGGGATTGTGTCATTATTTAGACTGATCCTTGGGGATTGTGTCACTATTTAGAGAGATCCTTGGGGATTGTGTCATTATTTTGAGTGATCCTTGGTGATTGTGTCACTATTTAGAGTGATCCTTGGGGATTGTGTCTCTTTTGAGGGTGATCCTTGGGGATTGTGTCATTATTTAGAGAGATCGTTGGGGATTGTGTCACTATTTAGAGTGATCCTTGTGGATTGTGCCACGATTTAGACTGTTCCTTCGGATATTGTGTCACTATTTAGAGTGATCCTTGGGGATTGTGTCACTATTTAGAGTGATCCTTGGGGATTCTGTCTCTATTGAGAGTGATCCTTGGGGATTGTGACACTATTTATAGTGATCCTTGGGGATTGTGTCAGCATTTAGAATGATCCTGGTGGATTCTGTCTCTATTGAGAGTGATCCTTGGGGATTGTGTCACTATTTAGACTGATCCTTGGGGATTGTGCCACTATTTAGAGAGATCCTTGGGTATTGTGTCATTATTTAGTGAGGTCCTTGTGGATTGTGTCTCTCTTTAGAGTGATCCTTGGGGATTGTGTCACCATTTAGGGTGATCGTTGGGTATTGTGAATCGTGTGGAGGTCGTAGAAGGTGTGCAGAGAGATTTGGACAGGCTGAGTGGGTGGGCGAGGATCTGGCAGATGGAGTATAACGTTAACAAATGCGAGGTTACTCACTTTGGAGGAAATAATAGAAAATTGGATTTTTATCCAAATGGAAAAAAATTACAACATGCTACTGCGCAAAGGGACCTGGGGGTCCTTGTGCATGAGATGCAAAAACCCAGTCTGCAGTTGGAAATGGTGATCAAGAAGGCAAATGGGATGTTGACCTATACCGCAAGGGGATAGAATATAAAAGCAGAGATGTCTTGCTGCATCTGTACAGGGCATTGGTGAGGCCGCAGCTGGAATACTCTGAGCAGTATTGGTCCTCTTATTTGTGGAAGGATATATTGGCCTTGGAGGGAGTGCAGGGAAGGATCACCAGGTTGATACCAGAGACGAGGGGTGTTTATTATGAGGAGAGACGGAGCAGATTGGGTTTGTATTCGTTGAAATTTAGTAGGCTGAGGGAGGTTCTTATAGAGACCTATAAGATAATGAAGGGGCTGGATAGGGTAGAGGTGGAGAGATTCTTTCCACTTGGAAAGGAAACTAGAACTAGAGGGCACATCCTCAAAATAAAGGGGGGTCAGTTTAGGACAGAGTTGAGGAGGAACTTCTTCTCTCAGAGGATGGTGAATCTCTGGAATTCTCTGCCCACTGAAGTGGTGTCGGCTACCTCGTTGAATATGTTTAAATCACGGATAGATGGATTCCTGATCGGTAAGGGAATTAGGGGCTGTAGGGATCAGGCGGGTCGGTGGAACTGATCCACTTCAGATCAGCCATGATCTTATTGAATGGTGGGGCAGGGTCGAGGAATTGATGGCCTACTCCTGCTCCTATTTCTTATGTTCTTATGTTCTTATGATTGTGTCACTATTTAGAGTGATCCTTGGGGATTGTGTCACTATTTAGAGTGATCCTTGGGGATTGTGTCACTATTTAGAGTGATCCTTGGGGACTGTGTCACTATTTAGAGTGATCCTTGGGGATTGTGTCTCTATTGAGAGTGATCCTTGGGGATTGTGTCACTATTTAGAGTGATCCTTGGGGATTGAGTCACTATTTAGAGTGATCCTTGGGGATTGTGTCACTATTGAGAGTGATCCTTGGGGATTGTGTCTCTATTTATGTGATCCTTGAGGATTGTATCACTATTTAGAGTGAACCTTGGGGTTTGCGTCACTATTTAGAGTGATCCCTTTGTATTGTGTCACTATTTAGAGTGATCCTCGGGGATTGCGTCACTTTTTAGAGTGATCCCTTTGGATTGTGTCACTATTTAGAGTGATCCTTGGAGATTGTGTCACTAATTAGAGTGATCCTTGGGGATTGTGTCTCTATTTAGAGTGATCCTTGGGGATTGTGTCACTATTTAGCGTCATCCTTGAGAATGGTAGGGTTCTGAAGACTGTGGAGGAACAGAGAGATCTTGGGGTCCATATCCACAGATCTCTAAAGGTTGCACTCAAGTGGATAGAGCTGTGAAGAAGGCCTCGAGTGTGTTACCTTTTATTAACAGGGGGTTGGAGTTTAAGAGCCGTGGGGTTATGTTGTAACTATACAGCACCTTGGTGAGACCACATTTCGAATATTGTGTGCAGTTCTGGTCACCTCACTATAAGAAGGATGTGGAAGCGCTGGAAAGAGTGCAGAGGAGACTTACCAGGATGCTGCCTGGTTTGGAGGGTAGGTCTTATGAGGAAAGGTTGAGGGAGCGAGGGCTGTTCTCTCTGGAGCGGAGGAGGCTGAGGGGAGACTTAATAGAGGTTTATAAAATGATGAAGAGGATCGATAGAGTGAATGTCCAAAGACTATTTCCTCGGGTAGATGGAGCTATTACAAGGGGGCATAACTATAGGGTTCGTGGTGGGAGATATAGGAAGGATATCAGAGGTAGGTTCTTTACGCAGAGAGTGGTTGGGGTGTGGAATGGACTGCCTGCAGTGATAGTGGAGTCAGACACTTTTGGAACATTTAAGCGGTTATTGGATAGGCACATGGAGCACGCCAGGATGATAGGGAGTGGGATAGCTTGATCGTGGTTTCACATAAAGCTCGGCACAACATCGTGGGCCGAAGGGCCTGTTCTGTGCTGTACTATTCTATGTTCTATGTCCTATAAAACTCCAATGCCCTCGACAATTGCAGCAAAACATCCCTGTTTCTCTCCTCAAATCCTCTCGCTGTGAAGGCCAACATCCCATTTGCCTTTGTTACTGCCTGCTGTGCCTGCTTGCTTACTTTCAGTGACTGATGCATGAGGACACCAAGGTCTCGCTGAGTATCCAGCTCTCAATTTACATCCGTTCAAGTCATAATCTGTGTTCTTATTATTGCTGCCAAAGTGGATCACCTCACACTTAGTCACATTATACTGCATCTTCCATGCAGATGGCCATACACACATCCTCTCCAAATCACGCTGAAGCATCTCTCCATCCTGCCCATTTTAACCTTCCACACCACTTTATTTTCATACTCTGATTTTTTTCCCTTCTTAATCAATGCCTTTCTTGAATTTGGAAAAGGAACCTCAATCACATCCTCCCATAGGTTGGATTTATAAACAGCGACTCTGTAACTGGGGGTGAATCCGTGCTGTTGTGTTTTACCCTTTCATCAATTCACATCTACTCTTTTGTTTTCTATCTGGCTGCTAACACGTTGCGTTTGGCGTGTCTGTGGGATCCTGCTGTGCAGGATGGCCAGCAGGATTTCTGACATGACTATGGAACGTTAATGTTCCCCTCAAATCCACCCTAAATCCACTGCTCCTGGATATTGACCCCTCTGCTAAGAGGAAAAAGTTTCTTCTTAACTCTCCTATCTTTGTCCCTCATTATTTTGTAACCACAATGAGGTCCACGCTCCACGTTCACTGTTCTGAAGAAAACAACCCCAGCCTCACCATCCTGTCTTCACTGCAGAAACACTCCAGCCCAGGAAACATCCCGGTGAATCCCTCTTCCGTCCCTCGCTGGGAAATCACATCCTTCTTCTAGTGAGGCCACTGGAACTCCTCACAGTCCTCCAGCTGAGGCTCAATGAGGGTTTTATACAGCTCCATCACAACCTCCCTGCTCCTATCTCCTATAACTCGGCTAATAAAGACAACTGTCATGTCTGCCTTCTTAACCATCACAGCATCAGAGGTTAACCACAGGATTGGAAAGCAGGAGATGGTTTCTGTTATTATTGTGTTTAAATCAGGAAAGAAACAACATTCCAAAGATCAATGGTCCAGTCTCAACATCAACAGTCTGAACATGAAGAATTGAACCAACTCCAAAAGAGTCAAACAAATCAAGTAACACAGGCTGTGATAAAGAGAGCTCAGCACATATTCACTGGGAGGTTGAGTTCTTCGTATAAAAGTCCGTTCCCTGGGGGGGTTCGACCTCTTTGTTCGACTGGAACATAAAAAGCCGGCCGCACTCTACAGCGGGCAGCGTCGGGAGCGGGCAGTGGACTGAGTGGGAAGCAGAGTGAGAGCTGGAAGGGCTTTGGCTCGCAGGGCTTAGGCGGAAGCGGGCGACACAGGACAGGTTAAAATTCATTCTGTTACCCTTCAATTTTGAATCCTTGTTCTTTCCCAGTGCACTCTGAGGAAGGGGAAAAAGGGTTCAGTGTTCCATTGGAGCAATTATTTTTCTTTGTAGCAGTAAGTTATATGGAGGGGATGGAAGTGAAGGCAGTGCAATGTTCCTCCTGCAGAATGTTTGAGGTGAGGGACACCGTCAGTGTCCCTGCTGATTACACCTGTGGGAGGTGCACCCATCTGCAGCTCCTCCAAGACCGCGTTAGGGAGCTGGAGTTGGATGAGCTTAGGGTCATCAGGGAGGCAGAGAGGGCCATAGACACAAGCTTCAGGGATATAGTTGCTCCAGGGAATGAAAATAGATGGGTGACAGTGAGAGGGGCTGGGAGGAAGCAGTCGGTGCGGGGATCCCCTGTGGTCGTTCCCCTTAGCAACAAGTATTGCACTTTGGATACAGGTGAGGGGGGCGACCTACCAGTGGTGAGCCGCAGTGACCAGATCGCCAGCGCTGAGTCCGTCCCTGTGGCTCAGAAGGGAAAGGGGGAGAGCGGTAGAGCTATAGTTATTGGGGCCTCGTTTGTTCGAGGGATAGATAGGAGGTTCTGTGGCAACAAGAGTGACTCACGGATGGTATGTTGCCTCCCGGATGCCAGGGTCCGTGACATCTCCGACCGTGTCTTCAGGATTCCAAAGGGGGAGGGGGAACAGTCACAAGTCGTGGTGCACGTCGACACCAAAGACATCGGTAAGAGAGGGGACGGGGACTTAAAACAGGAATTCAGGGAGCTTGGGTGGAAGCTGAGAGCCAGGACAAAACAGGTTGTCATCTCTGGTATGTTGCCGGTGCCACGGGATAGCGAGTTGAGGAACAGGGAGAGAGTGTAGTTAAACACATGGATGCAGGGTGGTGTAGGAGGGAGGGTTTCAGCTATGTGGATAATTGGAACACTTTCTGGGGAAGGTGGGACCTGTACCAACAGGACGGGGTGCACCTGAACCAGAGGGGGACCAATATCCTGGGAGGGACATTTGCTACGGCTCTTCGGGGGGGGGGGGGTTTAAACTAATTTTTCAGGGGGATGGGAAAAGGAGTTGTAGTCCAGAGGTCAGTGAGTGCAGTGAGGTACTGGGAAGGGTATCATGGTCAAAGGTGGGTCCCAGCAGACAAGAAGGTGGGTTGAAGTGTGTCTACTTCAATGCAAGGAGCATCCGAAATAAGGTAGGTGAACTTGGGGCGTGGATTGGTACTTGGGACTACGATGTTGTGGCCATTACGGAGACATGGGTAGAACAAGGACAGGAATGGTTGTTGGAAGTTCCGGGGTATAGATGTTTCAGTAAGTGTAGGGTAGCTGGTAAAAGAGGTGGAGGAGTGGCACTGTTAATCAAGGAGAGTGTAACGGCTGCAGAAAGGCATTTTGAAGGGGATCTGCCTACAAAGGTAATATGGGCTGAGGTTAGGAATAGGAAAGGAGCGGTCACGTTGTTAGGAGTTTACTATAGGCCCCCAAATAGTAATAGAGATGTGGAGCAAGAAATTGCGAAGCAGATTATGGATAGGAGTGGGGGTCACAGGGTAGTTGTCATGGGGGACTTTAACCTTCCAAATATTGATTGGAACCTTTATAGGTCGAATAGTTTGGATGGGGCAGTTTTTGTGCAGTGTGTGCAGGAGGGGTTCCTGACACAATATGTGGATAGGCCGACAAGCGGTGGGGCCACATTGGATTTGGTACTGGGAAATGAACCGGGACAAGTGTTGGTTTGGTTGTGGGAGAGCACTTTGGATATCGTGACCACAATTCCGTGTCTTTTGTTATTGCAATGGAGATGGTGAGGGCCGGAGGGAAGGGCATTGTTTACAATTGGGGGAGAGGTAATTATGATCCAATCAGGCGGGAATTAGGAAGCATAGGATGGGAACACAAATTGTCAGGCAAAGGCACTAATGATAAGTGGAACTTTTTCAAGGAACAAATACTGCGTGTCCTTGATAGGTATGTCCCTGCCAGGCAGAGAGGAAATGGCCGAGTGAGGGAACCATGGTTCACAGAAGAGGTGGAATGTCTTGTCAAGAGGAAGAAGGAAGCGTATGTTAGGTTGAGAAAACAAGGTTCAGTTGGCTCGATGGAGGGTTACAAGTTAGCAAGAAATGAGCTGAAAAAGGGGCTTAGGAGAGCTAGGAGGGGGCATGAGAAGTCCGTGGTGGGTCGGATCAAGGAAAACCCCAAGGCTTTTTACTCTTATGTGAGGAATAAAAGAATGACCAGGGTGAGGTTGGGGCCGGTCAAGGACGGTCGTGGGAATTTGTGCATGGAGTCAGAAGAGATAGGAGAGGTGATGAATGAATACTTTTCTTCGATGTTCACCAAGGAGAGGGGCCATGTTTTTGAGGAAGAGAGGGTGTCACAGGCTGATAGGCTGGAGGAAGTAGATGTTTGGAGGGAAGATGTACTAGCAATTCTGAATAAACTGAAAGTTGATAAGTCCCCTGGGCCTGATGAAATATATCCTAGGATTCTTTGGGAGGCAAGGGATGAGATAGCAGAGCCCTTGGCATTGATCTTTGGGTCCTCACTGTCCACGGGGGTGGTGCCAGAGGACTGGAGAATGGCGAATGTTGTTCCTCTTTTTTAGAAAGGGAATAGAAATGACCCTGGTAATTATAGACCGGTTAGTCTTACTTTGGTGGTCGGTAAGTTGATGGAAAAGGTCCTTAGGGATAGGATTTACGACCATTTAGAAAGATGCAGCTTAATCCGGGATAGTCAGCATGGATTTGTGAAGGGCAAGTCTTGCCTCACAAATTTGATAGAATTTTTTGAGGAGGTAACTAAGTGTGTTGATGAAGGTAGTGCAGTTGATGTCATATCCATGGATTTGAGTAAGGCTTTTGATAAAGTCCTCCACGGTCGGCTGATGAAGAAAGTAAGGATGTGTGGGATAGAGGGAAGTTTGGCCGATTGGATAGGTAACTGGCTATCTCACAGAAGACAGAGGGTGGTGGTGGTTGGAAAATTTTCGGACTGGAAACCGGTGACCAGCGGAGTGCCACAGGGATCAGTGCTTGGTCCTCTGCTATTTGTAATTTTTATAACTGACTTGGAGGAGGGGGCTGAAGGGTGGATCAGTAAATTTGCTGATGACACCAAGATTGGTGGAGTAGTGGATGAGTTCTATGTTCTAAGATCATTCTTGACAGATTTAGTTGAATTATTTGAGTAATAATCTGGAATAATCGATGAGATTAATATGATTCATGTCAGACACCTTGAGTTTCTAAATTTCTGAAGTAAGTTAACACTGAACAGAGTGGTGAGTAATCTCAGAGCAAGTGGAGTAAGAGGACAAGCACCAGAGTGGACAACAAGTTGGCTCCAAAGACAGAACACAGTGAATCGGAGTTAATGGGATTTACTCTGATTGCTGCTGTGGCTGAATGGAGTTTTAACTTTTAATATCCTGAAAGATCTTCAATCCAACAAACCTGGCTTCTTGGTTAAAGTTGTTTTTTTCACTATGTTGAATTTCCTTGTGGTCAGCGGCCTGGAATTTGACAAAGGACAGGAGGTGTCACATTCAACAGCTTGTCCCTGGCAGGGATGAGGTCTGATGTGGAGATGCCGGCGTTGGACTGGGGTAAACACAGTAAGAAGTTTAACAACACCAGGTTAAAGTCCAACAGGGATGAGGTCTGTACAGACTTCTGGGAGACACTCTTCCTCATATGACCATTGGAATGCAAACAATATGCACTGAGATGATGAGGCCTCAAGTGACCAATGATGCTATTCTGGTTGGATATGATTGGCCTAATCGAACGATGCAATTGGGGTTCAGATTAATGAATGGGCTGGTTACCAAGGAACGTTTGGAATTTTAACTCTGCTAACACAAAAAGCTTGTTCAGAAAGGCAGTGTGAAGAACCCAGGAACCAAGCTCACAAGGAGAGACAACATCTGGAAGGAGCAGAGAACAAGTGACTGATTCTATTTAACAACAAAATCCTGACCAGGTTTTAATTCCAAGTGGAAATCAACCTTAAGTTAGGTTAAGTAACAGATAATGAGAATTTGGTTTATGTATTGCAAGTATTTGCTGTTGTTTAAGTAGCTATAGAATAAAGGACATTGTGTTTAAGTATTTAAAGTCGACTTTATGTCTTTATTCGCGACAGAGGGTAAAACACACAGGTTTGGACAACACTGGAAGGTGAGAAGTGGTTTTCCACAAGGATCAGCGCTGGGATCAATGTCTTTCACTATTTACATCAACAATATGGGATCAGGAAACACAATTATAACTTCAATATTTATGAAATAATCCAAATTGAGAATGAGAATAACCATCGTGGAAGAATGCAACTAAATACAATAACACAACAATAATAAATTATAAGCATGTAAATTGGATATTCGAATTGGAAATAAATTCCATGAAACTCAGTCATCAGAACATTATGTTTCCGAACCATATAGAAATCAAAAGTGTCTGCATTATTTCCAGGAGTTTAAGGATTCAGGGATCAAATTGACAGAAAGTTTGAGGCAGCAACACAGCTTCAAAGGAACCATATCAATCAGGAAAGAAAATCAGTGGAGTTCATTTCTAGATTCATACAAATGTGGACAACTTACAATTGTTTTTGGAAAAAGCAGAGAATTCTGCTGGGTTTTTGTGTTGTTTAAATGTCAGGAATTAGCTGACGCTTGTTCCTTTTCAATAGAAGACAGAGCTATCGAGACATTTCACATCATTCACTGACAAAGAAACATTAAAAACTAAAACTAAATCAAACTTCTCCTGTTTTTAAACTCTTCCAAAATCAAAGATGGAGGCAGCTCCATGAGATGGAGATTTCACTCACAATGTACAAGATTTCACTCAACCCAATAGTTTCATTGATCAGTGTGCCCTTGAGTTCCTTACGGAAGTATTTCTATTCATGAAAACGATTAAAATGGATGAGCATAAATTGCAAAATTCCATGAATCAAAAATCTGGAACTACTTAATTTCCAAAATAATATTCCATCCCTCAATCTACTGCAGCTCAACAACAATGGGACTTCTCAGAAAATTCAGACCCTGCAGCAGATCCAAACACATCACCTCTTAGTGGGAGAGAGGGGATGAGGGAGAGAGGGAGGGGGCCAGGGAGGGAGAGAGGGCGCGAGGGAGGGAGAGAGGGGGCGAGGGTGGGAAGAAAAAGGGCAAGGCTGGGACAGTCGGGGCGACTAAGGGAGAGTCACAGAGTTGAAGAGGTTTACAGCATGGAACCAGGCCTTTCGGACCAACTTGTCCATGCCGCCCTTCTTTTTAAACCCCGAAATCTCTTTGTTCTGTCACTCTATCCAACGCTCTGCCATTCACTGAATAAGTCCTGCCCTGGTACAATCTACCAAAATGCATCACCTTACATTGATCTAAATTCAACTCCATCTGCGATTTGTCAGCTCACTGGCCCAATTGACCAAGATCCCGTTGCATTTCGAGGTAACCTTCTTCACTGTCCACTATGCCACCAATCTTGGTGTCATCTGCAAACTTACTAACCATGCCTCCCTATCTTCTCATCTAAATCGTTAATATAAATGACAAATAACAGTGGACCCAGCACCAATCCCCGAGGCACTCCGCTGGTCACAGGCCTCCAGTGTGAAAACCAAACCTTTACAGCCACCCTCTGTCTTCTGTCAGCAAGCCAATTTTGTTTCCATTCAGCTACCTCAGACTGGATCCCGTGAGATTTAACATTACTCAACAACTTACCATGAGGTACCTTGTCAAAGGCCTTGCTAAAGTCCATGTAGACAACATCAACTGTACTGCCCTCATCTACCTCCTTGGTTACCCTTTCAAAAAACTCAATCAAATTTATGAGACATGATTTTCCACTCACAAAGCCATGCTGACTGTTCCTAATCAGTCCATGCGTCTCTAAATGCCTATAGATCCTGTCTCTCAAAATACCTTCCAAAAACTGACCCACCACAGATGTGAGGCTCACCGGCCTGTAGCACCCAGGCTTTTCCCTGCAGCCCTTTTTAAACAAAGGCACAACATTTGCCACCCTCCAATCTTCAGGCATCTCACATGTGATTATCAATGATTCAAATGTCTCTGCTCGGGGAACCGCAATTTCCTCCCTAGCCTCCCACAACGTCCTGGGATATACCTCATCAGGGAATTTATCGACCTTGATGTGCTTTAAGACTTCCAGCACCTCCTTCTCCGTTATAGGTACATTCCTCAAGACATCACTATTTATTTCCCCAAGCTCCCTCACATCCATACTTTTCTCAACAGTGAATAATGATGAGGAATATTCATTTAGGATCTCCCCAACTCTTGTGGATCCGCACATAGATGACCCTGTTGACCTTAGTGAGACACAACTCTCTCCCTAGTTACTCTTTTGGTCTTTATGTATTTGTAGAAGCTCTTTGGATTCTCCTTTGACTTGTCTGCCAAAACAATCTTGTGTACCCTTTTTGCCCCCCTGATTTCTCTCAACTCTACTCCTAAACCCCTATTCTCTTCAAGGGATTCACTCGATCAAGCTGCCTATGCATGTCATGGTCTCCTTCTTCTTCTTGACCAGGACCTCAAGAACCCCAGTCATCCAGGGTTCCCTACTTCTACCAGCCTTGCCCTTCACTCCAAGTGGAATGTGCTTACCCTGAACCCTGGTTAAAACACTTTTGAAAGCCTGCCACTTATCAGGCATCCCTTTGCCGTCCCACAGACTCCCCCAATTCACTTTTGAAAGTTCCTGCCTGATACCATCAAAATTGGCCTTGCCCCAATTTAGAATTTTAAACTTTGGGCCAGACCTTTCATTCCCCATAGCTATCTTAAAACTAATGGAATTATGGTCACTGGTCCCAAAGTGATCCCTCACTAACACTTCTGTCACCTGCTTTTCCTTATTTCCCAAGGGATGAGGGAGGGAGAGAGGGAGAGCTGGGGAGAGGGATTGACAGTTGTGGAGACAGGTGTTTGTGGAATCCAGGGGAGTTAACAGAACGCAACTGGGGAGAATACAGGTCAGTTTTAATTTAATCTGAATCAATGAAGTGTTAACAGCCTTATGGGCAGTTTTGAAGACAGTCACAATCGATATACAGTCCACAGTGAGATTGGTAACACATCCCTTTTCTCTCTCCACTCCCTCATGTTGTGGGGACTCGCTGCAAGTATTTTACTGGTTTGCATGGCTTTCAGAATTTCTGTAATCGAGGAACACAACCAACAGTGTGTGTGACAGAGAGAGTTTGAGAGATTTAGAGAGAGAGAGAAAGAGAGAGGGAGAGATTGAGAGAGACTCAGAGAGTGGGTGAGAATTCTGCAGTATTTCATGCTTCTCGCTGGGACGGAGATGGACAAATTGAGCAAGTGAGGAACAGAGAGAGTCACAGAGAGACGGGGAGATATTCACCAATTTAAACATTATTGTGGATTTGCAATGGACAGCAGGCTGTTTGAGATTCAGAAACAAGTATATTAAGCTGGAACATTACGGCAAATTGGCACTTATTAAAACATGAACACAAAGAAAACACTCAGACACAGAGAGGCACACACAGACACAGGCATGCAAACATGTAGGCAGAGACACAAAAAGTGACTGATTAACACTTAGATTTCTAACAATAAATGCCCTGATTAAACTGTCACTGGATGGTGGGGTTAACCCAGCAAACCCACACAGCTGGGTCAGAATCAGAACTCACCTTCTGCACTCACTGAAACGCTCCTGTATCACCTGCCTTATTGCAATGGGATGCCGCGTTTGGGAGCAGGACAGGGACATGGGGTGTGGACAACTGCACATGGGGAGGAGAAGGACGAGGAATCTATCAGAGAATCCACACAAACCAGGGAGAAACAAACAAGGAAACACATGCTGAAACTGAGAGATTGCTGTGTGGAAAGATTTAGAAATTGTTGGGAACATTGACCCAGTGAAATGTTGCCAATGTGATCAGAATAGATATGGTAAAATCTTTCTGCAGCATTAAGGCACGCAGTGTACTGAGTGGAACAATATTGTAGCATTCCAAAATAAACTACATTGGGCTTTGCACTGTCTGAATGCACCTGCTATTGGTCTGTGGTTCTGCAATTTCCTCACTGACAAAAACATGAATACAGTCTGTATAAATGATTCGAGCTTTCAACATGAGGTGCGCTTTGGATGTCAAGGAGAATATAGGACAGGAGAAGGCAAGGAAGGGAAGCTTCTGTTAGATTCTGAAATCACCCACACAGCACAAGATAGGCAGACAATCACACTCACAGCCACAGACTCACGCTCAGACTGTGCTGCAGGCAAAGATTATGAAGGGAAATTGCCAAAAGCATTTGATGGGGACAGTGTAGAGGAAGCTTTACTCTGTATCTAACCCCGTGCTGTATCTGTCCTGGGTGTGTTTGATGGGGGACAATGTAGAGGAAGCTTTACTCTGCATCTAACCCCGTGCTGTATCTGTCCTGGGAGTGTTTGATGGGGACAGTGTAGAGGGAGCTTTACTCTGCATCTAACCCCGTGCTGTACCTGTCCTGGGAGTGTTTGATGGGGACAGTGTAGAGGGAGCTTTACTCTGCATCTAACCCCGTGCTGTACCTGTCCTGGGAGTGTTTGATGGGGACAGTGTGGAGGGAGCTTTACTCTGTATCTAACCCCGTGCTGTACCTGTCCTGGGTGTGTTTGATGGGGACAATGTAGAGGGAGCTTTACTCTGCATCTAACGCCGTGCTGTACCTGTCCTGGGAGTGTTTGATGGGGACAGTGTAGAGGGAGCTTTACTCTGCATCTAACCCCGTGCTGTACCTGTCCTGGGAGTGTTTGATGGGGACAGTGTGGAGGGAGCTTTACTCTGTATCTAACCCCGTGCTGTACCTGTCCTGGGTGTGTTTGATGGGGACAATGTAGAGGGAGCTTTACTCTGCATCTAACCCCGTGCTGTACCTGTCCTGGGAGTGTTTGATGGGGACAGTGTAGAGGGAGCTTTACTCTGCATCTAACCCCGTGCTGTACCTGTCCTGGAAGTGTTTGATGGGGACAGTGTGGAGGGAGCTTTACTCTGTATCTAACCCCGTGCTGTACCTGTCCTGGGTGTGTTTGATGGGGACAATGTAGAGGGAGCTTTACTCTGCATCTAACCCCGTGCTGTACCTGTCCTGGGAGTGTTTGATGGGGACAGTGTAGAGGGAGCTTTACTCTGCATCTAACCCCGTGCTGTACCTGTCCTGGGAGTGTTTGATGGGGACAGTGTGGAGGGAGCTTTACTCTGCATCTAACCCCGTGCTGTACCTGTCCAGGGTGTGTTTGATGGGGGACAGTGGAGAGGGAGCTTTACTCTGTATCTAACCCCGTGCTGTACCTGTCCTGGGAGTGTTTGATGGGGACAGTGTCGAGGAAGCTTTACTCTGTATCTAACCCCGTGCTGTCCCTGTCCTGGGAGTGTTTGATGGGGGACAGTGTAGAGGAAGCTTTACTGCATCTAACCCCGTGCTGTATCTGTCCTGGGAGTGTTTGATGGGGGACAGTGTAGAGGGAGCTTTACTCTGCATCTAACCCCGTGCTGTACCTGTCCAGGGTGTGTTTGATGGGGGACAATGTAGAGGGAGCTTTACTCTGCATCTAACCCCGTGCTGTACCTGTCCTGGGAGTGTTTGATGGGGACAGTGTAGAGGGAGCTTTACTCTGTATCTAACCCCGTGCTGTATCTGTCCTGGGAGTGTTTGATGGGGACAGTGTAGAGGAAACTTTACTCTGCATCGAACCCCGTGCTGTACCTGTCCTGGGAGTGTTTGATGGGGGACAGTGTAGAGGGAGCTTTACTCTGTATCTAACCCCGTGCTGTATCTGTCCTGGGAGTGTTTGATGGGGGACAGTGTAGAGGAAGCTTTACTCTGCATCTAACCCCGTGCTGTACCTGTCCTGGGAGTGTTTGATGGGGACAGTGTAGAGGGAGCTTTACTCTGCATCTAACCCCGTGCTGTACCTGTCCAGGGTGTGTTTGATGGGGGACAATGTAGAGGGAGCTTTACTCTGCATCTTGCCCCGTGCTGTACCTGTCCTGGGAGTGTTTGATGGGGACAGTGTAGAGGGAGCTTTACTCTGTATCTAACCCCGTGCTGTATCTGTCCTGGGAGTGTTTGATGGGGACAGTGTAGAGGAAACTTTACTCTGCATCTAACCCCGTGCTGTACCTGTCCTGGGAGTGTTTGATGGGGGACAGTGTAGAGGGAGCTTTACTCTGTATCTAACCCCGTGCTGTATCTGTCCTGGGAGTGTTTGATGGGGGACAGTGTAGAGGAAGCTTTACTCTGCATCTAACCCCGTGCTGTACCTGTCCTGGGAGTGTTTGATGGGGCCAGTGTAGAGGGAGCTTTACTCTGCATCTAACCCCGTGCTGTACCTGTCCTGGAAGTGTTTGAAGGGGACAGTGTCGAGGGAGCTTTACTCTGTATCTAACCCCGTGCTGTGCCTGTCCAGGGTGTGTTTGATGGGGGACAGTGTAGAGGGAGCTTTACTCTGGATCGAACCCCGTGCAGTATCTGTCCTGGGAGAGTTTGATGGGGACAGTGTAGAGGGAGCTTTACTCTGTATCTAACCCCGTGCTGTATCTGTCCTGGGAGTGTTTGATGGGGACAGTGTAGAGGGAGCTTTACTCTGTATCTAACCCCGTGCTGTATCTGTCCTGGGAGTGTTTGATGGGGACAGTGTAGAGGGAGCTTTACTCTGCATCTCACCCCGTGCTGTCCCTGTCCTGGGAGTGTTTGATGGGGGACAGTGTAGAGGAAGCTTTACTGCATCTAACCCCGTGCTGTACCTGTCCTGGGAGTGTTTGATGGGGGACAGTGTAGAGGGAGCTTTACTCTGTATCTAACCCCGTGCTGTACTTGTCCAGGGTGTGTTTGATGGGGGACAATGCAGAGGGAGCTTTACTCTGCATCTAACCCCGTGCTGTACCTGTCCTGGGAGTGTTTGATGGGGGACAGTGTAGAGGGAGCTTTACTCTGTATCTAACGCCGTGCTGTACCTGTCCAGGGTGTGTTTGATGGGGGACAATGTAGAGGGAGCTTTACTCTGCATCTAACCCCGTGCTGTACCTGTCCTGGGAGTGTTTGATGGGGACAGTGTAGAGGGAGCTTTACTCTGTATCTAACCCCGTGCTGTATCTGTCCTGGGAGTGTTTGATGGGGACAGTGTAGAGGAAGCTTTACTCTGCATCTAACCCCGTGCTGTACCTGTCCTGGGAGTGGTTGATGGGGGACAGTGTAGAGGGAGCTTTACTCTGTATCTAACCCCGTGCTGTATCTGTCCTGGGAGTGTTTGATGGGGGACAGTGTAGAGGAAGCTTTACTCTGCATCTAACCCCGTGCTGTACCTGTCCTGGGAGTGTTTGATGGGGACAGTGTAGAGGGAGCTTTACTCTGCATCTAACCCCGTGCTGTACCTGTCCTGGGAGTGTTTGAAGGGGACAGTGTCGAGGGAGCTTTACTCTGTATCTAACCCCGTGCTGTGCCTGTCCAGGGTGTGTTTGATGGGGGACAGTGTAGAGGGAGCTTTACTCTGTATCTAACCCCGTGCTGTATCTGTCCTGGGAGAGTTTGATGGGGACAGTGTAGAGGGAGCTTTACTCTGTATCTAACCCCGTGCTGTATCTGTCCTGGGAGTGTTTGATGGGGACAGTGTAGAGGGAGCTTTACTCTGTATCTAACGCCGTGCTGTATCTGTCCTGGGAGTGTTTGATGGGGACAGTGTAGAGGGAGCTTTACTCTGCATCTAACCCCGTGCTGTCCCTGTCCTGGGAGTGTTTGATGGGGGACAGTGTAGAGGAAGCTTTACTGCATCTAACCCCGTGCTGTATCTGTCCTGGGAGTGTTTGATGGGGGACAGTGTAGAGGGAGCTTTACTCTGCATCAAACCCCGTGCTTTATCTGTCCAGGGAGTGTTTGATGGGGGACAGTGTAGAGGGAGCTTTACTCTGTATCTAACCCCGTGCTGCACCTGTCCAGGGTGTGTTTGATGGGGGACAATGTGGAGGGAGCTTTACTCTGTATCTAACCCCGTGCTGTACCTGTCCAGGGTGTGTTTGATGGGGGACAATGTAGAGGGAGCTTTACTCTGTATCTAACCCCGTGCTGTACTTGTCCAGGGTGTGTTTGATGGGGGACAATGTAGAAGGAGCTTTACTCTGCATCTAACCCCGTGCTGTACCTGTCCTGGGAATGTTTGATGGGGGACAGTATAGAGGGAGCTTTACTCTGTATCTAACCCCGTGCTGTACCTGTCCAGGGTGTGTTTGATGGGGGACAATGGAGAGGGAGCTTTACTCTGCATCTAACCCCGTGCTGTACCTGTCCTGGGAGTGTTTGATGGGGACAGTGTAGAGGGAGCTTTACTCTGTATCTAACCCCGTGCTGTATCTGTCCTGGGAGTGTTTGATGGGGACAGTGTTGAGGAAGCTTTCCTCTGCATCTAACCCCGTGCTGTACCTGTCCTGGGAGTGTTTGATGGGGGACAGTGTAGAGGGAGCTTTACTCTGTATCTAACCCCGTGCTGTATCTGTCCTGGGAGTGTTTGATGGGGGACAGTGTAGAGGAAGCTTTACTCTGCATCTAACCCCGTGCTGTACCTGTCCTGGGAGTGTTTGATGGGGACAGTGTAGAGGGAGCTTTACTCTGCATCTAACCCCGTGCTGTACCTGTCCTGGGAGTGTTTGATGGGGACAGTGTAGAGGAAGCTTTACTCTGTATCTAACCCCGTGCTGTACCTGTCCTGGGAGTGTTTGATGGGGACAGTGTAGAGGAAGCTTTACTCTGCATCTAACCCCGTGCTGTATCTGTCCTGGGAGTGTTTGATGGGGACAATGGAGAGGGAGCTTTACTCTGCATCTATCCCCGTGCTGTACCTGTCCTGGGAGTGTTTGATCCGGGACAGTGTAGAGGGAGCTTTACTCTGCATCTAACCCCGTGCTGTACCTGTCCTGGGAGTGTTTGATGGGGGACAGTGTAGAGGGAGCTTTACTCTGCATCTAACCCCGTGCTGTACCTGTCCTGGGAGTGTTTGATGGGGACAGTGTAGAGGAAGCTTTACTCTGTATCTAACCCCGTGCTGTATCTGTCCAGGGAGTGTTTGATGGGGACAGTGTAGAGGGAGCTTTACTCTGCATCTAACCCCATGCTGTACCTGTCCTGGGAGTGTTTGATGGAGACAGTGAAGAGGGAGCTTTACTCTGCATCTAACCCCGTGCTCTACCTGTCCTGGGTGTGTTTGATGGGGACAGTGCAGAGGGAGCTTTACTCTGCATCTAACCCCGTGCTCTACCTGTCCTGGGTGTGTTTGATGGGGGACAGTGTCGAGGGAGCTTTACTCTGTATCGAACCCCGTGCTGTATCTGTCCTGGGAGTGTTTGATGGGGGACAGTGTCGAGGGAGCTTTACTCTGCATCTCACCCCGTGCTGTATCTGTCCTGGGAGTGTTTGATGGGGACAGTGTAGAGGGAGCTTTACTCTGTATCTAACCCCGTGCTGTACCTGTCCTGGGAGTGTTTGATGGGGACAGTGTAGAGGGAGCTTTACTCTGTATCTAACCCCGTGCTGTACCTGTCCTGGGAGTGTTTGATGGGGACAGTGTAGAGGAAGCTTTACTCTGTATCTAACCCCGTGCTGTACCTGTCCTGGGAGTGTTTGATGGGGACAGTGTAGAGGAAGCTTTACTCTGCATCTAACCCCGTGCTGTACCTGTCCTGGGAGTGTTTGATGGGGGACAGTGTCGAGGCAGCTTTACTCTGTATCTAACCCCGTGCTGTACCTGTCCTGGGAGTGTTTGATGGCGACAGTGTAGAGGGAGCTTTACTCTGCATCTAACCCCGTGCTGTATCTGTCCTGGGAGTGTTTGATGGGGGACAATGTAGAGGAAGCTTTACTCTGCATCTAACCCCGTGCTGTACCTGTCCTGGGAGTGTTTGATGGGGGACAGTGTAGAGGAAGCTTTACTCTGTATCTAACCCCGTGCTGTACCTGTCCTGGGAGTGTTTGATGGGGACAGTGTAGAGGGAGCTTTACTCTGCATCTAACCCCGTGCTGTACCTGTCCTGGGAGTGTTTGATGGGGGACAGTGTAGAGGGAGCTTTACTCTGCATCTAACCCCGTGCTGTATCTGTCCTTGGAGTGTTTGATGGGGGACAGTGTAGAGGGAGCTTTATTCTGCATCTAACCCCGTGCTGTACCTGTCCTGGGAGTGTTTGATGGGGACAGTGTAGAGGAAGCTTTACTCTGTATCTAACCCCGTGCTGTATCTGTCCAGGGAGTGTTTGATGGGGACAGTGTAGAGGGAGCTTTACTCTGCATCTAACCCCATGCTGTACCTGTCCTGGGAGTGATTGATGGGGACAGTGTAGAGGGAGCTTTACTCTGCATCTAACCCCGTGCTCTACCTGTCCTGGGTGTGTTTGATGGGGACAGTGTAGAGGGAGCTTTACTCTGCATCTAACCCCGTGCTCTACCTGTCCTGGGTGTGTTTGATGGGGGACAGTGTCGAGGGAGCTTTACTCTGTATCTAACCCCGTGCTGTATCTGTCCTGGGAGTGTTTGATGGGGGACAGTGTCGAGGGAGCTTTACTCTGCATCTAACCCCGTGCTGTATCTGTCCTGGGAGTGTTTGATGGGGACAGTGTAGAGGGAGCTTTACTCTGTATCTAACCCCGTGCTGTACCTGTCCTGGGAGTGTTTGATGGGGGACAGTGTCGAGGGAGCTTTACTCTGCATCTAACCCCGTGCTGTTTCTGTCCTGGGAGTGTTTGATGGGGACAGTGTAGAGGGAGCTTTACTCTGTATCTAACCCCGTGCTGTACCTGTCCTGGGAGTGTTTGATGGGGGACAGTGCAGAGGGAGCTTCACTCTGTATCTAACCCCGTGCTGTACCTGTCCTGGGAGTGTTTGATGGGGGACAGTGTCGAGGCAGCTTTATTCTGTACCTAAACCCATGCTATACCTGTCCTGGGAGTGTTTGATGGGGACAGTGTAGAGGGAGCTTTACTCTGTATGTAACCCCGTGCTGTACCTGTCCTGGGAGTGTTTGATGGGGACAGTGTCGAGGGAGGTTTACTCTGTATCTAACGCCGTGCTGTACCTGTCCTGGGAGTTTTTGATGGGGACAGTGTAGAGGGAGCTTTACTCTGTATCTAACCCCGTGCTGCACCTGTCCGGGGAGTGTTTGATGGGGACAGTGTGGATGGAGCTTTACTTTGTACCTAAACGCGTGCTGTACCTCTCCTGAGAATGTTTGATGGGGACAGTGTAGATGGAGCTTTACTCTGCATCTAACCCCGTGCTGTCCCTGTCCTGGGAGTGTTTGATGGGGGACAGTGTAGAGGAAGCTTTACTGCATCTAACCCCGTGCTGTATCTGTCCTGGGAGTGTTTGATGGGGGACAGTGTAGAGGGAGCTTTACTCTGCATAAAACCCCGTGCTGTATCTGTCCAGGGAGTGTTTGATGGGGGACAGTGTAGAGGGAGCTTTACTCTGTATCTAACCCCGTGCTGTACCTGTCCAGGGTGTGTTTGATGGGGGACAATGTAGAGGGAGCTTTACTCTGTATCTAACCCCGTGCTGTACCTGTCCAGGGTGTGTTTGATGGGGGACAATGTAGAGGGAGCTTTACTCTGTATCTAACCCCGTGCTGTACTTGTCCAGGGTTTGTTTGATGGGGGACAATGTAGAGGGAGCTTTACTCTGCATCTAACTCCGTGCTGTACCTGTCCTGGGAGTGTTTGATGGGGGACAGTGTAGAGGGAGCTTTACTTTGTATCTAACCCCGTGCTGTACCTGTCCAGGGTGTGTTTGATGGGGGACAATGTAGAGGGAGCTTTACTCTGCATCTAACCCCGTGCTGTACCTGTCCTGGGAGTGTTTGATGGGGACAGTGTAGAGGGAGCTTTACTCTGAATCTAACCCCGTGCTGCATCTGTCCTGGGAGTGTTTGATGGGGACAGTGTAGAGGAAGCTTTACTCTGCATCTAACCCCGTGCTGTACCTGTCCTGGGAGTGTTTGATGGGGGACAGTGTAGAGGGAGCTTTACTCTGTATCTCACCCCGTGCTGTATCTGTCCTGGGAGTGTTTGATGGGGGACAGTGTAGAGGAAGATTTACTCTGCATCTAACCCCGTGCTCTACCTGTCCTGGGAGTTTTTGATGGGGACAGTGTAGAGGGAGCTTTACTCTGCATCTAACCCCGTGCTGTACCTGTCCTGGGAGTGTTTGATGGGGGACAGTGTAGAGGGAGCTTTACTCTGCATCTAACCCCGTGCTGTATCTGTCCTGGGAGTGTTTGATGGGGACAATGTAGAGGGAGCTTTACTCTGTATCTAACCCCGTGCTGTACCTGTCCTGGGAGTGTTTGATGGGGACAGTGTAGAGGAAGCTTTACTCTGTATCTAACCCCGTGCTGTACCTGTCCTGGGAGTGTTTGATGGGGACAGTGTAGAGGAAGCTTTACTCTGCATCTAACCCCGTGCTGTACCTGTCCTGGGAGTGTTTGATGGGGGACAGTGTCGAGGCAGCTTTACTCTGTATCTAACCCCGTGCTGTACCTGTCCTGGGAGTGTTTGATGGCGACAGTGTAGAGGGAGCTTTACTCTGCATCTAACCCCGTGCTGTATCTGTCCTGGGAGTGTTTGATGGGGGACAAGGTAGAGGAAGCTTTACTCTGCATCTAACCCCGTGCTGTACCTGTCCTGGGAGTGTTTGATGGGGGACAGTGTAGAGGAAGCTTTACTCTGTATCTAACCCCGTGCTGTACCTGTCCTGGGAGTGTTTGATGGGGACAGTGTAGAGGGAGCTTTACTCTGCATCTAACCCCGTGCTGTACCTGTCCTGGGAGTGTTTGATGGGGGACAGTGTAGAGGGAGCTTTACTCTGCATCTAACCCCGTGCTGTATCTGTCCTGGGAGTGTTTGATGGGGACAATGTAGAGGGAGCTTTACTCTGCATCTAACCCCGTGCTGTACCTGTCCTGGGAGTGTTTGATGGGGGACAGTGTAGAGGGAGCTTTACTCTGCACCTAACCCCGTGCTGTACCTGTCCTGGGAGTGTTTGATGGGGGACAGTGTAGAGGGAGCTTTATTCTGCATCTAACCCCGTGCTGTACCTGTCCTGGGAGTGTTTGATGGGGACAGTGTAGAGGAAGCTTTACTCTGTATCTAACCCCGTGCTGTATCTGTCCAGGGAGTGTTTGATGGGGACAGTGTAGAGGGAGCTTTACTCTGCATCTAACCCCATGCTGTACCTGTCCTGGGAGTGATTGATGGGGACAGTGTAGAGGGAGCTTTACTCTGCATCTAACCCCGTGCTCTACCTGTCCTGGGTGTGTTTGATGGGGACAGTGTAGAGGGAGCTTTACTCTGCATCTAACCCCGTGCTCTACCTGTCCTGGGTGTGTTTGATGGGGGACAGTGTCGAGGGAGCTTTACTCTGTATCTAACCCCGTGCTGTATCTGTCCTGGGAGTGTTTGATGGGGGACAGTGTCGAGGGAGCTTTACTCTGCATCTAACCCCGTGCTGTATCTGTCCTGGGAGTGTTTGATGGGGACAGTGTAGAGGGAGCTTTACTCTGTATCTAACCCCGTGCTGTACCTGTCCTGGGAGTGTTTGATGGGGGACAGTGTCGAGGGAGCTTTACTCTGCATCTAACCCCGTGCTGTTTCTGTCCTGGGAGT
Source organism: Mustelus asterias (assembly GCF_964213995.1). Classification (NCBI taxonomy): domain Eukaryota; kingdom Metazoa; phylum Chordata; class Chondrichthyes; order Carcharhiniformes; family Triakidae; genus Mustelus; species Mustelus asterias. Next base: position 170,938 of record NW_027590292.1, on the reverse strand, counting down.
GTTTGATGGGGACAGTGTAGAGGGAGCTTTACTCTGTATCTAACCCCGTGCTGTACCTGTCCTGGGAGTGTTTGATGGGGGACAGTGCAGAGGGAGCTTCACTCTGTATCTAACCCCGTGCTGTACCTGTCCTGGGAGTGTTTGATGGGGGACAGTGTCGAGGCAGCTTTATTCTGTACCTAAACCCATGCTATACCTGTCCTGGGAGTGTTTGATGGGGACAGTGTAGAGGGAGCTTTACTCTGTATGTAACCCCGTGCTGTACCTGTCCTGGGAGTGTTTGATGGGGACAGTGTAGAGGGAGGTTTACTCTGTATCTAACGCCGTGCTGTACCTGTCCTGGGAGTTTTTGATGGGGACAGTGTAGAGGGAGCTTTACTCTGTATCTAACCCCGTGCTGCACCTGTCCGGGGAGTGTTTGATGGGGACAGTGTGGATGGAGCTTTACTTTGTACCTAAACGCGTGCTGTACCTCTCCTGAGAATGTTTGATGGGGACAGTGTAGATGGAGCTTTACTCTGCATCTAACCCCGTGCTGTCCCTGTCCTGGGAGTGTTTGATGGGGGACAGTGTAGAGGAAGCTTTACTGCATCTAACCCCGTGCTGTATCTGTCCTGGGAGTGTTTGATGGGGGACAGTGTAGAGGGAGCTTTACTCTGCATGAAACCCCGTGCTGTATCTGTCCAGGGAGTGTTTGATGGGGGACAGTGTAGAGGGAGCTTTACTCTGTATCTAACCCCGTGCTGTACCTGTCCAGGGTGTGTTTGATGGGGGACAATGTAGAGGGAGCTTTACTCTGTATCTAACCCCGTGCTGTACCTGTCCAGGGTGTGTTTGATGGGGGACAATGTAGAGGGAGCTTTACTCTGTATCTAACCCCGTGCTGTACTTGTCCAGGGTGTGTTTGATGGGGGACAATGTAGAGGGAGCTTTACTCTGCATCTAACTCCGTGCTGTACCTGTCCTGGGAGTGTTTGATGGGGGACAGTGTAGAGGGAGCTTTACTCTGTATCTAACCCCGTGCTGTACCTGTCCAGGGTGTGTTTGATGGGGGACAATGTAGAGGGAGCTTTACTCTGCATCTAACCCCGTGCTGTACCTGTCCTGGGAGTGTTTGATGGGGACAGTGTAGAGGGAGCTTTACTCTGAATCTAACCCCGTGCTGTATCTGTCCTGGGAGTGTTTGATGGGGACAGTGTAGAGGAAGCTTTACTCTGCATCTAACCCCGTGCTGTACCTGTCCTGGGAGTGTTTGATGGGGGACAGTGTAGAGGGAGCTTTACTCTGTATCTCACCCCGTGCTGTATCTGTCCTGGGAGTGTTTGATGGGGGACAGTGTAGAGGAAGCTTTACTCTGCATCTAACCCCGTGCTCTACCTGTCCTGGGAGTTTTTGATGGGGACAGTGTAGAGGGAGCTTTACTCTGCATCTAACCCCGTGCTGTACCTGTCCTGGGAGTGTTTGATGGGGGACAGTGTAGAGGGAGCTTTACTCTGCATCTAACCCCGTGCTGTATCTGTCCTGGGAGTGTTTGATGGGGACAATGTAGAGGGAGCTTTACTCTGTATCTAACCCCGTGCTGTACCTGTCCTGGGAGTGTTTGATGGGGACAGTGTAGAGGGAGGTTTACTCTGTATCTAACCCCGTGCTGTACCTGTCCTGGGAGTTTTTGATGGGGACAGAGTAGAGGGAGCTTTACTCTGTATCTAACCCCGTGCTGTACCTGTCCTGGGAGTGTTTGATGGGGACAGTGTAGAGGGAGCTTTACTCTGGATCTAACCCCGTGCTGCACCTGTCCGGGGAGTGTTTGATGGGGACAGTGTGGATGGAGCTTTACTTTGTACCGAAACGCGTGCTGTACCTCTCCTGAGAATGTTTGATGGGGACAGTGTAGATGGAGCTTTACTCTGCATCTAACCCCGTGCTGTCCCTGTCCTGGGAGTGTTTGATGGGGGACAGTGTAGAGGAAGCTTTACTGCATCTAACCCCGTGCTGTATCTGTCCTGGGAGTGTTTGATGGGGGACAGTGTAGAGGGAGCTTTACTCTGCATGAAACCCCGTGCTGTATCTGTCCAGGGAGTGTTTGATGGGGGACAGTGTAGAGGGAGCTTTTCTCTGTATCTAACCCCGTGCTGTACCTGTCCAGGGTGTGTTTGATGGGGGACAATGTAGTGGGAGCTTTACTCTGTATCTAACCCCGTGCTGTACCTGTCCAGGGTGTGTTTGATGGGGGACAATGTAGAGGGAGCTTAACTCTGTATCTAACCCCGTGCTGTACTTGTCCAGGGTGTGTTTGATGGGGGACAATGTAGAGGGAGCTTTACTCTGCATCTAACCCCGTGCTGTACCTGTCCTGGGAGTGTTTGATGGGGGACAGTGTAGAGGGAGCTTTACTCTGTATCTAACCCCGTGCTGTACCTGTCCAGGGTGTGTTTGATGGGGGACAATGTAGAGGGAGCTTTACTCTGCATCTAACCCCGTGCTGTACCTGTCCTGGGAGTGTTTGATGGGGACAGTGTAGAGGGAGCTTTACTCTGTATCTAACCCCGTGCTGTATCTGTCCTGGGAGTGTTTGATGGGGACAGTGTAGAGGAAGCTTTACTCTGCATCTAACCCCGTGCTGTACCTGTCCTGGGAGTGTTTGATGGGGGACAGTGTAGAGGGAGCTTTACTCTGTATCTCACCCCGTGCTGTATCTGTCCTGGGAGTGTTTGATGGGGGACAGTGTAGAGGAAGCTTTACTCTGCATCTAACCCCGTGCTGTACCTGTCCTGGGAGTTTTTGATGAGGACAGTGTAGAGGGAGCTTTACTCTGCATCTAACCCCGTGCTGTACCTGTCCTGGGAGTGTTTGATGGGGGACAGTGTAGAGGGAGCTTTACTCTGCATCTAACCCCGTGCTGTATCTGTCCTGGGAGTGTTTGATGGGGACAATGTAGAGGGAGCTTTACTCTGCATCTAACCCCGTGCTGTATCTGTCCTGGGAGTGTTTGATGGGGACAATGTAGAGGGAGCTTTACTCTGCATCTATCCCCGTGCTGTACCTGTCCTGGGAGTGTTTGATGGGGGACAGTGTAGAGGGAGCTTTACTCTGCATCTAACCCCGTGCTGTACCTGTCCTGGGAGTGTTTGATGGGGGACAGTGTCGTGGGAGCTTTTCTCTGCATCTAACCCCGTGCTGTACCTGTCCTGGGAGTGTTTGATGGGGACAGTGTAGAGGAAGCTTTACTCTGTATCTAACCCCGTGCTGTATCTGTCCAGGGAGTGTTTGATGGGGACAGTGTAGAGGGAGCTTTACTCTGCATCTAACCCCATGCTGTACCTGTCCTGGGAGTGTTTGATGGGGACAGTGTAGAGGGAGCTTTACTCTGCATCTAACCCCGTGCTCTACCTGTCCTGGGTGTGTTTGATGGGGACAGTGTAGAGGGAGCTTTACTCTGCATCTAACCCCGTGCTCTACCTGTCCTGGGTGTGTTTGATGGGGGACAGTGTCGAGGGAGCTTTACTCTGTATCGAACCCCGTGCTGTATCTGTCCTGGGAGTGTTTGATGGGGGACAGTGTCGAGGGAGCTTTACTCTGCATCTAACCCCGTGCTGTATCTGTCCTGGTAGTGTTTGATGGGGCCAGTGTAGAGGGAGCTTTACTCTGTATCTAACCCCGTGCTGTACCTGTCCTGGGAGTGTTTGATGGGGACAGTGTAGAGGGAGCTTTACTCTGTATCTAACCCCGTGCTGTACCTGTCCTGGGAGTGTTTGATGGGGACAGTGTAGAGGAAGCTTTACTCTGTATCTAACCCCGTGCTGTACCTGTCCTGGGAGTGTTTGATGGGGACAGTGTAGAGGAAGCTTTACTCTGCATCTAACCCCGTGCTGTACCTGTCCTGGGAGTGTTTGATGGGGGACAGTGTCGAGGCAGCTTTACTCTGTATCTAACCCCGTGCTGTACCTGTCCTGGGAGTGTTTGATGGGGGACAGTGTAGAGGGAGCTTTACTCTGCATCTAACCCCGTGCTGTATCTGTCCTGGGAGTGTTTGATGGGGGACAATGTAGAGGAAGCTTTACTGTGCATCTAACCCCGTGCTGTACCTGTCCTGGGAGTGTTTGATGGGGGACAGTGTAGAGGAAGCTTTACTCTGTATCTAACCCCGTGCTGTATCTGTCCTGGGAGTGTTTGATGGGGGACAGTGTAGAGGAAGCTTTACTCTGCATCTAACCCCGTGCTGTACCTGTCCTGGGAGTGTTTGATGGGGACAGTGTAGAGGGAGCTTTACTCTGCATCTAACCCCGTGCTGTACCTGTCCTGGGAGTGTTTGATGGGGGACAGTGTAGAGGGAGCTTTACTCTGCATCTAACCCCGTGCTGTATCTGTCCTGGGAGTGTTTGATGGGGACAATGTAGAGGGAGCTTTACTCTGCATCTAACCCCGTGCTGTATCTGTCCTGGGAGTGTTTGATGGGGACAATGTAGAGGGAGCTTTACTCTGCATCTATCCCCGTGCTGTACCTGTCCTGGGAGTGTTTGATGGGGACAGTGTAGAGGGAGCTTTACTCTGCATCTAACCCCGTGCTGTATCTGTCCTGGGAGTGTTTGATGGGGAACAATGTAGAGGAAGCTTTACTCTGCATCTAACCCCGTGCTGTACCTGTCCTGGGAGTGTTTGAAGGGGGACAGTGTAGAGATAGCTTTACTCTGTATCTAACCCCGTGCTGTACCTGTCCAGGGTGTGTTTGATGGGGGACAATGTAGAGGGAGCTTTACTCTGCATCTTACCCCGTGCTGCACCTGTCCTGGGAGTGTTTGATGGGGACAGTGTAGAGGGAGCTTTACTCTGTATCTAACCCCGTGCTGTATCTGTCCTGGGAGTGTTTGATGGGGACAGTGTCGAGGAAGCTTTACTCTGCATCTAACCCCGTGCTGTACCTGTCCTGGGAGTGTTTGATGGGGGACAGTGTAGAGGGAGCTTTACTCTGTATCTAACCCCGTGCTGTATCTGTCCTGGGAGTGTTTGATGGGGGACAGTGTAGAGGAAGCTTTACTCTGCATCTAACCCCGTGCTGTACCTGTCCTGGGAGTGTTTGATGGGGACAGTGTAGAGGGAGCTTTACTCTGCATCTAACCCCGTGCTGTACCTGTCCTGGGAGTGTTTGATTGGGGACAGTGTAGAGGAAGCTTTACTGCATCTAACCCCGTGCTGTATCTGTCCTGGGAGTGTTTGATGGGGGACAGTGTAGAGGGAGCTTTACTCTGCATCAAACCCCGTGCTGTACCTGTCCAGGGTGTGTTTGATGGGGGACAATGTAGAGGGAGCTTTACTCTGTATCTAACCCCGTGCTGTACTTGTCCAGGGTGTGTTTGATGGGGGACAATGTAGAGGGAGCTTTACTCTGCATCTAACCCCGTGTTGTACCTGTCCTGGGAGTGTTTGATGGGGGACAGTGTAGAGGGAGCTTTACTCTGTATCTAACCCCGTGCTGTACCTGTCCAGGGTGTGTTTGATGGGGGACAATGGAGAGGGAGCTTTACTCTGCATCTGACCCCGTGCTGTACCTGTCCTGGGAGTGTTTGATGGGGACAGTGTAGAGGGAGCTTTACTCTGTATCTAACCCCGTGCTGTATCTGTCCTGGGAGTGTTTGATGGGGACAGTGTTGAGGAAGCTTTCCTCTGCATCTAACCCCGTGCTGTCCCTGTCCTGGGAGTGTTTGATGGGGGACAGTGTAGAGGGAGCTTTACTCTGTATCTAACCCCGTGCTGTATCTGTCCTGGGAGTGTTTGATGGGGGACAGTGTAGAGGAAGCTTTACTCTGCATCTAACCCCGTGCTGTACCTGTCCTGGGAGTGTTTGATGGGGACAGTGTAGAGGGAGCTTTACCCTGCATCTAACCCCGTGCTGTACCTGTCCTGGGAGTTTTTGATGGGGGACAGAGTAGAGGGAGCTTTACTCTGCATCTAACCCCGTGCTGTATCTGTCCTGGGAGTGTTTGATGGGGACAATGTAGAGGGAGCTTTACTCTGCATCGAACCCCGTGCTGTATCTGTCCTGGGAGTGTTTGATGGGGACAATGGAGAGGGAGCTTTACTCTGCATCTATCCCCGTGCTGTACCTGTCCTGGGAGTGTTTGATCCGGGACAGTGTAGAGGGAGCGTTACTCTGCATCTAACCCCGTGCTGTACCTGTCCTGGGAGTGTTTGATGGGGGACAGTGTCGAGGGAGCTTTACTCTGCATCTAACCCCGTGCTGTACCTGTCCTGGGAGTGTTTGATGGGGACAGTGTAGAGGGAGCTTTACTCTGTATCTAACCCCGTGCTGTATCTGTCCAGGGAGTGTTTGATGGGGACAGTGTAGAGGGAGCTTTACTCTGCATCTGACCCCATGCTGTACCTGTCCTGGGAGTGTTTGATGGGGACAGTGTAGAGGGAGCTTTACTCTGCATCTAACCCCGTGCTCTACCTGTCCTGGGTGTGTTTGATGGGGACAGTGCAGAGGGAGCTTTACTCTGCATCTAACCCCGTGCTCTACCTGTCCTGGGTGTGTTTGATGGGGGACAGTGTCGAGGGAGCTTTACTCTGTATCGAACCCCGTGCTGTATCTGTCCTGGGAGTGTTTGATGGGGGACAGTGTCGAGGGAGCTTTACTCTGCATCTCACCCCGTGCTGTATCTGGCCTGGGAGTGTTTGATGGGGACAGTGTAGAGGGAGCTTTACTCTGTATCTAACCCCGTGCTGTACCTGTCCTGGGAGTGTTTGATGGGGACAGTGTAGAGGGAGCTTTACTCTGTATCTAACCCCGTGCTGTACCTGTCCTGGGAGTGTTTGATGGGGACAGTGTAGAGGAAGCTTTACTCTGTATCTAACCCCGTGCTGTACCTGTCCTGGGAGTGTTTGATGGGGACAGTGTAGAGGAAGCTTTACTCTGCATCTAACCCCGTGCTGTACCTGTCCTGGGAGTGTTGATGGGGGACAGTGTCGAGGCAGCTTTACTCTGTATCTAACGCCGTGCTGTACCTGTCCTGGGAGTGGTTGATGGGGACAGTGTAGAGGGAGCTTTACTCTGCATCTAACCCCGTGCTGTATCTGTCCTGGGAGTGTTTGATGGGGGACAATGTAGAGGAAGCTTTACTCTGTATCTAACCCCATGCTGTACCTGTCCTGGGAGTGTTTGATGGGGACAGTGTAGAGGGAGCTTTACTCTGCATCTAACCCCGTGCTCTACCTGTCCTGGGTGTGTTTGATGGGGACAGTGCAGAGGGAGCTTTACTCTGCATCTAACCCCGTGCTCTACCTGTCCTGGGTGTGTTTGATGGGGGACAGTGTCGAGGGAGCTTTACTCTGTATCGAACCCCGTGCTGTATCTGTCCTGGGAGTGTTTGATGGGGGACAGTGTCGAGGGAGCTTTACTCTGCATCTCACCCCGTGCTGTATCTGGCCTGGGAGTGTTTGATGGGGACAGTGTAGAGGGAGCTTTACTCTGTATCTAACCCCGTGCTGTACCTGTCCTGGGAGTGTTTGATGGGGACAGTGTAGAGGGAGCTTTACTCTGTATCTAACCCCGTGCTGTACCTGTCCTGGGAGTGTTTGATGGGGACAGTGTAGAGGAAGCTTTACTCTGTATCTAACCCCGTGCTGTACCTGTCCTGGGAGTGTTTGATGGGGACAGTGTAGAGGAAGCTTTACTCTGCATCTAACCCCGTGCTGTACCTGTCCTGGGAGTGTTGATGGGGGACAGTGTCGAGGCAGCTTTACTCTGTATCTAACGCCGTGCTGTACCTGTCCTGGGAGTGTTTGATGGGGACAGTGTAGAGGGAGCTTTACTCTGCATCTAACCCCGTGCTGTATCTGTCCTGGGAGTGTTTGATGGGGGACAATGTAGAGGAAGCTTTACTCTGTATCTAACCCCGTGCTGTACCTGTCCTGGGAGTGTTTGATGGGGGACAGTGTAGAGGAAGCTTTACTCTGTATCTAACCCCGTGCTGTATCTGTCCTGGGAGTGTTTGATGGGGGACAGTGTAGAGGAAGCTTTACTCTGCATCTAACCCCGTGCTGTACCTGTCCTGGGAGTGTTTGATGGGGACAGTGTAGAGGGAGCTTTACTCTGCATCTAACCCCGTGCTGTACCTGTCCTGGGAGTGTTTGATGGGGGACAGTGTAGAGGGAGCTTTACTCTGCATCTAACCCCGTGCTGTATCTGTCCTGGGAGTGTTTGATGGGGACAATGTAGAGGGAGCTTTACTCTGCATCTAACCCCGTGCTGTATCTGTCCTGGGAGTGTTTGATGGGGACAATGTAGAGGGAGCTTTACTCTGCATCTATCCCCGTGCTGTACCTGTCCTGGGAGTGTTTGATGGGGGACAGTGTAGAGGGAGCTTTACTCTGCATCTAACCCCGTGCTGTACCTGTCCTGGGAGTGTTTGATGGGGGACAGTGTAGAGGGAGCTTTACTCTGCATCTAACCCCGTGCTGTACCTGTCCTGGGAGTGTTTGATGGGGACAGTGGAGAGGAAGCTTTACTCTGTATCTAACCCCGTGCTGTATCTGTCCAGGGAGTGTTTGATGGGGACAGTGTAGAGGGAGCTTTACTCTGCATCTAACCCCATGCTGTACCTGTCCTGGGAGTGATTGATGGGGACAGTTTAGAGGGAGCTTTACTCTGCATCTAACCCCGTGCTCTACCTGTCCTGGGTGTGTTTGATGGGGACAGTGTAGAGGGAGCTTTACTCTGCATCTAACCCCGTGCTCTACCTGTCCTGGGTGTGTTTGATGGGGGACAGTGTCGAGGGAGCTTGACTCTGTATCTAACCCCGTGCTGTATCTGTCCTGGGAGTGTTTGATGGGGGACAGTGTCGAGGGAGCTTTACTCTGCATCTAACCCCGTGCTGTATCTGTCCTGGGAGTGTTTGATGGGGACAGTGTAGAGGGAGCTTTACTCTGTATCTAACCCCGTGCTGTACCTGTCCTGGGAGTGTTTGATGGGGGACAGTGTAGAGGGAGCTTTACTCTGTATCTAACCCAGTGCTGTATCTGTCCTGGGAGTGTTTGATGGGGACAGTGTAGAGGGAGCTTTACTCTGTATCTAACCCCGTGCTGTACCTGTCCTGGGAGTGTTTGATGGGGGACAGTGTAGTGGGAGCTTTACTCTGTATCTAACCCCGTGCTGTACCTGTCCTGGGAGTGTTTGATGGGGGACAGTGTCGAGGCAGCTTTATTCTGTACCTAAACCCATGCTGTACCTGTCCTGGGAGTGTTTGATGGGGACAGTGTAGAGGGAGCTTTACTCTGTATGTAACCCCGTGCTGTACCTGTCCTGGGAGTGTTTGATGGGGACAGTGTAGAGGGAGGTTTACTCTGTATCTAACGCCGTGCTGTACCTGTCCTGGGAGTTTTTCATGGGGACAGTGTAGAGGGAGCTTTACTCTGTATCTAACCCCGTGCTGTACCTGTCCTGCGAGTGTTTGATGGGGACAGTGTAGAGGGAGCTTTACTCTGTATCTAACCCCGTGCTGTACCTGTCCTGGGAGTGTTTGATGGGGACAGTGTAGAGGGAGGTTTACTCTGTATCTAACCCCGTGCTGTACCTGTCCTGGGAGTTTTTGATGGGGACAGAGTAGAGGGAGCTTTACTCTGTATCTAACCCCGTGCTGTACCTGTCCTGGGAGTGTTTGATGGGGACAGTGTAGAGGGAGCTTTACTCTGGATCTAACCCCGTGCTGCACCTGTCCGGGGAGTGTTTGATGGGGACAGTGTGGATGGAGCTTTACTTTGTACCTAAACGCGTGCTGTACCTCTCCTGGGAATGTTTGATGGGGACAGTGTAGATGGAGCTTTACTCTGCATCTAACCCCGTGCTGTCCCTGTCCTGGGAGTGTTTGATGGGGGACAGTGTAGAGGAAGCTTTACTGCATCTAACCCCGTGCTGTATCTGTACTGGGAGTGTTTGATGGGGGACAGTGTAGAGGGAGCTTTACTCTGCATGAAACCCCGTGCTGTATCTGTCCAGGGAGTGTTTGATGGGGGACAGTGTAGAGGGAGCTTTACTCTGTATCTAACCCCGTGCTGTACCTGTCCAGGGTGTGTTTGATGGGGGACAATGTAGAGGGAGCTTTACTCTGTATCTAACCCCGTGCTGTACCTGTCCAGGGTGTGTTTGATGGGGGACAAGGTAGAGGGAGCTTTACTCTGTATCTAACCCCGTGCTGTACTTGTCCAGGGTGTGTTTGATGGGGGACAATGTAGAGGGAGCTTTACTCTGCATCTAACCCCGTGCTGTACCTGTCCTGGGAGTGTTTGATGGGGGACAGTGTAGAGGGAGCTTTACTCTGTATCAAACCCCGTGCTGTACCTGTCCAGGGTGTGTTTGATGGGGGACAATGTAGAGGGAGCTTTACTCTGCATCTAACCCCGTGCTGTACCTGTCCTGGGCGTGTTTGATGGGGACAGTGTAGAGGGAGCTTTACTCTGTATCTAACCCCGTGCTGTATCTGTCCTGGGAGTGTTTGATGGGGACAGTGTAGCGGAAGCTTTACTCTGCATCTAACCCCGTGCTGTACCTGTCCTGGGAGTGTTTGATGGGGGACAGTGTAGAGGGAGCTTTACTCTGTATCTAACCCCGTGCTGTATCTGTCCTGGGAGTGTTTGATGGGGGACAGTGTAGAGGAAGCTTTACTCTGCATCTAACCCCGTGCTGTACCTGTCCTGGGAGTGTTTGATGGGGACAGTGTAGAGGCAGCTTTACTCTGCATCTAACCCCGTGCTGTACCTGTCCTGGGAGTGTTTGATGGGGGAGAGTGTAGAGGGAGCTTTACTCTGCATCTAACCCCGTGCTGTATCTGTCCTGGGAGTGTTTGATGGGGACAATGTAGAGGGAGCTTTACTCTGCATCTAACCCCGTGCCGTATCTGTCCTGGGAGTGTTTGATGGGGACAATGTAGAGGGAGCTTTACTCTGCATCTATCCCCGTGCTGTACCTGTCCTGGGAGTGTTTGATGGGGGACAGTGTAGAGGGAGCTTTACTCTGCATCTAACACCGTGCTGTACCTGTCCTGGGAGTGTTTGATGGGGACAGTGTAGAGGGAGCTTTACTCTGCATCTAACCCCGTGCTCTACCTGTCCTGGGTGTGTTTGATGGGGACAGTGTAGAGGGAGCTTTACTCTGCATCTAACCCCGTGCTCTACCTGTCCTGGGTGTGTTTGATGGGGGACAGTGTCGAGGGAGCTTTACTCTGTATCGAACCCCGTGCTGTATCTGTCCTGGGAGTGTTTGATGGGGGACAGTGTCGAGGGAGCTTTACTCTGCATCTAACCCCGTGCTGTATCTGTCCTGGGAGTGTTTGATGGGGACAGTGTAGAGGGAGCTTTACTCTGTATCTAACCCCGTGCTGTACCTGTCCTGGGAGTGATTGATGGGGACAGTGTAGAGGGAGCTTTACTCTGTATCTAACCCCGTGCTGTACCTGTCCTGGGAGTGTTTGATGGGGACAGTGTAGAGGAAGCTTTACTCTGTATCTAACCCCGTGCTGTACCTGTCCTGGGAGTGTTTGATGGGGACAGTGTAGAGGAAGCTTTACTCTGCATCTAACCCCGTGCTGTACCTGTCCTGGGAGTGTTTGATGGGGGACAGTGTCGAGGCAGCTTTACTCTGTATCTAACCCCGTGCTGTACCTGTCCTGGGAGTGTTTGATGGGGACAGTGTAGAGGGAGCTTTACTCTGCATCTAACCCCGTGCTGTATCTGTCCTGGGAGTGTTTGATGGGGGACAATGTAGAGGAAGCTTTACTCTGCATCTAACCCCGTGCTGCACCTGTCCTGGGAGTGTTTGATGGGGGACAGAGTAGAGGAAGCTTTACTCTGTATCTAACCCCGTGCTGTATCTGTCCTGGGAGTGTTTGATGGGGGACAGTGTAGAGGAAGCTTTACTCTGCATCTAACCCCGTGCTGTACCTGTCCTGGGAGTGTTTGATGGGGACAGTGTAGAGGGAGCTTTACTCTGCATCTAACCCCGTGCTGTACCTGTCCTGGGAGTGTTTGATGGGGGACAGTGTAGAGGGAGCTTTACTCTGCATCTAACCCCGTGCTGTATCTGTCCTGGGAGTGTTTGATGGGGACAATGTAGAGGGAGCTTTACTCTGCATCTAACCCCGTGCTGTATCTGTCCTGGGAGTGTTTGATGGGGACAATGTAGAGGGAGCTTTACTCTGCATCTATCCCCGTGCTGTACCTGTCCTGGGAGTGTTTGATGGGGACAGTGTAGAGGGAGCTTTACTCTGCATCTAACCCCGTGCTGTATCTGTCCTGGGAGTGTTTGATGGGGACAGTGTAGCGGAAGCTTTACTCTGCATCTAACCCCGTGCTGTACCTGTCCTGGGAGTGTTTGATGGGGGACAGTGTAGAGGGAGCTTTACTCTGTATCTAACCCCGTGCTGTATCTGTCCTGGGAGTGTTTGATGGGGGACAGTGTAGAGGAAGCTTTACTCTGCATCTAACCCCGTGCTGTACCTGTCCTGGGAGTGTTTGATGGGGACAGTGTAGAGGCAGCTTTACTCTGCATCTAACCCCGTGCTGTACCTGTCCTGGGAGTGTTTGATGGGGGAGAGTGTAGAGGGAGCTTTACTCTGCATCTAACCCCGTGCTGTATCTGTCCTGGGAGTGTTTGATGGGGACAATGTAGAGGGAGCTTTACTCTGCATCTAACCCCGTGCCGTATCTGTCCTGGGAGTGTTTGATGGGGACAATGTAGAGGGAGCTTTACTCTGCATCTATCCCCGTGCTGTACCTGTCCTGGGAGTGTTTGATGGGGGACAGTGTAGAGGGAGCTTTACTCTGCATCTAACACCGTGCTGTACCTGTCCTGGGAGTGTTTGATGGGGACAGTGTAGAGGGAGCTTTACTCTGCATCTAACCCCGTGCTCTACCTGTCCTGGGTGTGTTTGATGGGGACAGTGTAGAGGGAGCTTTACTCTGCATCTAACCCCGTGCTCTACCTGTCCTGGGTGTGTTTGATGGGGGACAGTGTCGAGGGAGCTTTACTCTGTATCGAACCCCGTGCTGTATCTGTCCTGGGAGTGTTTGATGGGGGACAGTGTCGAGGGAGCTTTACTCTGCATCTAACCCCGTGCTGTATCTGTCCTGGGAGTGTTTGATGGGGACAGTGTAGAGGGAGCTTTACTCTGTATCTAACCCCGTGCTGTACCTGTCCTGGGAGTGATTGATGGGGACAGTGTAGAGGGAGCTTTACTCTGTATCTAACCCCGTGCTGTACCTGTCCTGGGGGTGTTTGATGGGGACAGTGTAGAGGAAGCTTTACTCTGTATCTAACCCCGTGCTGTACCTGTCCTGGGAGTGTTTGATGGGGACAGTGTAGAGGAAGCTTTACTCTGCATCTAACCCCGTGCTGTACCTGTCCTGGGAGTGTTTGATGGGGGACAGTGTCGAGGCAGCTTTACTCTGTATCTAACCCCGTGCTGTACCTGTCCTGGGAGTGTTTGATGGGGACAGTGTAGAGGGAGCTTTACTCTGCATCTAACCCCGTGCTGTATCTGTCCTGGGAGTGTTTGATGGGGGACAATGTAGAGGAAGCTTTACTCTGCATCTAACCCCGTGCTGCACCTGTCCTGGGAGTGTTTGATGGGGGACAGAGTAGAGGAAGCTTTACTCTGTATCTAACCCCGTGCTGTATCTGTCCTGGGAGTGTTTGATGGGGGACAGTGTAGAGGAAGCTTTACTCTGCATCTAACCCCGTGCTGTACCTGTCCTGGGAGTGTTTGATGGGGACAGTGTAGAGGGAGCTTTACTCTGCATCTAACCCCGTGCTGTACCTGTCCTGGGAGTGTTTGATGGGGGACAGTGTAGAGGGAGCTTTACTCTGCATCTAACCCCGTGCTGTATCTGTCCTGGGAGTGTTTGATGGGGACAATGTAGAGGGAGCTTTACTCTGCATCTAACCCCGTGCTGTATCTGTCCTGGGAGTGTTTGATGGGGACAATGTAGAGGGAGCTTTACTCTGCATCTATCCCCGTGCTGTACCTGTCCTGGGAGTGTTTGATGGGGACAGTGTAGAGGGAGCTTTACTCTGCATCTAACCCCGTGCTGTATCTGTCCTGGGAGTGTTTGATGGGGGACAATGTAGAGGAAGCTTTACTCTGCATCTAACCCCGTGCTGTACCTGTCCTGGGAGTGTTTGATGGGGGACAGTGTAGAGGGAGCTTTACTCTGTATCTAACCCCGTGCTGTACCTGTCCAGGGTGTGTTTGATGGGGGACAATGTAGAGGGAGCTTTACTCTGCAACTAACCCCGTGCTGCACCTGTCCTGGGAGTGTTTGATGGGGACAGTGTAGAGGGAGCTTTACTCTGTATCTAACCCCGTGCTGTATCTGTCCTGGGAGTGTTTGATGGGGACAGTGTCGAGGAAGCTTTACTCTGCATCTAACCCCGTGCTGTACCTGTCCTGGGAGTGTTTGATGGGGGACAGTGTAGAGGGAGCTTTACTCTGTATCTAACCCCGTGCTGTATCTGTCCTGGGAGTGTTTGATGGGGGACAGTGTAGAGGAAGCTTTACTCTGCATCCAACCCCGTGCTGTACCTGTCCTGGGAGTGTTTGATGGGGACAGTGTAGAGGGAGCTTTACTCTGCATCTAACCCCGTGCTGTACCTGTCCTGGGAGTGTTTGATGGGGGACAGTGTAGAGGAAGCTTTACTGCATCTAACCCCGTGCTGTACCTGTCCTGGGATTGTTTGATGGGGGATAGTGTAGAGGGAGCTTTACTCTTCATCAAACCCCGTGCTGTATCTGTCCAGGGAGTGTCTGATGGGGGACAGTGTAGAGGGAGCTTTACTCTGTATCTAACCCCGTGCTGTACCTGTCCAGGGTGTGTTTGATGGGGGACAATGTAGAGGGAGCTTTACTCTGTATCTAACCCCGTGCTGTACCTGTCCAGGGTGTGTTTGATGGGGGACAATGTAGAGGGAGCTTTACTCTGTATCTAACCCCGTGCTGTACTTGTCCAGGGTGTGCTTGATGGGGGACAATGTAGAGGTAGCTTTACTCTGCATCTAACCCCGTGCTGTACCTGTCCTGGGAGTGTTTGATGGGGGACAGTGTAGAGGGAGCTTTACTCTGTATCTAACCCCGTGCTGTACCTGTCCAGGGTGTGTTTGATGGGGGACAATGGAGAGGGAGCTTTAGTCTGCATCTAACCCCGTGCTGTACCTGTCCTGGGAGTGTTTGATGGGGACAGTGTAGAGGGAGCTTTACTCTGTATCTAACCCCGTGCTGTATCTGTCCTGGGAGTGTTTGATGGGGACAGTGTTGAGGAAGCTTTCCTCTGCATCTAGCCCCGTGCTGTACCTGTCCTGGGAGTGTTTGATGGGGGACAGTGTAGAGGGAGCTTTACTCTGTATCTAACCCCGTGCTGTACCTGTCCTGGGAGTGTTTGATGGGGACAGTTTAGAGGAAGCTTTACTCTGTATCTAACCCCGTGCTGTATCTGTCCAGGGAGTGTTTGATGGGGACAGTGTAGAGGGAGCTTTACTCTGCATCTAACCCCATGCTGTACCTGTCCTGGGAGTGTTTGATGGGGACAGTGTAGAGGGAGCTTTACTCTGCATCTAACCCCGTGCTCTACCTGTCCTGGGTGTGTTTGATGGGGACAGTGCAGAGGGAGCTTTACTCTGCATCTAACCCCGTGCTCTACCTGTCCTGGGTGTGTTTGATGGGGGACAGTGTCGAGGGAGCTTTACTCTGTATCGAACCCCGTGCTGTATCTGTCCTGGGAGTGTTTGATGGGGGACAGTGTCGAGGGAGCTTTACTCTGCATCTCACCCCGTGCTGTATCTGTCCTGGGAGTGTTTGATGGGGACAGTGTAGAGGGAGCTTTACTCTGTATCTAACCCCGTGCTGTACCTGTCCTGGGAGTGTTTGATGGGGACAGTGCAGAGGGAGCTTTACTCTGTATCTAACCCCGTGCTGTACCTGTCCTGGGAGTGTTTGATGGGGACAGTGTAGAGGAAGCTTTACTCTGTATCTAACCCCGTGCTGTACCTGTCCTGGGAGTGTTTGATGGGGACAGTATAGAGGGAGCTTTACTCTGCATCTAACCCCGTGCTCTACCTGTCCTGGGTGTGTTTGATGGGGACAGTGTAGAGGGAGCTTTACTCTACATCTAACCCCGTGCTCTACCTGTCCTGGGTGTGTTTGATGGGGGACAGTGTCGAGGGAGCTTTACTCTGTATCTAACCCCGTGCTGTATCTGTCCTGGGAGTGTTTGATGGGGGACAGTGTCGAGGGAGCTTTACTCTGCATCTAACCCCGTGCTGTATCTGTCCTGGGAGTGTTTGATGGGGACAGTGTAGAGGGAGCTTTACTCTGTATCTAACCCCGTGCTGTACCTGTCCTGGGAGTGTTTGATGGGGGACAGTGTCGAGGGAGCTTTACTCTGCATCTAACCCCGTGCTGTATCTGTCCTGGGAGTGTTTGATGGGGACAGTGTAGAGGGAGCTTTACTCTGTATCTAACCCCGTGCTGTACCTGTCCTGGGAGTGTTTGATGGGGGACAGTGTCGAGGCAGCTTTATTCTGTACCTAAACCCATGCTGTACCTGTCCTGGGAGTGTTTGATGGGGACAGTGTCGAGGGAGCTTTACTCTGTATGTAACCCCGTGCTGTACCTGTCCTGGGAGTGTTTGATGGGGACAGTGGAGAGGGAGGTTTACTCTGTATCTAACGCCGTGCTGTACCTGTCCTGGGAGTTTTTGATGGGGACAGTGTAGGGGGAGCTTTACTCTGTATCTAACCCCGTGCTGTACCTGTCCTGGGAGTGTTTGATGGGGACAGTGTAGAGGGAGCTTTACTCTGTATCTAACCCCGTGCTGTACCTGTCCTGGGAGTTTTAGATGGGGACAGAGTAGAGGGAGCTTTACTCTGTATCTAACCCCGTGCTGTACCTGTCCTGGGAGTGTTTGATGGGGACAGTGTAGAGGGAGCTTTACTCTGGATCTAACCCCGTGCTGCACCTGTCCGGGGAGTGTTTGATGGGGACAGTGTGGATGAAGCTTTACTTTGTACCTAAACGCGTGCTGTACCTCTCCTGAGAATGTTTGATGGGGACAGTGTAGATGGAGCTTTACTCTGCATCAAACCCCGTGCTGTATCTATCCAGGGAGTGTTTGATGGGGGACAGTGTAGAGGGAGCTTTACTCTGTATCTAACCCCGTGCTGTACCTGTCCAGGGTGTGTTTGATGGGGGACAATGTAGAGGGAGCTTTACTCTGTATCTAACCCCGTGCTGTACCTGTCCAGGGTGTGTTTGATGGGGGACAATGTAGAGGGAGCTTTACTCTGTATCTAACCACGTGCTGTACTTGTCCAGGGTGTGTTTGATGGGGGACAATGTAGAGGGAGCTTATTCTGCATCTAACCCCGTGCTGTACCTGTCCTGGGAGTGTTTGATGGGGGACAGTGTAGAGGGAGCTTTACTCTGTATCTAACCCCGTGCTGTATCTGTCCTGGGAGTGTTTGATGGGGGACAGTGTAGAGGAAGCTTTACTCTGCATCTAACCCCGTGCTGTACCTGTCCTGGGAGTGTTTGATGGGGACAGTGTAGAGGGAGCTTTACTCTGCATCTAACCCCGTGCTGTACCTGTCCTGGGAGTGTTTGATGGGGGACAGTGTAGAGGGAGCTTTACTCTGCATCTAACCCCGTGCTGTATCTGTCCTGGGAGTGTTTGATGGGGACAATGTAGAGGGAGCTTTACTCTGCATCTAACCCCGTGCTGTATCTGTCCTGGGAGTGTTTGATGGGGACAATGTAGAGGGAGCTTTACTCTGCATCTATCCCCGTGCTGTACCTGTCCTGGGAGTGTTTGATGGGGGACAGTGTAGAGGGAGCTTTACTCTGCATCTAACCCCGTGCTGTACCTGTCCTGGGAGTGTTTGATGGGGGACAGTGTAGAGGGAGCTTTACTCTGCATCTAACCCCGTGCTGTACCTGTCCTGGGAGTGTTTGATGGGGACAGTGTAGAGGAACCTTTACTCTGTATCTAACCCCGTGCTGTATCTGTCCAGGGAGTGTTTGATGGGGACAGTGTAGAGGGAGCTTTACTCTGCATCTAACCCCATGCTGTACCTGTCCTGGGAGTGTTTGATGGGGACAGTGTAGAGGGAGCTTTACTCTGCATCTAACCCCGTGCTCTACCTGTCCTGGGTGTGTTTGATGGGGACAGTGTAGAGGGAGCTTTACTCTGCATCGAACCCCGTGCTCTACCTGTCCTGGGTGTGTTTGATGGGGGACAGTGTCGAGGGAGCTTTACTCTGTATCTAACCCCGTGCTGTATCTGTCCTGGGAGTGTTTGATGGGGGACAGTGTCGAGGGAGCTTTACTCTGCATCTAACCCCGTGCTGTATCTGTCCTGGGAGTGTTTGATGGGGACAGTGTAGAGGGAGCTTTACTCTGTATCTAACCCCGTGCTGTACCTGTCCTGGGAGTGTTTGATGGGGACAGTGTAGAGGGAGCTTTACTCTGTATCTAACCCCGTGCTGTACCTGTCCTGGGAGTGTTTGATGGGGACAGTGTAGAGGAAGCTTTACTCTGCATCTAACCCCGTGCTGTACCTGTCCTGGGAGTGTTTGATGGGGGACAGTGTCGAGGCAGCTTTACTCTGTATCTAACTCCGTGCTGTACCTGTCCTGGGAGTGTTTGATGGGGACAGTGTAGAGGGAGCTTTACTCTGCATCTAACCCCGTGCTGTACCTGTCCTGGGAGTGTTTGATGGGGGACAGTGTAGAGGGAGCTTTACTCTGCATCTAACCCCGTGCTGTATCTGTCCTGGGAGTGTTTGATGGGGACAATGTAGAGGGAGCTTTACTCTGCATCTAACCCCGTGCTGTATCTGTCCTGGGAGTGTTTGATGGGGACAATGTAGAGGGAGCTTTACTCTGCATCTATCCCCGTGCTGTACCTGTCCTGGGAGTGTTTGATGGGGGACAGTGTAGAGGGAGCTTTACTCTGCATCTAACCCCGTGCTGTACCTGTCCTGGGAGTGTTTGATGGGGGACAGTGTAGAGGGAGCTTTACTCTGCATCTAACCCCGTGCTGTACCTGTCCTGGGAGTGTTTGATGGGGACAGTGTAGAGGAAGCTTTACTCTGTATCTAACCCCGTGCTGTATCTGTCCAGGGAGTGTTTGATGGGGACAGTGTAGAGGGAGCTTTACTCTGCATCTAAGCCGATGCTGTACCTGTCCTGGGAGTGATTGATGGGGACAGTGTAGAGGGAGCTTTACTCTGCATCTAACCCCGTGCTCTACCTGTCCTGGGTGTGTTTGATGGGGACAGTGTAGAGGGAGCTTTACTCTACATCTAACCCCGTGCTCTACCTGTCCTGGGTGTGTTTGATGGGGGACAGTGTCGAGGGAGCTTTACTCTGTATCTAACCCCGTGCTGTATCTGTCCTGGGAGTGTTTGATGGGGGACAGTGTCGAGGGAGCTTTACTCTGCATCTAACCCCGTGCTGTATCTGTCCTGGGAGTGTTTGATGGGGCCAGTGTAGAGGGAGCTTTACTCTGTATCTAACCCCGTGCTGTACCTGTCCTGGGAGTGTTTGATGGGGGACAGTGTCGAGGGAGCTTTACTCTGCATCTAACCCCGTGCTGTATCTGTCCTGGGAGTGTTTGATGGGGACAGTGTAGAGGAAGCTTTACTCTGCATCTAACCCCGTGCTGTACCTGTCCTGGGAGTGTTTGATGGGGGACAGTGTCGAGGCAGCTTTATTCTGTACCTAAACCCATGCTGTACCTGTCCTGGGAGTCTTTGATGGGGACAGTGTCGAGGGAGCTTTACTCTGTATGTAACCCCGTGCTGTACCTGTCCTGGGAGTGTTTGATGGGGACAGTGGAGAGGGAGGTTTCCTCTGTATCTAACGCCGTGCTGTACCTGTCCTGGGAGTTTTTGATGGGGACAGTGTAGGGGGAGCTTTACTCTGTATCTAACCCCGTGCTGTACCTGTCCTGGGAGTGTTTGATGGGGACAGTGTAGAGGGAGCTTTACTCTGTATCTAACCCCGTGCTGTACCTGTCCTGGGAGTGTTTGATGGGGACAGTGTAGAGGGAGGTTTACTCTGTATCTAACCCCGTGCTGTACCTGTCCTGGGAGTTTTAGATGGGGACAGAGTAGAGGGAGCTTTACTCTGTATCTAACCCCGTGCTGTACCTGTCCTGGGAGTGTTTGATGGGGACAGTGTAGAGGGAGCTTTACTCTGGATCTAACCCCGTGCTGCACCTGTCCGGGGAGTGTTTGATGGGGACAGTGTGGATGGAGCTTTACTTTGTACCTAAACGCGTGCTGTACCTCTCCTGAGAATGTTTGATGGGGACAGTGTAGATGGAGCTTTACTCTGCATCTAACCCCGTGCTGTACCTGTCCAGGGTGTGTTTGATGGGGGACAATGTAGAGGGAGCTTTACTCTGTATCTAACCCCGTGCTGTACTTGTCCAGGGTATGTTTGATGGGGGACAATGTAGAGGGAGCTTATTCTGCATCTAACCCCGTGCTGTACCTGTCCTGGGAGTGTTTGATGGGGGACAGTGTAGAGGGAGCTTTACTCTGTATCTAACCCCGTGCTGTATCTGTCCTGGGAGTGTTTGATGGGGGACAGTGTAGAGGAAGCTTTACTCAGCATCTAACCCCGTGCTGTACCTGTCCTGGGAGTGTTTGATGGGGACAGTGTAGAGGGAGCTTTACTCTGCATCTAACCCCGTGCTGTACCTGTCCTGGGAGTGTTTGATGGGGGACAGTGTAGAGGGAGCTTTACTCTGCATCTAACCCCGTGCTGTATCTGTCCTGGGAGTGTTTGATGGGGACAATGTAGAGGGAGCTTTACTCTGCATCTAACCCCGTGCTGTATCTGTCCTGGGAGTGTTTGATGGGGACAATGTAGAGGGAGCTTTACTCTGCATCTATCCCCGTGCTGTACCTGTCCTGGGAGTGTTTGATGGGGGACAGTGTAGAGGGAGCTTTACTCTGCATCTAACCCCGTGCTGTACCTGTCCTGGGAGTGTTTGATGGGGGACAGTGTAGAGGGAGCTTTACTCTGCATCTAACCCCGTGCTGTACCTGTCCTGGGAGTGTTTGATGGGGACAGTGTAGAGGAACCTTTACTCTGTATCTAACCCCGTGCTGTATCTGTCCAGGGAGTGTTTGATGGGGACAGTGTAGAGGGAGCTTTACTCTGCATCTAACCCCATGCTGTACCTGTCCTGGGAGTGTTTGATGGGGACAGTGTAGAGGGAGCTTTACTCTGCATCTAACCCCGTGCTCTACCTGTCCTGGGTGTGTTTGATGGGGACAGTGTAGAGGGAGCTTTACTCTGCATCGAACCCCGTGCTCTACCTGTCCTGGGTGTGTTTGATGGGGGACAGTGTCGAGGGAGCTTTACTCTGTATCTAACCCCGTGCTGTATCTGTCCTGGGAGTGTTTGATGGGGGACAGTGTCGAGGGAGCTTTACTCTGCATCTAACCCCGTGCTGTATCTGTCCTGGGAGTGTTTGATGGGGACAGTGTAGAGGGAGCTTTACTCTGTATCTAACCCCGTGCTGTACCTGTCCTGGGAGTGTTTGATGGGGACAGTGTAGAGGGAGCTTTACTCTGTATCTAACCCCGTGCTGTACCTGTCCTGGGAGTGTTTGATGGGGACAGTGTAGAGGAAGCTTTACTCTGTATCTAACCCCGTGCTGTACCTGTCCTGGGAGTGTTTGATGGGGACAGTGTAGAGGAAGCTTTACTCTGCATCTAACCCCGTGCTGTACCTGTCCTGGGAGTGTTTGATGGGGGACAGTGTCGAGGCAGCTTTACTCTGTATCTAACTCCGTGCTGTACCTGTCCTGGGAGTGTTTGATGGGGACAGTGTAGAGGGAGCTTTACTCTGCATCTAACCCCGTGCTGTACCTGTCCTGGGAGTGTTTGATGGGGGACAGTGTAGAGGGAGCTTTACTCTGCATCTAACCCCGTGCTGTATCTGTCCTGGGAGTGTTTGATGGGGACAATGTAGAGGGAGCTTTACTCTGCATCTAACCCCGTGCTGTATCTGTCCTGGGAGTGTTTGATGGGGACAATGTAGAGGGAGCTTTACTCTGCATCTATCCCCGTGCTGTACCTGTCCTGGGAGTGTTTGATGGGGGACAGTGAAGAGGGAGCTTTACTCTGCATCTAACCCCGTGCTGTACCTGTCCTGGGAGTGTTTGATGGGGGACAGTGTAGAGGGAGCTTTACTCTGCATCTAACCCCGTGCTGTACCTGTCCTGGGAGTGTTTGATGGGGACAGTGCAGAGGAAGCTTTACTCTGTATCTAACCCCGTGCTGTATCTGTCCAGGGAGTGTTTGATGGGGACAGTGTAGAGGGAGCTTTACTCTGCATCTAACCCCATGCTGTACCTGTCCTGGGAGTGATTGATGGGGACATTGTAGAGGGAGCTTTACTCTGCATCTAACCCCGTGCTCTACCTGTCCTGGGTGTGTTTGATGGGGACAGTGTAGAGGGAGCTTTACTCTACATCTAACCCCGTGCTCTACCTGTCCTGGGTGTGTTTGATGGGGGACAGTGTCGAGGGAGCTTTACTCTGTATCTAACCCCGTGCTGTATCTGTCCTGGGAGTGTTTGATGGGGGACAGTGTCGAGGGAGCTTTACTCTGCATCTAACCCCGTGCTGTATCTGTCCTGGGAGTGTTTGATGGGGACAGTGTAGAGGGAGCTTTACTCTGTATCTAACCCCGTGCTGTACCTGTCCTGGGAGTGTTTGATGGGGGACAGTGTCGAGGGAGCTTTACTCTGCATCTAACCCCGTGCTGTATCTGTCCTGGGAGTGTTTGATGGGGACAGTGTAGAGGGAGCTTTACTCTGCATCTAACCCCGTGCTGTACCTGTCCTGGGAGTGTTTGATGGGGGACAGTGTCGAGGCAGCTTTATTCTGTACCTAAACCCATGCTGTACCTGTCCTGGGAGTCTTTGATGGGGACAGTGTCGAGGGAGCTTTACTCTGTATGTAACCCCGTGCTGTACCTGTCCTGGGAGTGTTTGATGGGGACAGTGGAGAGGGAGGTTTACTCTGTATCTAACGCCGTGCTGTACCTGTCCTGGGAGTTTTTGATGGGGACAGTGTAGGGGGAGCTTTACTCTGTATCTAACCCCGTGCTGTACCTGTCCTGGGAGTGTTTGATGGGGACAGTGTAGAGGGAGCTTTACTCTGTATCTAACCCCGTGCTGTACCTGTCCTGGGAGTGTTTGATGGGGACAGTGTAGAGGGAGGTTTACTCTGTATCTAACCCCGTGCTGTACCTGTCCTGGGAGTTTTAGATGGGGACAGAGTAGAGGGAGCTTTACTCTGTATCTAACCCCGTGCTGTACCTGTCCTGGGAGTGTTTGATGGGGACAGTGTAGAGGGAGCTTTACTCTGGATCTAACCCCGTGCTGCACCTGTCCGGGGAGTGTTTGATGGGGACAGTGTGGATGGAGCTTTACTTTGTACCTAAACGCGTGCTGTACCTCTCCTGAGAATGTTTGATGGGGACAGTGTAGATGGAGCTTTACTCTGCATCTAACCCCGTGCTGTCCCCGTCCTGGGAGTGTTTGATGGGGGACAGTGGAGAGGAAGCTTTACTGCATCTAACCCCGTGCTGTATCTGTCCTGGGAGTGTTTGATGGGGGACAGTGTAGAGGGAGCTTTACTCTGTATCTAACCCCGTGCTGTACCTGTCAAGGGTGTGTTTGATGGGGGACAATGTAGAGGGAGCTTTACTCTGTATCTAACCCCGTGCTGTACTTGTCCAGGGTGTGTTTGATGGGGGACAATGTAGAGGGAGCTTTACTCTGCATCTAACCCCGTGCTGTACCTGTCCTGGGAGTGTTTGATGGGGGACAGTGTAGAGGGAGCTTTACTCTGTATCTAACCCCGTGCTGTACCTGTCCAGGATGTGTTTGATGGGGGACAATGTAGAGGGAGCTTTACTCTGCATCTAACCCCGTGCTGTACCTGTCCTGGGAGTGTTTGATGGGGACAGTGTAGAGGGAGCTTTACTCTGTATCTAACCCCGTGCTGTATCTGTCCTGGGAGTGTTTGATGGGGACAGTGTAGAGGAAGCTTTACTCTGCATCTAACCCCGTGCTGTACCTGTCCTGGGAGTGTTTGATGGGGGAGAGTGTAGAGGGAGCTTTACTCTGTATCTAACCCCGTGCTGTATCTGTCCTGGGAGTGTTTGATGGGGGACAGTGTAGAGGAAGCTTTACTCTGCATCTAACCCCGTGCTGTACCTGTCCTGGGAGTGTTTGATGGGGACAGTGTAGAGGGAGCTTTACTCTGCATCTAACCCCGTGCTGTACCTGTCCTGGGAGTGTTTGATGGGGGACAGTGTAGAGGGAGCTTTACTCTGCATCTAACCCCGTGCTGTATCTGTCCTGGGAGTGTTTGATGGGGACAATGTAGAGGGAGCTTTACTCTGCATCTAACCCCGTGCTGTATCTGTCCTGGGAGTGTTTGATGGGGACAATGTAGAGGGAGCTTTACTCTGCATCTATCCCCGTGCTGTACCTGTCCTGGCAGTGTTTGATGGGGGACAGTGTAGAGGGAGCTTTACTCTGCATCTAACCCCGTGCTGTACCTGTCCTGGGAGTGTTTGATGGGGGACAGTGTAGAGGGAGCTTTACTCTGCATCTAACCCCGTGCTGTACCTGTCCTGGGAGTGTTTGATGGGGGACAGTGTAGAGGGAGCTTTACTCTGCATCTAACCCCGTGCTGTATCTGTCCTGGGAGTGTTTGATGGGGACAATGTAGAGGGAGCTTTACTCTGCATCTAACCCCGTGCTGTATCTGTCCTGGGAGTGTTTGATGGGGACAATGTAGAGGGAGCTTTACTCTGCATCTATCCCCGTGCTGTACCTGTCCTGGCAGTGTTTGATGGGGGACAGTGTAGAGGGAGCTTTACTCTGCATCTAACCCCGTGCTGTACCTGTCCTGGGAGTGTTTGATGGGGGACAGTGTAGAGGGAGCTTTACTCTGCATCTAACCCCGTGCTGTACCTGTCCTGGGAGTGTTTGATGGGGACAGTGTAGAGGAAGCTTTACTCTGTATCTAACCCCGTGCTGTATCTGTCCAGGGAGTGTTTGATGGGGACAGTGTAGAGGGAGCTTTACTCTGCATCTAACCCCATGCTGTACCTGTCCTGGGAGTGTTTGATGGGGACAGTGTAGAGGGAGCTTTACTCTGCATCTAACCCCGTGCTCTACCTGTCCTGGGTGTGTTTGATGGGGACAGTGTAGAGGGAGCTTTACTCTGCATCGAACCCCGTGCTCTACCTGTCCTGGGTGTGTTTGATGGGGGACAGTGTCGAGGGAGCTTTACTCTGTATCTAACCCCGTGCTGTATCTGTCCTGGGAGTGTTTGATGGGGGACAGTGTCGAGGGAGCTTTACTCTGCATCTAACCCCGTGCTGTATCTGTCCTGGGAGTGTTTGATGGGGACAGTGTAGAGGGAGCTTTACTCTGTATCTAACCCCGTGCTGTACCTGTCCTGGGAGTGTTTGATGGGGACAGTGTAGAGGGAGCTTTACTCTGTATCTAACCCCGTGCTGTATCTGTCCTGGGAGTGTTTGATGGGGACAGTGTAGAGGAAGCTTTACTCTGCATCTAACCCCGTGCTGTACCTGTCCTGGGAGTGTTTGATGGGGGACAGTGTAGAGGGAGATTTACTCTGTATCTAACCCCGTGCTGTATCTGTCCTGGGAGTGTTTGATGGGGGACAGTGTAGAGGAAGCTTTACTCTGCATCTAACCCCGTGCTGTACCTGTCCTGGGAGTGTTTGATGGGGACAGTGTAGAGGGAGCTTTACTCTGCATCTAACCCCGTGCTGTAACTGTCCTGGGAGTGTTTGATGGGGGACAGTGTAGAGGGAGCTTTACTCTGCATCAAACCCCGTGCTGTATCTGTCCTGGGAGTGTTTGATGGGGACAATGTAGAGGGAGCTTTACTCTGCATCTAACCCCGTGCTGTATCTGTCCTGGGAGTGTTTGATGGGGACAATGTAGAGGGAGCTTTACTCTGCATCTATCCCCGTGCTGTACCTGTCCTGGGAGTGTTTGATGGGGGACAGTGTAGAGGGAGCTTTACTCTGCATCTAACCCCGTGCTGTACCTGTCCTGGGAGTGTTTGATGGGGGACAGTGTAGAGGGAGCTTTACTCTGCATCTAACCCCGTGCTGTACCTGTCCTGGGAGCGTTTGATGGGGACAGTGTAGAGGAAGCTTTTCTCTGTATCTAACCCCGTGCTGTATCTGTCCAGGGAGTGTTTGATGGGGACAGTGTAGAGGGAGCTTTACTCTGCATCTAACCCCATGCTGTACCTGTCCTGGGAGTGTTTGATGGGGACAGTGTAGAGGGAGCTTTACTCTGTATCAAACCCCGTGCTGTATCTGTCCTGGGAGTGTTTGATGGGGGACAGTGTAGAGGAAGCTTTACTCTGCATCTAACCCCGTGCTGTACCTGTCCTGGGAGTGTTTGATGGGGACAGTGTAGAGGGAGCTTTACTCTGCATCTAACCCCGTGCTGTACCTGTCCTGGGAGTGTTTGATGGGGGACAGTGTAGAGGGAGCTTTACTCTGCATCTAACCCCGTGCTGTATCTGTCCTGGGAGTGTTTGATGGGGACAATGTAGAGGGAGCTTTACTCTGCATCTATCCCCGTGCTGTACCTGTCCTGGGAGTGTTTGATGGGGGACAGTGTAGAGGGAGCTTTACTCTGCATCTAACCCCGTGCTGTACCTGTCCTGGGAGTGTTTGATGGGGGACAGTGTAGAGGGATCTTTACTCTGCATCTAACCCCGTGCTGTACCTGTCCTGGGAGTGTTTGATCGGGACAGTGTAGAGGAATCTTTACTCTGTATCTAACCCCGTGCTGTATCTGTCCAGGGAGTGTTTGATGGGGACAGTGTAGAGGGAGCTTTACTCTGCATCTAACCCCATGCTATACCTGTCCTGGGAGTGTTTGATGGGGACAGTGTAGAGGGAGCTTTACTCTGCATCTAACCCCGTGCTCCAACTGTCCTGGGTGTGTTTGATGGGGACAGTGTAGAGGGAGCTTTACTCTGCATCGAACCCCGTGCTCTACCTGTCCTGGGTGTGTTTGATGGGGGACAGTGTCGAGGGAGCTTTACTCTGTATCTCACCCCGTGCTGTATCTGTCCTGGGAGTGTTTGATGGGGGACAGTGTAGAGGGAGCTTTACTCTGCATCGAACCCCGTGCTGTATCTGTCCTGGGAGTGTTTGATGGGGACAGTGTAGAGGGAGCTTTACTCTGTATCTAACCCCGTGCTGTACCTGTCCTGGGAGTGTTTGATGGGGACAGTGTAGAGGGAGCTTTACTCTGTATCTAACCCAGTGCTGTAACTGTCCTGGGAGTGTTTGATGGGGACAGTGTAGAGGAAGCTTTACTCTGTATCTAACACCGTGCTGTACCTGTCCTGGGAGTGTTTGATGGGGACAGTGTAGAGGAAGCTTTACTCTGCATCTAACCCCGTGCTGTACCTGTCCTGGGAGTGTTTGATGGGGGACAGTGTCGAGGCAGCTTTACTCTGTATCTAACCCCGTGCTGTACCTGTCCTGGGAGTGTTTGATGGGGGAAAATGTAGAGGAAGCTTTACTCTGCATCTAACCCCGTGCTGTACCTGTCCTGGGAGTGTTTGATGGGGACAGTGTAGAGGGAGCTTTACTCTGTATCTAACCCCGTGCTGTATCTGTCCTGGGAGTGTTTGATGGGGACAGTGTAGAGGAAGCTTTACTCTGCATCTAACCCCGTGCTGTACCTGTCCTGGGAGTGTTTGATGGGGGACAGTGTAGAGGGAGCTTTACTCTGTATCTAACCCCGTGCTGTATCTGTCCTGGGAGTGTTTGATGGGGGACAGTGTAGAGGAAGCTTTACTCTGCATCTAACCCCGTGCTGTACCTGTCCTGGGAGTGTTTGATGGGGACAGTGTAGAGGGAGCTTTACTCTGCATCTAACCCCGTGCTGTACCTGTCCTGGGAGTGTTTGATGGGGGACAGTGTAGAGGGAGCTTTACTCTGCATCTAACCCCGTGCTGTATCTGTCCTGGGAGTGTTTGATGGGGACAATGTAGAGGGAGCTTTACTCTGCATCTAACCCCGTGCTGTAACTGTCCTGGGAGTGTTTGATGGGGACAATGTAGAGGGAGCTTTACTCTGCATCTATCCCCGTGCTGTACCTGTCCTGGGAGTGTTTGATGGGGGACAGTGTAGAGGGAGCTTTACTCTGCATCTAACCCCGTGCTGTACCTGTCCTGGGAGTGTTTGATGGGGGACAGTGTAGAGGGAGCTTTACTCTGCATCTAACCCCGTGCTGTACCTGTCCTGGGAGCGTTTGATGGGGACAGTGTAGAGGAAGCTTTACTCTGTATCTAACCCCGTGCTGTATCTGTCCAGGGAGTGTTTGATGGGGACAGTGTAGAGGGAGCTTTACTCTGCATCTAACCCCATGCTGTACCTGTCCTGGGAGTGTTTGATGGGGACAGTGTAGAGGGAGCTTTACTCTGCATCTAACCCCGTGCTCTACCTGTCCTGGGTGTGTTTGATGGGGACAGTGTAGAGGGAGCTTTACTCTGCATCTAACCCCGTGCTCTACCTGTCCTGGGTGTGTTTGATGGGGGACAGTGTCGAGGGAGCTTTACTCTGTATCTAACCCCGTGCTGTATCTGTCCTGGGAGTGTTTGATGGGGGACAGTGTCGAGGGAGCTTTACTCTGCATCTAACCCCGTGCTGTATCTGTCCTGGGAGTGTTTGATGGGGACAGTGTAGAGGGAGCTTTACTCTGTATCTCACCCCGTGCTGTACCTGTCCTGGGAGTGTTTGATGGGGACAGTGTAGAGGGAGCTTTACTCTGTATCTAACCCCGTGCTGTACCTGTCCTGGGAGTGTTTGATGGGGACAGTGTAGAGGAAGCTTTACTCTGTATCTAACCCCGTGCTGTACCTGTCCTGGGAGTGTTTGATGGGGACAGTGTAGAGGAAGCTTTACTCTGCATCTAACCCCTTGCTGTACCTGTCCTGGGAGTGTTTGATGGGGGACAGTGTCGAGGCAGCTTTACTCTGTATCTAACCCCGTGCTGTACCTGTCCTGGGAGTGTTTGATGGGGACAGTGTAGAGGGAGCTTTACTCTGCATCTAACCCCGTGCTGTATCTGTCCTGGGAGTGTTTGATGGGGGACAATGTAGAGGAAGCTTTACTCTGCATCTAACCCCGTGCTGTACCTGTCCTGGGAGTGTTTGATGGGGGACAGTGTAGAGGAAGCTTTACTCTGTATCTAACCCCGTGCTGTATCTGTCCTGGGAGTGTTTGATGGGGGACAGTGTAGAGGAAGCTTTACTCTGCATCTAACCCCGTGCTGTACCTGTCCTGGGAGTGTTTGATGGGGACAGTGTAGAGGGAGCTTTACTCTGCATCTAACCCCGTGCTGTACCTGTCCTGGGAGTGTTTGATGGGGGACAGTGTAGAGGGAGCTTTACTCTGCATCTAACCCCGTGCTGTATCTGTCCTGGGAGTGTTTGATGGGGACAATGTAGAGGGAGCTTTACTCTGCATCTAACCCCGTGCTGTATCTGTCCTGGGAGTGTTTGATGGGGACAATGTAGAGGGAGCTTTACTCTGCATCTATCCCCGTGCTGTACCTGTCCTGGGAGTGTTTGATGGGGGACAGTGTAGAGGGAGCTTTACTCTGCATCTAACCCCGTGCTGTACCTGTCCTGGGAGTGTTTGATGGGGGACAGTGTAGAGGGAGCTTTACTCTGCATCTAACCCCGTGCTGTACCTGTCCTGGGAGTGTTTGATGGGGACAGTGTAGAGGGAGCTTTACTCTGCATCTAACCCCGTGCTGTACCTGTCATGGGAGTGTTTGATGGGGGACAGTGTAGAGGGAGCTTTACTCTGCATCTAACCCCGTGCTGTATCTGTCCTGGGAGTGTTTGATGGGGACAATGTAGAGGGAGCTTTACTCTGCATCTAACCCCGTGCTGTATCTGTCCTGGGAGTGTTTGATGGGGACAATGTAGAGGGAGCTTTACTCTGCATCTATCCCCGTGCTGTACCTGTCCTGGGAGTGTTTGATGGGGGACAGTGTAGAGGGAGCTTTACTCTGCATCTAACCCCGTGCTGTACCTGTCCTGGGAGTGTTTGATGGGGGACAGTGTAGAGGGAGCTTTACTCTGCATCTAACCCCATGCTGTACCTGTCCTGGGAGTGTTTGATGGGGACAGTGTAGAGGGAGCTTTACTCTGCATCTAACCCCGTGCTCTACCTGTCCTGGGTGTGTTTGATGGGGACAGTGTAGAGGGAGCTTTACTCTGCATCGAACCCCGTGCTCTACCTGTCCTGGGTGTGTTTGATGGGGGACAGTGTCGAGGGAGCTTTACTCTGTATCTAACCCCGTGCTGTATCTGTCCTGGGAGTGTTTGATGGGGGACAGTGTAGAGGGAGCTTTACTCTGCATCTAACCCCGTGCTGTATCTGTCCTGGGAGTGTTTGATGGGGACAGTGTAGAGGGAGCTTTACTCTGTATCTAACCCCGTGCTGTACCTGTCCTGGGAGTGTTTGATGGGGACAGTGTAGAGGGAGCTTTACTCTGTATCTAACCCAGTGCTGTACCTGTCCTGGGAGTGTTTGATGGGGACAGTGTAGAGGAAGCTTTACTCTGTATCTAACACCGTGCTGTACCTGTCCTGGGAGTGTTTGATGGGGACAGTGTAGAGGAAGCTTTACTCTGCATCTAACCCCGTGCTGTACCTGTCCTGGGAGTGTTTGATGGGGGACAGTGTCGAGGCAGCTTTACTCTGTATCTAACCCCGTGCTGTACCTGTCCTGGGAGTGTTTGGTGGGGACAGTGTAGAGGGAGCTTTACTCTGCATCTAACCCCGTGCTGTATCAGTCCTGGGAGTGTTTGATGGGGGAAAATGTAGAGGAAGCTTTACTCTGCATCTAACCCCGTGCTGTACCTGTCCTGGGAGTGTTTGATGGGGACAGTGTAGAGGGAGCTTTACTCTGCATCTAACCCCGTGCTGTACCTGTCCTGGGAGTGTTTGATGGGGGACAGTGTAGAGGGAGCTTTACTCTGCATCTAACCCCATGCTGTACCTGTCCTGGGAGTGTTTGATGGGGACAGTGTAGAGGGAGCTTTACTCTGCATCTAACCCCGTGCTCTACCTGTCCTGGGTGTGTTTGATGGGGACAGTGTAGAGGGAGCTTTACTCTGCATCGAACCCCGTGCTCTACCTGTCCTGGGTGTGTTTGATGGGGGACAGTGTCGAGGGAGCTTTACTCTGTATCTAACCCCGTGCTGTATCTGTCCTGGGAGTGTTTGATGGGGGACAGTGTAGAGGGAGCTTTACTCTGCATCTAACCCCGTGCTGTATCTGTCCTGGGAGTGTTTGATGGGGACAGTGTAGAGGGAGCTTTACTCTGTATCTAACCCCGTGCTGTACCTGTCCTGGGAGTGTTTGATGGGGACAGTGTAGAGGGAGCTTTACTCTGTATCTAACCCAGTGCTGTACCTGTCCTGGGAGTGTTTGATGGGGACAGTGTAGAGGAAGCTTTACTCTGTATCTAACCCCGTGCTGTACCTGTCCTGGGAGTGTTTGGTGGGGACAGTGTAGAGGGAGCTTTACTCTGCATCTAACCCCGTGCTGTATCAGTCCTGGGAGTGTTTGATGGGGGAAAATGTAGAGGAAGCTTTACTCTGCATCTAACCCCGTGCTGTACCTGTCCTGGGAGTGTTTGATGGGGACAGTGTAGAGGGAGCTTTACTCTGTATCTAACCCCGTGCTGTATCTGTCCTGGGAGTGTTTGATGGGGACAGTGTAGAGGAAGCTTTACTCTGCATCTAACCCCGTGCTGTACCTGTCCTGGGAGTGTTTGATGGGGGACAGTGTAGAGGGAGCTTTACTCTGTATCTAACCCCGTGCTGTATCTGTCCTGGGAGTGTTTGATGGGGGACAGTGTGGAGGAAGCTTTACTCTGCATCTAACCCCGTGCTGTACCTGTCCTGGGAGTGTTTGATGGGGACAGTGTAGAGGGAGCTTTACTCTGCATCTAACCCCGTGCTGTACCTGTCCTGGGAGTGTTTGATGGGGGACAGTGTAGAGGGAGCTTTACTCTGCATCTAACCCCGTGCTGTATCTGTCCTGGGAGTGTTTGATGGGGACAATGTAGAGGGAGCTTTACTCTGCATCTATCCCCGTGCTGTACCTGTCCTGGGAGTGTTTGATGGGGGACAGTGTAGAGGGAGCTTTACTCTGCATCTAACCCCGTGCTGTACCTGTCCTGGGAGTGTTTGATGGGGGACAGTGTAGAGGGAGCTTTACTCTGCATCTAA
This sequence comes from Mustelus asterias, assembly GCF_964213995.1. Lineage (NCBI taxonomy): Eukaryota > Metazoa > Chordata > Chondrichthyes > Carcharhiniformes > Triakidae > Mustelus > Mustelus asterias. The sequence goes on along the minus strand of NW_027590292.1, from coordinate 138,544 downwards.
CCCCGTGCTGTACCTGTCCTGGGAGCGTTTGATGGGGACAGTGTAGAGGAAGCTTTACTCTGTATCTAACCCCGTGCTGTATCTGTCCAGGGAGTGTTTGATGGGGACAGTGTAGAGGGAGCTTTACTCTGCATCTAACCCCATGCTGTACCTGTCCTGGGAGTGTTTGATGGGGACAGTGTAGAGGGAGCTTTACTCTGCATCTAACCCCGTGCTCTACCTGTCCTGGGTGTGTTTGATGGGGACAGTGTAGAGGGAGCTTTACTCTGCATCTAACCCCGTGCTCTACCTGTCCTGGGTGTGTTTGATGGGGGACAGTGTCGAGGGAGCTTTACTCTGTATCTAACCCCGTGCTGTATCTGTCCTGGGAGTGTTTGATGGGGGACAGTGTCGAGGGAGCTTTACTCTGCATCTAACCCCGTGCTGTATCTGTCCTGGGAGTGTTTGATGGGGACAGTGTAGAGGGAGCTTTACTCTGTATCTCACCCCGTGCTGTACCTGTCCTGGGAGTGTTTGATGGGGACAGTGTAGAGGGAGCTTTACTCTGTATCTAACCCCGTGCTGTACCTGTCCTGGGAGTGTTTGATGGGGACAGTGTAGAGGAAGCTTTACTCTGTATCTAACCCCGTGCTGTACCTGTCCTGGGAGTGTTTGATGGGGACAGTGTAGAGGAAGCTTTACTCTGCATCTAACCCCGTGCTGTACCTGTCCTGGGAGTGTTTGATGGGGGACAGTGTCGAGGCAGCTTTACTCTGTATCTAACCCCGTGCTGTACCTGTCCTGGGAGTGTTTGATGGGGACAGTGTAGAGGGAGCTTTACTCTGCATCTAACCCCGTGCTGTATCTGTCCTGGGAGTGTTTGATGGGGGACAATGTAGAGGAAGCTTTACTCTGCATCTAACCCCGTGCTGTACCTGTCCTGGGAGTGTTTGATGGGGGACAGTGTAGAGGAAGCTTTACTCTGTATCTCACCCCGTGCTGTATCTGTCCTGGGAGTGTTTGATGGGGGACAGTGTAGAGGAAGCTTTACTCTGCATCTAACCCCGTGCTGTACCTGTCCTGGGAGTGTTTGATGGGGACAGTGTAGAGGGCGCTTTACTCTGCATCTAACCCCGTGCTGTACCTGTCCTGGGAGTGTTTGATGGGGGACAGTCTAGAGGGAGCTTTACTCTGCATCTAACCCCGTGCTGTATCTGTCCTGGGAGTGTTTGATGGGGACAATGTAGAGGGAGCTTTACTCTGCATCTAACCCCGTGCTGTATCTGTCCTGGGAGTGTTTGATGGGGACAATGTAGAGGGAGCTTTACTCTGCATCTATCCCCGTGCTGTACCTGTCCTGGGAGTGTTTGATGGGGGACAGTGTAGAGGGAGCTTTACTCTGCATCTAACCCCGTGCTGTACCTGTCCTGGGAGTGTTTGATGGGGGACAGTGTAGAGGGAGCTTTACTCTGCATCTAACCCCGTGCTGTACCTGTCCTGGGAGTGTTTGATGGGGACAGTGTAGAGGGAGCTTTACTCTGCATCTAACCCCGTGCTGTACCTGTCCTGGGAGTGTTTGATGGGGGACAGTGTAGAGGGAGCTTTACTCTGCATCTAACCCCGTGCTGTATCTGTCCTGGGAGTGTTTGATGGGGACAATGTAGAGGGAGATTTACTCTGCATCTAACCCCGTGCTGTATCTGTCCTGGGAGTGTTTGATGGGGACAATGTAGAGGGAGCTTTACTCTGCATCTATCCCCGTGCTGTACCTGTCCTGGGAGTGTTTGATGGGGGACAGTGTAGAGGGAGCTTTACTCTGCATCTAACCCCGTGCTGTACCTGTCCTGGGAGTGTTTGATGGGGGACAGTGTAGAGGGAGCTTTACTCTGCATCTAACCCCGTGTTGTACCTGTCCTGGGAGCGTTTGATGGGGACAGTGTAGAGGAAGCTTTACTCTGTATCTAACCCCGTGCTGTATCTGTCCAGGGAGTGTTTGATGGGGACAGTGTAGAGGGAGCTTTACTCTGCATCTAACCCCATGCTGTACCTGTCCTGGGAGTGTTTGATGGGGACAGTGTAGAGGGAGCTTTACTCTGTATCTAACCCCGTGCTGTATCTGTCCTGGCAGTGTTTGATGGGGGACAGTGTAGAGGAAGCTTTACTCTGCATCTAACCCCGTGCTGTACCTGTCCTGGGAGTGTTTGATGGGGACAGTGTAGAGGGAGCTTTACTCTGCATCTAACCCCGTGCTGTACCTGTCCTGGGAGTGTTTGATGGGGGACAGTGTAGAGGGAGCATTACTCTGCATCTGACCCCGTGCTGTATCTGTCCTGGGAGTGTTTGATGGGGACAATGTAGAGGGAGCTTTACTCTGCATCTAACCCCGTGCTGTATCTGTCCTGGGAGTGTTTGATGGGGACAATGTAGAGGGAGCTTTACTCTGCATCTATCCCCGTGCTGTACCTGTCCTGGGAGTGTTTGATGGGGGACAGTGTAGAGGGAGCTTTACTCTGCATCTAACCCCGTGCTGTACCTGTCCTGGGAGTGTTTGATGGGGGACAGTGTAGAGGGAGCTTTACTCTGCATCTAACCCCGTGCTGTACCTGTCCTGGGAGTGTTTGATGGGGACAGTGTAGAGGAAGCTTTACTCTGTATCTAACCCCGTGCTGTATCTGTCCAGGGAGTGTTTGATGGGGACAGTGTAGAGGGAGCTTTACTCTGCATCTAACCCCATGCTGTACCTGTCCTGGGAGTGTTTGATGGGGACAGTGTAGAGGGAGCTTTACTCTGCATCTAACCCCGTGCTCTACCTGTCCTGGGTGTGTTTGATGGGGACAGTGTAGAGGGAGCTTTACTCTGCATCGAACCCCGTGCTCTACCTGTCCTGGGTGTGTTTGATGGGGGACAGTGTCGAGGGAGCTTTACTCTGTATCTAACCCCGTGCTGTATCTGTCCTGGGAGTGTTTGATGGGGGACAGTGTCGAGGGAGCTTTACTCTGCATCTAACCCCGTGCTGTATCTGTCCTGGGAGTGTTTGATGGGGACAGTGTAGAGGGAGCTTTACTCTGTATCTAACCCCGTGCTGTACCTGTCCTGGGAGTGTTTGATGGGGACAGTGTAGAGGGAGCTTTACTCTGTATCTAACCCTGTGCTGTACCTGTCCTGGGAGTGTTTGATGGGGACAGTGTAGAGGAAGCTTTACTCTGTATCTAACCCCGTGCTGTACCTGTCCTGGGAGTGTTTGATGGGGACAGTGTAGAGGAAGCTTTACTCTGCATCTAACCCCGTGCTGTACCTGTCCTGGGAGTGTTTGATGGGGGACAGTGTCGAGGCAGCTTTACTCTGTATCTAACCCCGTGCTGTACCTGTCCTGGGAGTGTTTGATGGGGACAGTGTAGAGGAAGCTTTACTCTGCATCTAACCCCGTGCTGTACCTGTCCTGGGAGTGTTTGATGGGGGACAGTGTAGAGGGAGCTTTACTCTGTATCTAACCCAGCGCTGTACCTGTCCTGGGAGTGTTTGATGGGGACAGTGTAGAGGAAGCTTTACTCTGTATCTAACCCCGTGCTGTACCTGTCCTGGGAGTGTTTGATGGGGACAGTGTAGAGGAAGCTTTACTCTGCATCTAACCCCGTGCTGTACCTGTCCTGGGAGTGTTTGATGGGGGACAGTGTCGAGGCAGCTTTACTCTGTATCTAACCCCGTGCTGTACCTGTCCTGGGAGTGTTTGATGGGGACAGTGTAGAGGGAGCTTTACTCTGCATCTAACCCCGTGCTGTATCTGTCCTGGGAGTGTTTGATGGGGGAAAATGTAGAGGAAGCTTTACTCTGCATCTAACCCCGTGCTGTACCTGTCCTGGGAGTGTTTGATGGGGAAAGTGTAGAGGGAGCTTTACTCTGTATCTAACCCCGTGCTGTATCTGTCCTGGGAGTGTTTGATGGGGACAGTGTAGAGGAAGCTTTACTCTGCATCTAACCCCGTGCTGTACCAGTCCTGGGAGTGTTTGATGGGGACAGTGTAGAGGGAGCTTTACTCTGCATCTAACCCCGTGCTGTACCTGTCCTGGGAGTGTTTGATGGGGGACAGTGTAGAGGGAGCTTTACTCTGCATCTAACCCCGTGCTGTATCTGTCCTGGGAGTGTTTGATGGGGACAATGTAGAGGGAGCTTTACTCTGCATCTAACCCCGTGCTGTATCTGTCCTGGGAGTGTTTGATGGGGACAATGTAGAGGGAGCTTTACTCTGCATCTAACCCCATGCTGTACCTGTCCTGGGAGTGTTTGATGGGGACAGTGTAGAGGGAGCTTTACTCTGCATCTAACCCCGTGCTCTACCTGTCCTGGGTGTGTTTGATGGGGACAGTGTAGAGGGAGCTTTACTCTGCATCTAACCCCGTGTTGTACCTGTCCTGGGAGCGTTTGATGGGGACAGTGTAGAGGAAGCTTTACTCTGTATCTAACCCCGTGCTGTATCTGTCCAGGGAGTGTTTGATGGGGACAGTGTAGAGGGAGCTTTACTCTGCATCTAACCCCATGCTGTACCTGTCCTGGGAGTGTTTGATGGGGACAGTGTAGAGGGAGCTTTACTCTGTATCTAACCCCGTGCTGTATCTTTCCTGGCAGTGTTTGATGGGGGACAGTGTAGAGGAAGCTTTACTCTGCATCTAACCCCGTGCTGTACCTGTCCTGGGAGTGTTTGATGGGGACAGTGTAGAGGGAGCTTTACTCTGCATCTAACCCCGTGCTGTACCTGTCCTGGGAGTGTTTGATGGGGGACAGTGTAGAGGGAGCATTACTCTGCATCTGACCCCGTGCTGTATCTGTCCTGGGAGTGTTTGATGGGGACAATGTAGAGGGAGCTTTACTCTGCATCTAACCCCGTGCTGTATCTGTCCTGGGAGTGTTTGATGGGGACAATGTAGAGGGAGCTTTACTCTGCATCTATCCCCGTGCTGTACCTGTCCTGGGAGTGTTTGATGGGGGACAGTGTAGAGGGAGCTTTACTCTGCATCTAACCCCGTGCTGTACCTGTCCTGGGAGTGTTTGATGGGGGACAGTGTAGAGGGAGCTTTACTCTGCATCTAACCCCGTGCTGTACCTGTCCTGGGAGTGTTTGATGGGGACAGTGTAGAGGAAGCTTTACTCTGTATCTAACCCCGTGCTGTATCTGTCCAGGGAGTGTTTGATGGGGACAGTGTAGAGGGAGCTTTACTCTGCATCTAACCCCATGCTGTACCTGTCCTGGGAGTGTTTGATGGGGACAGTGTAGAGGGAGCTTTACTCTGCATCTAACCCCGTGCTCTACCTGTCCTGGGTGTGTTTGATGGGGACAGTGTAGAGGGAGCTTTACTCTGCATCGAACCCCGTGCTCTACCTGTCCTGGGTGTGTTTGATGGGGGACAGTGTCGAGGGAGCTTTACTCTGTATCTAACCCCGTGCTGTATCTGTCCTGGGAGTGTTTGATGGGGGACAGTGTCGAGGGAGCTTTACTCTGCATCTAACCCCGTGCTGTATCTGTCCTGGGAGTGTTTGATGGGGACAGTGTAGAGGGAGCTTTACTCTGTATCTAACCCCGTGCTGTACCTGTCCTGGGAGTGTTTGATGGGGACAGTGTAGAGGGAGCTTTACTCTGTATCTAACCCTGTGCTGTACCTGTCCTGGGAGTGTTTGATGGGGACAGTGTAGAGGAAGCTTTACTCTGTATCTAACCCCGTGCTGTACCTGTCCTGGGAGTGTTTGATGGGGACAGTGTAGAGGAAGCTTTACTCTGCATCTAACCCCGTGCTGTACCTGTCCTGGGAGTGTTTGATGGGGGACAGTGTCGAGGCAGCTTTACTCTGTATCTAACCCCGTGCTGTACCTGTCCTGGGAGTGTTTGATGGGGACAGTGTAGAGGAAGCTTTACTCTGCATCTAACCCCGTGCTGTACCTGTCCTGGGAGTGTTTGATGGGGGACAGTGTAGAGGGAGCTTTACTCTGTATCTAACCCAGCGCTGTACCTGTCCTGGGAGTGTTTGATGGGGACAGTGTAGAGGAAGCTTTACTCTGTATCTAACCCCGTGCTGTACCTGTCCTGGGAGTGTTTGATGGGGACAGTGTAGAGGAAGCTTTACTCTGCATCTAACCCCGTGCTGTACCTGTCCTGGGAGTGTTTGATGGGGGACAGTGTCGAGGCAGCTTTACTCTGTATCTAACCCCGTGCTGTACCTGTCCTGGGAGTGTTTGATGGGGACAGTGTAGAGGGAGCTTTACTCTGCATCTAACCCCGTGCTGTATCTGTCCTGGGAGTGTTTGATGGGGGAAAATGTAGAGGAAGCTTTACTCTGCATCTAACCCCGTGCTGTACCTGTCCTGGGAGTGTTTGATGGGGAAAGTGTAGAGGGAGCTTTACTCTGTATCTAACCCCGTGCTGTATCTGTCCTGGGAGTGTTTGATGGGGACAGTGTAGAGGAAGCTTTACTCTGCATCTAACCCCGTGCTGTACCAGTCCTGGGAGTGTTTGATGGGGACAGTGTAGAGGGAGCTTTACTCTGCATCTAACCCCGTGCTGTACCTGTCCTGGGAGTGTTTGATGGGGGACAGTGTAGAGGGAGCTTTACTCTGCATCTAACCCCGTGCTGTATCTGTCCTGGGAGTGTTTGATGGGGACAATGTAGAGGGAGCTTTACTCTGCATCTAACCCCGTGCTGTATCTGTCCTGGGAGTGTTTGATGGGGACAATGTAGAGGGAGCTTTACTCTGCATCTAACCCCATGCTGTACCTGTCCTGGGAGTGTTTGATGGGGACAGTGTAGAGGGAGCTTTACTCTGCATCTAACCCCGTGCTCTACCTGTCCTGGGTGTGTTTGATGGGGACAGTGTAGAGGGAGCTTTACTCTGCATCGAACCCCGTGCTCTACCTGTCCTGGGTGTGTTTGATGGGGGACAGTGTCGAGGGAGCTTTACTCTGTATCTAACCCCGTGCTGTATCTGTCCTGGGAGTGTTTGATGGGGGACAGTGTCGAGGGAGCTTTACTCTGCATCTAACCCCGTGCTGTATCTGTCCTGGGAGTGTTTGATGGGGACAGTGTAGAGGGAGCTTTACTCTGTATCTAACCCCGTGCTGTACCTGTCCTGGGAGTGTTTGATGGGGACAGTGTAGAGGGAGCTTTACTCTGTATCTAACCCAGTGCTGTACCTGTCCTGGGAGTGTTTGATGGGGACAGTGTAGAGGAAGCTTTACTCTGTATCTAACCCCGTGCTGTACCTGTCCTGGGAGTGTTTGATGGGGACAGTGTAGAGGAAGCTTTACTCTGCATCTAACCCCGTGCTGTACCTGTCCTGGGAGTGTTTGATGGGGGACAGTGTCGAGGCAGCTTTACTCTGTATCTAACCCCGTGCTGTACCTGTCCTGGGAGTGTTTGATGGGGACAGTGTAGAGGGAGCTTTACTCTGCATCTAACCCCGTGCTGTATCTGTCCTGGGAGTGTTTGATGGGGGTAAATGTAGAGGAAGCTTTACTCTGCATCTAACCCCGTGCTGTACCTGTCCTGGGAGTGTTTGATGGGGAAAGTGTAGAGGGAGCTTTACTCTGTATCTAACCCCGTGCTGTATCTGTCCTGGGAGTGTTTGATGGGGACAGTGTAGAGGAAGCTTTACTCTGCATCTAACCCCGTGCTGTACCTGTCCTGGGAGTGTTTGATGGGGACAGTGTAGAGGGAGCTTTACTCTGCATCTAACCCCGTGCTGTACCTGTCCTGGGAGTGTTTGATGGGGGACAGTGTAGAGGGAGCTTTACTCTGCATCTAACCCCGTGCTGTATCTGTCCTGGGAGTGTTTGATGGGGACAATGTAGAGGGAGCTTTACTCTGCATCTATCCCCGTGCTGTATCTGTCCTGGGAGTGTTTGATGGGGACAATGTAGAGGGAGCTTTACTCTGCATCTATCCCCGTGCTGTACCTGTCCTGGGAGTGTTTGATGGGGGACAGTGCAGAGGGAGCTTTACTCTGCATCTAACCCCGTGCTGTACCTGTCCTGGGAGTGTTTGATGGGGGACAGTGTAGAGGGAGCTTTACTCTGCATCTAACCCCGTGCTGTACCTGTCCTGGGAGCGTTTGATGGGGACAGTGTAGAGGAAGCTTTACTCTGTATCTAACCCCGTGCTGTATCTGTCCAGGGAGTGTTTGATGGGGACAATGTAGAGGGAGCTTTACTCTGCATCTAACCCCATGCTGTACCTGTCCTGGGAGTGTTTGATGGGGACAGTGTAGAGGGAGCTTTACTCTGCATCTAACCCCGTGCTCTACCTGTCCTGGGTGTGTTTGATGGGGACAGTGTAGAGGGAGCTTTACTCTGCATCGAACCCCGTGCTCTACCTGTCCTGGGTGTGTTTGATGGGGGACAGTGTCGAGGGAGCTTTACTCTGTATCTAACCCCGTGCTGTATCTGTCCTGGGAGTGTTTGATGGGGACAGTGTAGAGGGAGCTTTACTCTGTATCTAACCCAGTGCTGTACCTGTCCTGGGAGTGTTTGATGGGGACAGTGTAGAGGAAGCTTTACTCTGTATCTAACCCCGTGCTGTACCTGTCCTGGGAGTGTTTGATGGGGACAGTGTAGAGGAAGCTTTACTCTGCATCTAACCCCGTGCTGTACCTGTCCTGGGAGTGTTTGATGGGGGACAGTGTCGAGGCAGCTTTACTCTGTATCTAACCCCGTGCTGTACCTGTCCTGGGAGTGTTTGATGGGGACAGTGTAGAGGGAGCTTTACTCTGCATCTAACCCCGTGCTGTATCTGTCCTGGGAGTGTTTGATGGGGGAAAATGTAGAGGAAGCTTTACTCTGCATCTAACCCCGTGCTGTACCTGTCCTGGGAGTGTTTGATGGGGAAAGTGTAGAGGGAGCTTTACTCTGTATCTAACCCCGTGCTGTATCTGTCCTGGGAGTGTTTGATGGGGACAGTGTAGAGGAAGCTTTACTCTGCATCTAACCCCGTGCTGTACCTGTCCTGGGAGTGTTTGATGGGGACAGTGTAGAGGGAGCTTTACTCTGCATCTAACCCCGTGCTGTACCTGTCCTGGGAGTGTTTGATGGGGGACAGTGTAGAGGGAGCTTTACTCTGCATCTAACCCCGTGCTGTATCTGTCCTGGGAGTGTTTGATGGGGACAATGGAGAGGGAGCTTTACTCTGCATCTAACCCCGTGCTGTATCTGTCCTGGGAGTGTTTGATGGGGACAATGTAGAGGGAGCTTTACGCTGCATCTATCCCCGTGCTGTACCTGTCCTGGGAGTGTTTGATGGGGGACAGTGCAGAGGGAGCTTTACTCTGCATCTAACCCCGTGCTGTACCTGTCCTGGGAGTGTTTGATGGGGGACAGTGTAGAGGGAGCTTTACTCTGCATCTAACCCCGTGCTGTACCTGTCCTGGGAGCGTTTGATGGGGACAGTGTAGAGGAAGCTTTACTCTGTATCTAACCCCGTGCTGTATCTGTCCAGGGAGTGTTTGATGGGGACAGTGTAGAGGGAGCTTTACTCTGCATCTAACCCCATGCTGTACCTGTCCTGGGAGTGTTTGATGGGGACAGTGTAGAGGGAGCTTAACTCTGCATCTAACCCCGTGCTCTACCTGTCCTGGGTGTGTTTGATGGGGACAGTGTAGAGGGAGCTTTACTCTGCATCTAACCCCGTGCTCTACCTGTCCTGGGTGTGTTTGATGGGGGACAGTGTCGAGGGAGCTTTACTCTGTATCTAACCCCGTGCTGTATCTGTCCTGGGAGTGTTTGATGGGGGACAGTGTCGAGGGAGCTTTACTCTGCATCTAACCCCGTGCTGTATCTGTCCTGGGAGTGTTTGATGGGGACAGTGTAGAGGGAGCTTTACTCTGTATCTCACCCCGTGCTGTACCTGTCCTGGGAGTGTTTGATGGGGACAGTGTAGAGGGAGCTTTACTCTGTATCTAACCCCGTGCTGTACCTGTCCTGGGAGTGTTTGATGGGGACAGTGTAGAGGAAGCTTTACTCTGTATCTAACCCCGTGCTGTACCTGTCCTGGGAGTGTTTGATGGGGACAGTGTAGAGGAAGCTTTACTCTGCATCTAACCCCGTGCTGTACCTGTCCTGGGAGTGTTTGATGGGGGACAGTGTCGAGGCAGCTTTACTCTGTATCTAACCCCGTGCTGTACCTGTCCTGGGAGTGTTTGATGGGGACAGTGTAGAGGGAGCTTTACTCTGCATCTAACCCCGTGCTGTATCTGTCCTGGGAGTGTTTGATGGGGGACAATGTAGAGGAAGCTTTACTCTGCATCTAACCCCGTGCTGTACCTGTCCTGGGAGTGTTTGATGGGGGACAGTGTAGAGGAAGCTTTCCTCTGTATCTAACCCTGTGCTGTATCTGTCCTGGGAGTGTTTGATGGGGGACAGTGTAGAGGAAGCTTTACTCTGCATCTAACCCCGTGCTGTACCTGTCCTGGGAGTGTTTGATGGGGACAGTGTAGAGGGAGCTTTACTCTGCATCTAACCCCGTGCTGTACCTGTCCTGGGAGTGTTTGATGGGGGACAGTGTAGAGGGAGCTTTACTCTGCATCTAGCCCCGTGCTGTATCAGTCCTGGGAGTGTTTGATGGGGACAATGTAGAGGGAGCTTTACTCTGCATCTAACCCCGTGCTGTATCTGTCGTGGGAGTGTTTGATGGGGACAATGTAGAGGGAGCTTTACTCTGCATCTATCCCCGTGCTGTACCTGTCCTGGGAGTGTTTGATGGGGGACAGTGTAGAGGGAGCTTTACTCTGCATCTAACCCCGTGCTGTACCTGTCCTGGGAGTGTTTAATGGGGACAGTGTAGAGGAAGCTTTACTCTATATCTAACCCCGTGCTGTATCTGTCCAGGGAGTGTTTGATGGGGACAGTGTAGAGGGAGCTTTACTCTGCATCTAACCCCATGCTGTACCTGTCCTGGGAGTGATTGATGGGGAAAGTGTAGGGGGAGCTTTACTCTGCATCTAACCCCGTGCTCTACCTGTCCTGGGTGTGTTTGGTGGGGACAGTGTAGAGGGAGCTTTACTCTGCATCTAACCCCGTGCTCTACCTGTCCTGGGTGTGTTTGATGGGGGACAGTGTCGAGGGAGCTTTACTCTGTATCTCACCCCGTGCTGTATCTGTCCTGGGAGTGTTTGATGGGGGACAGTGTCGAGGGAGCTTTACTCTGCATCTAACCCCGTGCTGTATCTGTCCTGGGAGTGTTTGATGGGGACAGTGTAGAGGGAGCTTTACTCTGTATCTAACCCCGTGCTGTACCTGTCCTGGGAGTGTTTGATGGGGGACAGTGTCGAGGGAGCTTTACTCTGCATCTAACCCCGTGCTGTATCTGTCCTGGGAGTGTTTGATGGGGACAGTGTAGAGGGAGCTTTACTCTGTATCTAACCCCGTGCTGTACCTGTCCTGGGAGTGTTTGATGGGGGACAGTGTCGAGGGAGCATTACTCTGTATCTAACCCCGTGCTGTACCTGTCCTGGGAGTGTTTGATGGGGGACAGTGTCGAGGCAGCTTTATTCTGTACCTAAACCCATGCTGTACCTGTCCTGGGAGTGTTTGATGGGGACAGTGTAGAGGGAGCTTTACTCTGTATGTAACCCCGTGCTGTACCTGTCCTGGGAGTGTTTGATGGGGACAGTGTAGAGGGAGGTTTACTCTGTATCTAACCCCGTGCTGTACCTGTCCTGGGAGTTTTTGATGGGGACAGTGTAGAGGGAGCTTTACTCTGTATCTAACCCCGTGCTGTACCTGTCCTGGGAGTGTTTGATGGGGACAGTGTAGAGGGAGCTTTACTCTGTATCTAACCCCGTGCTGTACCTGTCCTGGGAGTGTTTGATGGGGACAGTGTAGAGGGAGGTTTACTCTGTATCTAACCCTGTGCTGTACCTGTCCTGGGAGTGTTTGACGGGGACAGTGTAGAGGGAGCTTTACTCTGCATCTAACCCCGTGCTGTACCTGTCCTGGGAGTGTTTGATGGGGACAGTGTCGAGGAAGCTTTACTCTGCATCTAACCCCGTGCTGTACCTGTCCTGGGAGTGTTTGATGGGGGACAGTGTCGAGGCAGCTTTACTCTGTATCTAACCCCGTGCTGTACCTGTCCTGGGAGTGTTTGATGGGGACAGTGTAGAGGGAGCTTTACTCTGCATCTAACCCCGTGCTGTATCTGTCCTGGGAGTGTTTGATGGGGGAAAATGTAGAGGAAGCTTTACTCTGCATCTAACCCCGTGCTGTACCTGTCCTGGGAGTGTTTGATGGGGACAGTGTAGAGGGAGCTTTACTCTGTATCTAACCCCGTGCTGTATCTGTCCTGGGAGTGTTTGATGGGGACAGTGTAGAGGAAGCTTTACTCTGCATCTAACCCCGTGCTGTACCTGTCCTGGGAGTGTTTGATGGGGGACAGTGTAGAGGGAGCTTTACTCTGTATCTAACCCCGTGCTGTATCTGTCCTGGGAGTGTTTGATGGGGGACAGTGTAGAGGAAGCTTTACTCTGCATCTAACCCCGTGCTGTACCTGTCCTGGGAGTGTTTGATGGGGACAGTGTAGAGGGAGCTTTACTCTGCATCTAACCCCGTGCTCTACCTGTCCTGGGTGTGTTTGATGGGGGACAGTGTCGAGGGAGCTTTACTCTGTATCTCACCCCGTGCTGTATCTGTCCTGGGAGTGTTTGATGGGGGACAGTGTCGAGGGAGCTTTACTCTGCATCTAACCCCGTGCTGTATCTGTCCTGGGAGTGTTTGATGGGGACAGTGTAGAGGGAGCTTTACTCTGTATCTAACCCCGTGCTGTACCTGTCCTGGGAGTGTTTGATGGGGGACAGTGTCGAGGGAGCTTTACTCTGCATCTAACCCCGTGCTGTATCTGTCCTGGGAGTGTTTGATGGGGACAGTGTAGAGGGAGCTTTACTCTGTATCTAACCCCGTGCTGTACCTGTCCTGGGAGTGTTTGATGGGGGACAGTGTCGAGGGAGCATTACTCTGTATCTAACCCCGTGCTGTACCTGTCCTGGGAGTGTTTGATGGGGGACAGTGTCGAGGCAGCTTTATTCTGTACCTAAACCCATGCTGTACCTGTCCTGGGAGTGTTTGATGGGGACAGTGTAGAGGGAGCTTTACTCTGTATGTAACCCCGTGCTGTACCTGTCCTGGGAGTGTTTGATGGGGACAGTGTAGAGGGAGGTTTACTCTGTATCTAACCCCGTGCTGTACCTGTCCTGGGAGTTTTTGATGGGGACAGTGTAGAGGGAGCTTTACTCTGTACCTAACCCCGTGCTGTACCTGTCCTGGGAGTGTTTGATGGGGACAGTGTAGAGGGAGCTTTACTCTGTATCTAACCCCGTGCTGTACCTGTCCTGGGAGTGTTTGATGGGGACAGTGTAGAGGGAGGTTTACTCTGTATCTAACCCTGTGCTGTACCTGTCCTGGGAGTGTTTGACGGGGACAGTGTAGAGGGAGCTTTACTCTGCATCTAACCCCGTGCTGTACCTGTCCTGGGAGTGTTTGATGGGGACAGTGTCGAGGAAGCTTTACTCTGCATCTAACCCCGTGCTGTACCTGTCCTGGGAGTGTTTGATGGGGGACAGTGTCGAGGCAGCTTTACTCTGTATCTAACCCCGTGCTGTACCTGTCCTGGGAGTGTTTGATGGGGACAGTGTAGAGGGAGCTTTACTCTGCATCTAACCCCGTGCTGTATCTGTCCTGGGAGTGTTTGATGGGGGAAAATGTAGAGGAAGCTTTACTCTGCATCTAACCCCGTGCTGTACCTGTCCTGGGAGTGTTTGATGGGGACAGTGTAGAGGGAGCTTTACTCTGTATCTAACCCCGTGCTGTATCTGTCCTGGGAGTGTTTGATGGGGACAGTGTAGAGGAAGCTTTACTCTGCATCTAACCCCGTGCTGTACCTGTCCTGGGAGTGTTTGATGGGGGACAGTGTAGAGGGAGCTTTACTCTGTATCTCACCCCGTGCTGTACCTGTCCTGGGAGTGTTTGATGGGGACAGTGTAGAGGGAGCTTTACTCTGTATCTAACCCCGTGCTGTACCTGTCCTGGGAGTGTTTGATGGGGACAGTGTAGAGGAAGCTTTACTCTGTATCTAACCCCGTGCTGTACCTGTCCTGGGAGTGTTTGATGGGGACAGTGTAGAGGAAGCTTTACTCTGCATCTAACCCCGTGCTGTACCTGTCCTGGGAGTGTTTGATGGGGGACAGTGTCGAGGCAGCTTTACTCTGTATCTAACCCCGTGCTGTACCTGTCCTGGGAGTGTTTGATGGGGACAGTGTAGAGGGAGCTTTACTCTGCATCTAACCCCGTGCTGTATCTGCCCTGGGAGTGTTTGATGGGGGACAATGTAGAGGAAGCTTTACTCTGCATCTAATCCCGTGCTGTACCTGTCCTGGGAGTGTTTGATGGGGGACAGTGTAGAGGAAGCTTTACTCTGTATCTAACCCTGTGCTGTATCTGTCCTGGGAGTGTTTGATGGGGGACAGTGTAGAGGAAGCTTTACTCTGCATCTAACCCCGTGCTGTACCTGTCCTGGGAGTGTTTGATGGGGACAGTGTAGAGGGAGCTTTACTCTGCATCTAACCCCGTGCTGTACCTGTCCTGGGAGTGTTTGATGGGGGACAGTGTAGAGGGAGCTTTACTCTGCATCTAACCCCGTGCTGTATCAGTCCTGGGAGTGTTTGATGGGGACAATGTAGAGGGAGCTTTACTCTGCATCTAACCCCGTGCTGTATCTGTCGTGGGAGTGTTTGATGGGGACAATGTAGAGGGAGCTTTACTCTGCATCTATCCCCGTGCTGTACCTGTCCTGGGAGTGTTTGATGGGGGACAGTGTAGAGGGAGCTTTACTCTGCATCTAACCCCGTGCTGTACCTGTCCTGGGAGTGTTTGATGGGGGACAGTGTAGAGGGAGCTTTACTCTGCATCTAACCCCGTGCTGTACCTGTCCTGGGAGTGTTTAATGGGGACAGTGTAGAGGAAGCTTTACTCTATATCTAACCCCGTGCTGTATCTGTCCAGGGAGTGTTTGATGGGGACAGTGTAGAGGGAGCTTTACTCTGCATCTAACCCCATGCTGTACCTGTCCTGGGATTGATTGATGGGGAAAGTGTAGGGGGAGCTTTACTCTGCATCTAACCCCGTGCTCTACCTGTCCTGGGTGTGTTTGGTGGGGACAGTGTAGAGGGAGCTTTACTCTGCATCTAACCCCGTGCTCTACCTGTCCTGGGTGTGTTTGATGGGGGACAGTGTCGAGGGAGCTTTACTCTGTATCTCACCCCGTGCTGTATCTGTCCTGGGAGTGTTTGATGGGGGACAGTGTCGAGGGAGCTTTACTCTGCATCTAACCCCGTGCTGTATCTGTCCTGGGAGTGTTTGATGGGGACAGTGTAGAGGGAGATTTACTCTGTATCTAACCCCGTGCTGTACCTGTCCTGGGAGTGTTTGATGGGGGACAGTGTCGAGGGAGCTTTACTCTGCATCTAACCCCGTGCTGTATCTGTCCTGGGAGTGTTTGATGGGGACAGTGTAGAGGGAGCTTTACTCTGTATCTAACCCCGTGCTGTACCTGTCCTGGGAGTGTTTGATGGGGGACAGTGTCGAGGGAGCATTACTCTGTATCTCACCCCGTGCTGTACCTGTCCTGGGAGTGTTTGATGGGGGACAGTGTCGAGGCAGCTTTATTCTGTACCTAAACCCATGCTGTACCTGTCCTGGGAGTGTTTGATGGGGACAGTGTAGAGGGAGCTTTACTCTGTATGTAACCCCGTGCTGTACCTGTCCTGGGAGTGTTTGATGGGGACAGTGTAGAGGGAGGTTTACTCTGTATCTAACCCCGTGCTGTACCTGTCCTGGGAGTTTTTGATGGGGACAGTGTAGAGGGAGCTTTACTCTGTATCTAACCCCGTGCTGTACCTGTCCTGGGAGTGTTTGATGGGGACAGTGTAGAGGGAGCTTTACTCTGTATCTAACCCCGTGCTGTACCTGTCCTGGGAGTGTTTGATGGGGACAGTGTAGAGGGAGGTTTACTCTGTATCTAACCCTGTGCTGTACCTGTCCTGGGAGTGTTTGACGGGGACAGTGTAGAGGGAGCTTTACTCTGCATCTAACCCCGTGCTGTACCTGTCCTGGGAGTGTTTGATGGGGACAGTGTCGAGGAAGCTTTACTCTGCATCTAACCCCGTGCTGTACCTGTCCTGGGAGTGTTTGATGGGGGACAGTGTCGAGGCAGCTTTACTCTGTATCTAACCCCGTGCTGTACCTGTCCTGGGAGTGTTTGATGGGGACAGTGTAGAGGGAGCTTTACTCTGCATCTAACCCCGTGCTGTATCTGTCCTGGGAGTGTTTGATGGGGGAAAATGTAGAGGAAGCTTTACTCTGCATCTAACCCCGTGCTGTACCTGTCCTGGGAGTGTTTGATGGGGACAGTGTAGAGGGAGCTTTACTCTGTATCTAACCCCGTGCTGTATCTGTCCTGGGAGTGTTTGATGGGGACAGTGTAGAGGAAGCTTTACTCTGCATCTAACCCCGTGCTGTACCTGTCCTGGGAGTGTTTGATGGGGGACAGTGTAGAGGGACCTTTACTCTGTATCTAACCCCGTGCTGTATCTGTCCTGGGAGTGTTTGATGGGGGACAGTGTAGAGGGAGCTTTACTCTGCATCTAACCCCGTGCTGTACCTGTCCTGGGAGTGTTTGATGGGGACAGTGTAGAGGGAGCTTTACTCTGCATCTAACCCCGTGCTGTACCTGTCCTGGGAGTGTTTGATGGGGGACAGTGTAGAGGGAGCTTTACTCTGCATCTAACCCCGTGCTGTATCTGTCCTGGGAGTGTTTGATGGGGACAATGTAGAGGGAGCTTTACTCTGCATCTAACGCCGTGCTGTATCTGTCCTGGGAGTGTTTGATGGGGACAATGTAGAGGGAGCTTTACTCTGCATCTATCCCCGTGCTGTACCTGTCCTGGGAGTGTTTGATGGGGGACAGTGTAGAGGGAGCTTTACTCTGCATCTAACCCCGTGCTGTACCTGTCCTGGGAGTGTTTGATGGGGGACAGTGGAGAGGGAGCTTTACTCTGCATCTAACCCCGTGCTGTACCTGTCCTGGGAGCGTTTGATGGGGACAGTGTAGAGGAAGCTTTACTCTGTATCTAACCCCGTGCTGTATCTGTCCAGGGAGTGTTTGATGGGGACAGTGTAGAGGGAGCTTTACTCTGCATCTAACCCCATGCTGTACCTGTCCTGGGAGTGTTTGATGGGGACAGTGTAGAGGGAGCTTTACTCTGTATCTAACCCCGTGCTGTATCTGTCCTGGGAGTGTTTGATGGGGACAGTGTAGAGGGAGCTTTACTCTGCATCGAACCCCGTGCTCTACCTGTCCTGGGTGTGTTTGATGGGGGACAGTGTCGAGGGCGCTTTACTCTGTATCTAACCCCGTGCTGTATCTGTCCTGGGAGTGTTTGATGGGGGACAGTGTCGAGGGAGCTTTACTCTGCATCTAACCCCGTGCTGTATCTGTCCTGGGAGTGTTTGATGGGGACAGTGTAGAGGGAGCTTTACTCTGTATCTAACCCCGTGCTGTACCTGTCCTGGGAGTGTTTGATGGGGACAGTGTAGAGGGAGCTTTACTCTGTATCTAACCCAGTGCTGCACCTGTCCTGGGAGTGTTTGATGGGGACAGTGTAGAGGAAGCTTTACTTTGTATCTAACCCCGTGCTGTACCTGTCCTGGGAGTGTTTGATGGGGACAGTGTAGAGGAAGCTTTACTCTGCATCTAACCCCGTGCTGTACCTGTCCTGGGAGTGTTTGATGGGGGACAGTGTCGAGGCAGCTTTACTCTGTATCTAACCCCGTGCTGTACCTGTCCTGGGAGTGTTTGATGGGGACAGGGTAGAGGGAGCTCTACTCTGCATCTAACCCCGTGCTGTATCAGTCCTGGGAGTGTTTGATGGGGGAAAATGTAGAGGAAGCTTTACTCTGCATCTAACCCCGTGCTGTACCTGTCCTGGGAGTGTTTGATGGGGACAGTGTAGAGGGAGCTTTACTCTGTATCTAACCCCGTGCTGTATCTGTCCTGGGAGTTTTTGATGGGGACAGTGTAGAGGAAGCTTTACTCTGCATCTAACCCCGTGCTGTACCTGTCCTGGGAGTGTTTGATGGGGGACAGTGTAGAGGGAGCTTTACTCTGTATCTAACCCCGTGCTGTATCTGTCCTGGGAGTGTTTGATGGGGGACAGTGTAGAGGAAGCTTTACTCTGCATCTAACCCCGTGCTGTACCTGTCCTGGGAGTGTTTGATGGGGACAGTGTAGAGGGCGCTTTACTCTGCATCTAACCCCGTGCTGTACCTGTCCTGGGAGTGTTTGATCGGGGACAGTGTAGAGGGAGCTTTACTCTGCATCTAACCCCGTGCTGTATCTGTCCTGGGAGTGTTTGATGGGGACAATGTAGAGGGAGCTTTACTCTGCATCTAACCCCGTGCTGTATCTGTCCTGGGAGTGTTTGATGGGGACAATGTAGAGGGAGCTTTACTCTGCATCTATCCCCGTGCTGTACCTGTCCTGGGAGTGTTTGATGGGGGACAGTGTAGAGGGAGCTTTACTCTGCATCTAACCCCGTGCTGTACCTGTCCTGGGAGTGTTTGATGGGGGACAGTGTCGAGGGAGCTTTACTCTGCATCTAACCCCGTGCTGTATCTGTCCTGGGAGTGTTTGATGGGGACAGTGTAGAGGGAGCTTTACTCTGTATCTCACCCCGTGCTGTTCCTGTCCTGGGAGTGTTTGATGGGGACAGTGTAGAGGGAGCTTTACTCTGTATCTAACCCCGTGCTGTACCTGTCCTGGGAGTGTTTGATGGGGACAGTGTAGAGGAAGCTTTACTCTGTATCTAACCCCGTGCTGTACCTGTCCTGGGAGTGTTTGATGGGGACAGTGTAGAGGAAGCTTTACTCTGCATCTAACCCCGTGCTGTACCTGTCCTGGGAGTGTTTGATGGGGGACAGTGTCGAGGCAGCTTTACTCTGTATCTAACCCCGTGCTGTACCTGTCCTGGGAGTGTTTGATGGGGACAGTGTAGAGGGAGCTTTACTCTGCATCTAACCCCGTGCTGTATCTGTCCTGGGAGTGTTTGATGGGGGACAATGTAGAGGAAGCTTTACTCTGCATCTAACCCCGTGCTGTACCTCTCCTGGGAGTGTTTGATGGGGGACAGTGTAGAGGAAGCTTTACTCTGTATCTAACCCCGTGCTGTATCTGTCCTGGGAGTGTTTGATGGGGGACAGTGTAGAGGAAGCTTTACTCTGCATCTAAACCCGTGCTGTACCTGTCCTGGGAGTGTTTGATGGGGACAGTGTAGAGGGAGCTTTACTCTGCATCTAACCCCGTGCTGTACCTGTCCTGGGAGTGTTTGATGGGGGACAGTGTAGAGGGAGCTTTACTCTGCATCTAACCCCGTGCTGTATCTGTCCTGGGAGTGCTTGATGGGGACAATGTAGAGGGAGCTTTACTCTGCATCTAACCCCGTGCTGTATCTGTCCTGGGAGTGTTTGATGGGGACAATGTAGAGGGAGCTTTACTCTGCATCTATCCCCGTGCTGTACCTGTCCTGGGAGTGTTTGATGGGGGACAGTGTAGAGGGAGCTTTACTCTGCATCTAACCCCGTGCTGTACCTGTCCTGGGAGTGTTTGATGGGGGACAGTGTAGAGGGAGCTTTACTCTGCATCTAACCCCGTGCTGTACCTGTCCTGGGAGTGTTTGATGGGGACAGTGTAGAGGGAGCTTTACTCTGCATCTAACCCCGTGCTGTACCTGTCCTGGGAGTGTTTGATGGGGGACAGTGTAGAGGGAGCTTTACTCTGCATCTAACCCCGTGCTGTATCTGTCCTGGGAGTGTTTGATGGGGACAATGTAGAGGGAGCTTTACTCTGCATCTAACCCCGTGCTGTATCTGTCCTGGGAGTGTTTGATGGGGACAATGTAGAGGGAGCTTTACTCTTCATCTATCCCCGTGCTGTACCTGTCCTGGGAGTGTTTGATGGGGGACAGTGTAGAGGGAGCTTTACTCTGCATCTAACCCCGTGCTGTACCTGTCCTGGGAGTGTTTGATGGGGGAGAGTGTGGAGGGAGCTTTACTCTGCATCTAACCCCGTGCTGTACCTGTCCTGGGAGCGTTTGATGGGGACAGTGTAGAGGAAGCTTTACTCTGTATCTAACCCCGTGCTGTATCTGTCCAGGGAGTGTTTGGTGGGGACAGTGTAGAGGGAGCTTTACTCTGCATCTAACCCCATGCTGTACCTGTCCTGGGAGTGTTTGATGGGGACAGTGTAGAGGGAGCTTTACTCTGTATCTAACCCCGTGCTGTATCTGTCCTGGGAGTGTTTGATGGGGGACAGTGTAGAGGAAGCTTTACTCTGCATCTAACCCCGTGCTGTACCTGTCCTGGGAGTGTTTGATGGGGACAGTGTAGAGGGAGCTTTACTCTGCATCTAACCCCGTGCTGTACCTGTCCTGGGAGTGTTTGATGGGGGACAGTGTAGAGGGAGCATTACTCTGCATCTCACCCCGTGCTGTATCTGTCCTGGGAGTGTTTGATGGGGACAATGTCGAGGGAGCTTTACTCTGCATCTAACCCCGTGCTGTATCTGTCCTGGGAGTGTTTGATGGGGACAGTGTAGAGGGAGCTTTACTCTGTATCTAACCCCGTGCTGTATCTGTCCTGGGAGTGTTTGATGGGGACAGTGTAGAGGAAGCTTTACTCTGCATCTAACCCCGTGCTGTACCTGTCCTGGGAGTGTTTGATGGGGGACAGTGTAGAGGGAGCTTTACTCTGTATCTAACCCCGTGCTGTATCTGTCCTGGGAGTGTTTGATGGGGGACAGTGTAGAGGAAGCTTTACTCTGCATCTAACCCCGTGCTGTACCTGTCCTGGGAGTGTTTGATGGGGACAGTGTAGAGGGAGCTTTACTCTGCATCTAACCCCGTGCTGTACCTGTCCTGGGAGTGTTTGATGGGGGACAGTGTAGAGGGAGCTTTACTCTGCATCTAACCCCGTGCTGTATCTGTCCTGGGAGTGTTTGATGGGGACAATGTAGAGGGAGCTTTACTCTGCATCTAACCCCGTGCTGTATCTGTCCTGGGAGTGTTTGATGGGGACAATGTAGAGGGAGCTTTACTCTGCATCTATCCCCGTGCTGTACCTGTCCTGGGAGTGTTTGATGGGGGACAGTGTAGAGGGAGCTTTACTCTGCATCTAACCCCGTGCTGTACCTGTCCTGGGAGCGTTTGATGGGGACAGTGTAGAGGGAGCTTTACTCTGCATCTAACCCCATGCTGTACCTGTCCTGGGAGTGTTTGATGGGGACAGTGTAGAGGGAGCTTTACTCTGTATCTAACCCCGTGCTGTATCTGTCCTGGGAGTGTTTGATGGGGACAGTGTAGAGGGAGCTTTACTCTGCATCGAACCCCGTGCTCTACCTGTCCTGGGTGTGTTTGATGGGGGACAGTGTCGAGGGCGCTTTACTCTGTATCTAACCCCGTGCTGTATCTGTCCTGGGAGTGTTTGATGGGGGACAGTGTCGAGGGAGCTTTACTCTGCATCTAACCCCGTGCTGTATCTGTCCTGGGAGTGTTTGATGGGGACAGTGTAGAGGGAGCTTTACTCTGTATCTAACCCCGTGCTGTACCTGTCCTGGGAGTGTTTGATGGGGACAGTGTAGAGGGAGCTTTACTCTGTATCTAACCCAGTGCTGTACCTGTCCTGGGAGTGTTTGATGGGGACAGTGTAGAGGAAGCTTTACTTTGTATCTAACCCCGTGCTGTACCTGTCCTGGGAGTGTTTGATGGGGACAGTGTAGAGGAAGCTTTACTCTGCATCTAACCCCGTGCTGTACCTGTCCTGGGAGTGTTTGATGGGGGACAGTGTCGAGGCAGCTTTACTCTGTATCTAACCCCGTGCTGTACCTGTCCTGGGAGTGTTTGATGGGGACAGGGTAGAGGGAGCTCTACTCTGCATCTAACCCCGTGCTGTATCAGTCCTGGGAGTGTTTGATGGGGGAAAATGTAGAGGAAGCTTTACTCTGCATCTAACCCCGTGCTGTACCTGTCCTGGGAGTGTTTGATGGGGACAGTGTAGAGGGAGCTTTACTCTGTATCTAACCCCGTGCTGTATCTGTCCTGGGAGTGTTTGATGGGGACAGTGTAGAGGAAGCTTTACTCTGCATCTAACCCCGTGCTGTACCTGTCCTGGGAGTGTTTGATGGGGGACAGTGTAGAGGGAGCTTTACTCTGTATCTAACCCCGTGCTGTATCTGTCCTGGGAGTGTTTGATGGGGGACAGTGTAGAGGAAGCTTTACTCTGCATCTAACCCCGTGCTGTACCTGTCCTGGGAGTGTTTGATGGGGACAGTGTAGAGGGCGCTTTACTCTGCATCTAACCCCGTGCTGTACCTGTCCTGGGAGTGTTTGATGGGGGACAGTGTAGAGGGAGCTTTACTCTGCATCTAACCCCGTGCTGTATCTGTCCTGGGAGTGTTTGATGGGGACAATGTAGAGGGAGCTTTACTCTGCATCTAACCCCGTGCTGTATCTGTCCTGGGAGTGTTTGATGGGGACAATGTAGAGGGAGCTTTACTCTGCATCTATCCCCGTGCTGTACCTGTCCTGGGAGTGTTTGATGGGGGACAGTGTAGAGGGAGCTTTACTCTGCATCTAACCCCGTGCTGTACCTGTCCTGGGAGTGTTTGATGGGGGACAGTGTAGAGGGAGCTTTACTCTGCATCTAACCCCGTGCTGTACCTGTCCTGGGAGCGTTTGATGGGGACAGTGTAGAGGAAGCTTTACTCTGTATCTAACCCCGTGCTGTATCTGTCCAGGGAGTGTTTGATGGGGACAGTGTAGAGGGAGCTTTACTCTGCATCTAACCCCATGCTGTACCTGTCCTGGGAGTGTTTGATGGGGACAGTGTAGAGGGAGCTTTACTCTGCATCTAACCCCGTGCTCTACCTGTCCTGGGTGTGTTTGATGGGGACAGTGTAGAGGGAGCTTTACTCTGCATCTAACCCCGTGCTCTACCTGTCCTGGGTGTGTTTGATGGGGGACAGTGTCGAGGGAGCTTTACTCTGTATCTAACCCCGTGCTGTATCTGTCCTGGGAGTGTTTGATGGGGGACAGTGTCGAGGGAGCTTTACTCTGCATCTAACCCCGTGCTGTATCTGTCCTGGGAGTGTTTGATGGGGACAGTGTAGAGGGAGCTTTACTCTGTATCTCACCCCGTGCTGTACCTGTCCTGGGAGTGTTTGATGGGGACAGTGTAGAGGGAGCTTTACTCTGTATCTAACCCCGTGCTGTACCTGTCCTGGGAGTGTTTGATGGGGACAGTGTAGAGGAAGCTTTACTCTGTATCTAACCCCGTGCTGTACCTGTCCTGGGAGTGTTTGATGGGGACAGTGTAGAGGGAGCTTTACTCTGTATCTAACCCAGTGCTGTACCTGTCCTGGGAGTGTTTGATGGGGACAGTGTAGAGGAAGCTTTACTTTGTATCTAACCCCGTGCTGTACCTGTCCTGGGAGTGTTTGATGGGGACAGTGTAGAGGAAGCTTTACTCTGCATCTAACCCCGTGCTGTACCTGTCCTGGGAGTGTTTGATGGGGGACAGTGTCGAGGCAGCTTTACTCTGTATCTAACCCCGTGCTGTACCTGTCCTGGGAGTGTTTGATGGGGACAGGGTAGAGGGAGCTCTACTCTGCATCTAACCCCGTGCTGTATCAGTCCTGGGAGTGTTTGATGGGGGAAAATGTAGAGGAAGCTTTACTCTGCATCTAACCCCGTGCTGTACCTGTCCTGGGAGTGTTTGGTGGGGACAGTGTAGAGGGAGCTTTACTCTGTATCTAACCCCGTGCTGTATCTGTCCTGGGAGTGTTTGATGGGGACAGTGTAGAGGAAGCTTTACTCTGCATCTAACCCCGTGCTGTACCTGTCCTGGGAGTGTTTGATGGGGGACAGTGTAGAGGGAGCTTTACTCTGTATCTAACCCCGTGCTGTATCTGTCCTGGGAGTGTTTGATGGGGGACAGTGTAGAGGAAGCTTTACTCTGCATCTAACCCCGTGCTGTACCTGTCCTGGGAGTGTTTGATGGGGACAGTGTAGAGGGCGCTTTACTCTGCATCTAACCCCGTGCTGTACCTGTCCTGGGAGTGTTTGATGGGGGACAGTGTAGAGGGAGCTTTACTCTGCATCTAACCCCGTGCTGTATCTGTCCTGGGAGTGTTTGATGGGGACAATGTAGAGGGAGCTTTACTCTGCATCTAACCCCGTGCTGTATCTGTCCTGGGAGTGTTTGATGGGGACAATGTAGAGGGAGCTTTACTCTGCATCTATCCCCGTGCTGTACCTGTCCTGGGAGTGTTTGATGGGGGACAGTGTAGAGGGAGCTTTACTCTGCATCTAACCCCGTGCTGTACCTGTCCTGGGAGTGTTTGATGGGGGAGAGTGTGGAGGGAGCTTTACTCTGCATCTAACCCCGTGCTGTACCTGTCCTGGGAGCGTTTGATGGGGACAGTGTAGAGGAAGCTTTACTCTGTATCTAACCCCGTGCTGTATCTGTCCAGGGAGTGTTTGATGGGGACAGTGTAGAGGGAGCTTTACTCTGCATCTAACCCCATGCTGTACCTGTCCTGGGAGTGTTTGATGGGGACAGTGTAGAGGGAGCTTTACTCTGTATCTAACCCCGTGCTGTATCTGTCCTGGGAGTGTTTGATGGGGGACAGTGTAGAGGAAGCTTTACTCTGCATCTAACCCCGTGCTGTACCTGTCCTGGGAGTGTTTGATGGGGACAGTGTAGAGGGAGCTTTACTCTGCATCTAACCCCGTGCTGTACCTGTCCTGGGAGTGTTTGATGGGGGACAGTGTAGAGGGAGCATTACTCTGCATCTAACCCCGTGCTGTATCTGTCCTGGGAGTGTTTGATGGGGACAATGTCGAGGGAGCTTTACTCTGCATCTAACCCCGTGCTGTATCTGTCCTGGGAGTGTTTGATGGGGACAATGTAGAGGGAGCTTTACTCTGCATCTATCCCCGTGCTGTACCTGTCCTGGGAGTGTTTGATGGGGGACAGTGTAGAGGGAGCTTTACTCTGCATCTAACCCCGTGCTGTACCTGTCCTGGGAGTGTTTGATGGGGGACAGTGTCGAGGGAGCTTTACTCTGCATCTAACCCCGTGCTGTACCTGTCCTGGGAGTGTTTGATGGGGACAGTGTAGAGGGAGCTTTACTCTGTATCTAACCCCGTGCTGTATCTGTCCAGGGAGTGTTTGATGGGGACAGTGTAGAGGGAGCTTTACTCTGCATCTAACCCCATGCTGTACCTGTCCTGGGAGTGTTTGATGGGGACAGTGTAGAGGGAGCTTTACTCTGCATCTAACCCCGTGCTCTACCTGTCCTGGGAGTGTTTGATGGGGGACAGTGTAGAGGGAGCTTTACTCTGCATCTAACCCCGTGCTGTATCTGTCCTGGGAGTGTTTGATGGGGACAATGTAGAGGGAGCTTTACTCTGCATCTAACCCCGTGCTGTATCTGTCCTGGGAGTGTTTGATGGGGACAATGTAGAGGGAGCTTTACTCTGCATCTATCCCCGTGCTGTAACTGTCCTGGGAGTGTTTGATGGGGGACAGTGCAGAGGGAGCTTTACTCTGCATCTAACCCCGTGCTGTACCTGTCCTGGGAGTGTTTGATGGGGGACAGTGTAGAGGGAGCTTTACTCTGCATCTAACCCCGTGCTGTACCTGTCCTGGGAGCGTTTGATGGGGACAGTGTAGAGGAAGCTTTACTCTGTATCTAACCCCGTGCTGTATCTGTCCAGGGAGAGTTTGATGGGGACAGTGTAGAGGGAGCTTTCCTCTGCATCTAACCCCATGCTGTACCTGTCCTGGGAGTGTTTGATGGGGACAGTGTAGAGGGAGCTTTACTCTGCATCTAACCCCGTGCTCTACCTGTCCTGGGTGTGTTTGATGGGGACAGTGTAGAGGGAGCTTTACTCTGCATCTAACCCCGTGCTCTACCTGTCCTGGGTGTGTTTGATGGGGGACAGTGTCGAGGGAGCTTTACTCTGTATCTAACCCCGTGCTGTATCTGTCCTGGGAGTGTTTGATGGGGACAATGTAGAGGGAGCTTTACTCTGCATCTAACCCCGTGCTGTATCTGTCCTGGGAGTGTTTGATGGGGACAGTGTAGAGGGAGCTTTACTCTGTATCTCACCCCGTGCTGTCCCTGTCCTGGGAGTGTTTGATGGGGACAGTGTAGAGGGAGCTTTACTCTGTATCTAACCCCGTGCTGTACCTGTCCTGGGAGTGTTTGATGGGGACAGTGTAGAGGAAGCTTTACTCTGTATCTAACCCCGTGCTGTACCTGTCCTGGGAGTGTTTGATGGGGACAGTGTAGAGGAAGCTTTACTCTGCATCTAACCCCGTGCTGTACCTGTCCTGGGAGTGTTTGATGGGGGACAGTGTCGAGGCAGCTTTACTCTGTATCTAACCCCGTGCTGTACCTGTCCTGGGAGTGTTTGATGGGGACAGTGTAGAGGGAGCTTTACTCTGCATCTAACCCCGTGCTGTATCTGTCCTGGGAGTGTTTGATGGGGGACAATGTAGAGGAAGCTTTACTCTGCATCTAACCCCGTGCTGTACCTGTCCTGGGAGTGTTTGATGGGGGACAGTGTAGAGGAAGCTTTACTCTGTATCTAACCCCGTGCTGTATCTGTCCTGGGAGTGTTTGATGGGGGACAGTGTAGAGGAAGCTTTACTCTGCATCTAACCCCGTGCTGTACCTGTCCTGGGAGTGTTTGATGGGGACAGTGTAGAGGGAGCTTTACTCTGCATCTAACCCCGTGCTGTACTTGTCCTGGGAGTGTTTGATGGGGGACAGTGTAGAGGGAGCATTACTCTGCATCTAACCCCGTGCTGTATCTGTGCTGGGAGTGTTTGATGGGGACAATGTAGAGGGAGCTTTACTCTGCATCTAACCCCGTGCTGTATCTGTCCTGGGAGTGTTTGATGGGGACAATGTAGAGGGAGCTTTACTCTGCATCTATCCCCGTGCTGTACCTGTCCTGGGAGTGTTTGATGGGGGACAGTGTAGAGGGAGCTTTACTCTGCATCTAACCCCGTGCTGTACCTGTCCTGGGAGTGTTTGATGGGGGACAGTGGAGAGGGAGCTTTACTCTGCATCTAACCCCGTGCTGTACCTGTCCTGGGAGTGTTTAATGGGGACAGTGTAGAGGAAGCTTTACTCTGTATCTAACCCCGTGCTGTATCTGTCCAGGGAGTGTTTGATGGGGACAGTGTAGAGGGAGCTTTACTCTGCATCTAACCCCATGCTGTACCTGTCCTGGGAGTGTTTGATGGGGACAGTGTAGGGGGAGCTTTACTCTGCATCTAACCCCGTGCTCTACCTGTCCTGGGTGTGTTTGATGGGGACAGTGTAGAGGGAGCTTTACTCTGCATCTAACCCCGTGCTCTACCTGTCCTGGGTGTGTTTGATGGGGGACAGTGTCGAGGGAGCTTTACTCTGTATCTCACCCCGTGCTGTATCTGTCCTGGGAGTGTTTGATGGGGGACAGTGTCGAGGGAGCTTTACTCTGCATCTAACCCCGTGCTGTATCTGTCCTGGGAGTGTTTGATGGGGACAGTGTAGAGGGAGCTTTACTCTGTATCTAACCCCGTGCTGTACCTGTCCTGGGAGTGTTTGATGGGGGACAGTGTCGTGGGAGCTTTACTCTGCATCTAACCCCGTGCTGTATCTGTCCTGGGAGTGTTTGATGGGGACAGTGTAGAGGGAGCTTTACTCTGTATCTAACCCCGTGCTGTACCTGTCCTGGGAGTGTTTGATGGGGGACAGTGTCGAGGGAGCATTACTCTGTATCTAACCCCGTGCTGTACCTGTCCTGGGAGTGTTTGATGGGGGACAGTGTCGAGGCAGCTTTATTCTGTACCTAAACCCATGCTGTACCTGTCCTGGGAGTGTTTGATGGGGACAGTGTAGAGGGAGCTTTACTCTGTATGTAACCCCGTGCTGTACCTGTCCTGGGAGTGTTTGATGGGGACAGTGTAGAGGGAGGTTTACTCTGTATCTAACCCCGTGCTGTACCTGTCCTGGGAGTTTTTGATGGGGACAGTGTAGAGGGAGCTTTACTCTGTATCTAACCCCGTGCTGTACCTGTCCTGGGAGTGTTTGATGGGGACAGTGTAGAGGGAGCTTTACTCTGTATCTAACCCCGTGCTGTACCTGTCCTGGGAGTGTTTGATGGGGACAGTGTAGAGGGAGGTTTACTCTGTATCTAACCCTGTGCTGTACCTGTCCTGGGAGTGTTTGACGGGGACAGTGTAGAGGGAGCTTTACTCTGCATCTAACCCCGTGCTGTACCTGTCCTGGGAGTGTTTGATGGGGGACAGTGTAGTGGGAGCTTTACTCTGCATCTAACCCCGTGCTGTACCTGTCCTGGGAGTGTTTGATGGGGACAGTGTAGAGGAAGCTTTACTCTGTATCTAACCCCGTGCTGTATCTGTCCAGGGAGTGTTTGATGGGGACAGTGTAGAGGGAGCTTTACTCTGCATCTAACCCCATGCTGTACCTGTCCTGGGAGTGTTTGATGGGGACAGTGTAGAGGGAGCTTTACTCTGCATCTAACCCCGTGCTCTACCTGTCCTGGGTGTGTTTGATGGGGACAGTGTAGAGGGAGCTTTACTCTGCATCGAACCCCGTGCTCTACCTGTCCTGGGTGTGTTTGATGGGGGACAGTGTCGAGGGAGCTTTACTCTGTATCTAACCCCGTGCTGTATCTGTCCTGGGAGTGTTTGATGGGGGACAGTGTCGAGGGAGCTTTACTCTGCATCTAACCCCGTGCTGTATCTGTCCTGGGAGTGTTTGATGGGGACAGTGTAGAGGGAGCTTTACTCAGTATCTAACCCCGTGCTGTACCTGTCCTGGGAGTGTTTGATGGGGACAGTGTAGAGGGAGCTTTACTCTGTATCTAACCCCGTGCTGTCCCTGTCCTGGGAGTGTTTGATGGGGACAGTGTAGAGGAAGCTTTACTCTGTATCTAACCCCGTGCTGTACCTGTCCTGGGAGTGTTTGATGGGGACAGTGTAGAGGAAGCTTTACTCTGCATCTAACCCCGTGCTGTACCTGTCCTGGGAGTGTTTGATGGGGGACAGTGTCGAGGCAGCTTTACTCTGTATCTAACCCCGTGCTGTACCTGTCCTGGGAGTGTTTGATGGGGACAGTGTAGAGGGAGCTTTACTCTGCATCTAACCCCGTGCTGTATCTGTCCTGGGAGTGTTTGATGGGGGAAAATGTAGAGGAAGCTTTACTCTGCATCTAACCCCGTGCTGTACCTGTCCTGGGAGTGTTTGATGGGGACAGTGTAGAGGGAGCTTTACTCTGTATCAAACCCCGTGCTGTATCTGTCCTGGGAGTGTTTGATGGGGACAGTGTAGAGGAAGCTTTACTCTGCATCTAACCCCGTGCTGTACCTGTCCTGGGAGTGTTTGATGGGGGACAGTGTAGAGGGAGCTTTACTCTGTATCTAACCCCGTGCTGTATCTGTCCTGGGAGTGTTTGATGGGGGACAGTGTAGAGGAAGCTTTACTCTGCATCTAACCCCGTGCTGTACCTGTCCTGGGAGTGTTTGATGGGGACAGTGTAGAGGGAGCTTTACTCTGCATCTAACCCCGTGCTGTACCTGTCCTGGGAGTGTTTGATGGGGGACAGTGTAGAGGGAGCTTTATTCTGCATCTAACCCCGTGCTGTATCTGTCCTGGGAGTGTTTGATGGGGACAATGTAGAGGGAGCTTTACTCTGCATCTAACCCCGTGCTGTATCTGTCCTGGGAGTGTTTGATGGGGACAATGTAGAGGGAGCTTTACTCTGCATCTATCCCCGTGCTGTACCTGTCCTGGGAGTGTTTGATGGGGGACAGTGTAGAGGGAGCTTTACTCTGCATCTAACCCCGTGCTGTACCTGTCCTGGGAGTGTTTGATGGGGGACAGTGTAGAGGGAGCTTTTCTCTGCATCTAACCCCGTGCTGTACCTGTCCTGGGAGCGTTTGATGGGGACAGTGTAGAGGAAGCTTTACTCTGTATCTAACCCCGTGCTGTATCTGTCCAGGGAGTGTTTGATGGGGACAGTGTAGAGGGAGCTTTACTCTGCATCTAACCCCATGCTGTACCTGTCCTGGGAGTGTTTGATGGGGACAGTGTAGAGGGAGCTTTACTCTGCATCTAACCCCGTGCTCTACCTGTCCTGGGTGTGTTTGATGGGGACAGTGTAGAGGGAGCTTTACTCTGCATCTAACCCCGTGCTCTACCTGTCCTGGGTGTGTTTGATGGGGGACAGTGTCGAGGGAGCTTTACTCTGTATCTAACCCCGTGCTGTATCTGTCCTGGGAGTGTTTGATGGGGGACAGTGTCGAGGGAGCTTTACTCTGCATCTAACCCCGTGCTGTATCTGTCCTGGGAGTGTTTGATGGGGACAGTGTAGAGGGAGCTTTACTCTGTATCTCACCCCGTGCTGTACCTGTCCTGGGAGTGTTTGATGGGGACAGTGTAGAGGGAGCTTTACTCTGTATCTAACCCCGTGCTGTAACTGTCCTGGGAGTGTTTGATGGGGACAGTGTAGAGGAAGCTTTACTCTGTATCTAACCCCGTGCTGTACCTGTCCTGGGAGTGTTTGATGGGGACAGTGTAGAGGAAGCTTTACTCTGCATCTAACCCCGTGCTGTACCTGTCCTGGGAGTGTTTGATGGGGGACAGTGTCGAGGCAGCTTTACTCTGTATCTAACCCCGTGCTGTACCTGTCCTGGGAGTGTTTGATGGGGGACAGTGTCGAGGGAGCTTTACTCTGCATCTAACCCCGTGCTGTATCTGTCCTGGGAGTGTTTGATGGGGACAGTGTAGAGGGAGCTTTACTCTGTATCTCACCCCGTGCTGTACCTGTCCTGGGAGTGTTTGATGGGGACAGTGTAGAGGGAGCTTTACTCTGTATCTAACCCCGTGCTGTACCTGTCCTGGGAGTGTTTGATGGGGACAGTGTAGAGGAAGCTTTACTCTGTATCTAACCCCGTGCTGTACCTGTCCTGGGAGTGTTTGATGGGGACAGTGTAGAGGAAGCTTTACTCTGCATCTAACCCCGTGCTGTACCTGTCCTGGGAGTGT
This sequence comes from Mustelus asterias, assembly GCF_964213995.1. NCBI lineage: Eukaryota > Metazoa > Chordata > Chondrichthyes > Carcharhiniformes > Triakidae > Mustelus > Mustelus asterias. The sequence continues at coordinate 107,367 of NW_027590292.1, read as the reverse complement.
TTGATGGGGGACAGTGTCGAGGCAGCTTTACTCTGTATCTAACCCCGTGCTGTACCTGTCCTGGGAGTTTTTGATGGGGACAGTGTAGAGGGAGCTTTACTCTGTATCTAACCCCGTGCTGTACCTGTCCTGGGAGTGTTTGATGGGGACAGTGTAGAGGGAGCTTTACTCTGTATCTAACCCCGTGCTGCACCTGTCCGGGGAGTGTTTGATGGGGACAGTGTGGATGGAGCTTTACTTTGTACCTAAACGCGTGCTGTACCTCTCCTGAGAATGTTTGATGGGGAGAGTGTAGAGGGAGCTTTACTCTGTATCTAACCCCGTGCTGTATCTGTCCTGGGAGTGTTTGATGGGGGACAGTGTAGTGGAAGCTGTACTCTGCATCTAACCCCGTGCTGTACCTGTCCTGGGAGTGTTTGATGGGGGACAGTGTAGAGGAAGCTTTACTCTGTATCTAACCCCGTGCTGTATCTGTCCTGGGAGTGTTTGATGGGGGACAGTGTAGAGGAAGCTTTACTCTGCATCTAACCCCGTGCTGTACCTGTCCTGGGAGTGTTTGATGGGGACAGTGTAGAGGGAGCTTTACTCTGCATCTAACCCCGTGCTGTACCTGTCCTGGGAGTGTTTGATGGGGGACAGTGTAGAGGGAGCTTTACTCTGCATCTAACCCCGTGCTGTATCTGTCCTGGGAGTGTTTGATGGGGACAATGTAGAGGGAGCTTTACTCTGCATCTAACCCCGTGCTGTATCTGTCCTGGGAGTGTTTGATGGGGACAATGTAGAGGGAGCTTTACTCTGCATCTATCCCCGTACTGTACCTGTCCTGGGAGTGTTTGATGGGGGACAGTGTAGAGGGAGCTTTACTCTGCATCTAACCCCGTGCTGTACCTGTCCTGGGAGTGTTTGATGGGGGACAGTGTAGAGGGAGCTTTACTCTGCATCTAACCCCGTGCTGTACCTGTCCTGGGAGTGTTTGATGGGGACAGTGTAGAGGAAGCTTTACTCTGTATCTAACCCCGTGCTGTATCTGTCCAGGGAGTGTTTGATGGGGACAGTGTAGAGGGAGCTTTACTCTGCATCTAACCCCATGCTGTACCTGTCCTGGGAGTGTTTGATGGGGACAGTGTAGAGGGAGCTTTACTCTGCATCTAACCCCGTGCTCTACCTGTCCTGGGTGTGTTTGATGGGGACAGTGTAGAGGGAGCTTTACTCTGCATCTAACCCCGTGCTCTACCTGTCCTGGGTGTGTTTGATGGGGGACAGTGTCGAGGGAGCTTTACTCTGTATCTAACCCCGTGCTGTATCTGTCCTGGGAGTGTTTGATGGGGGACAGTGTCGAGGGAGCTTTACTCTGCATCTAACCCCGTGCTGTATCTGTCCTGGGAGTGTTTGATGGGGACAGTGTCGAGGGAGCTTTACTCTGTATCTAACCCCGTGCTGTACCTGTCCTGGGAGTGTTTGATGGGGGACAGTGTAGAGGGAGCTTTACTCTGTATCTAACCCCGTGCTGTACCTGTCCTGGGAGTGTTTGATGGGGGACAGTGTCGAGGCAGCTTTATTCTGTACCTAAACCCATGCTGTACCTGTCCTGGGAGTGTTTGATGGGGACAGTGTAGAGGGAGCTTTACTCTGTATGTAACCCCGTGCTGTACCTGTCCTGGGAGTGTTTGATGGGGACAGTGTAGAGGGAGGTTTACTCTGTATCTAACCCCGTGCTGTACCTGTCCTGGGAGTTTTTGATGGGGACAGTGTAGAGGGAGCTTTACTCTGTATCTAACCCCGTGCTGTACCTGTCCTGGGAGTGTTTGATGGGGACAGTGTAGAGGGAGCTTTACTCTGTATCTAACCCCGTGCTGTAACTGTCCTGGGAGTGTTTGATGGGGACAGTGTAGAGGGAGGTTTACTCTGTATCTTACCCCGTGCTGTACCTGTCCTGGGAGTTTTTGATGGGGACAGTGTAGAGGGAGCTTTACTCTGCATCTAACCCCGTGCTGTACCTGTCCTGGGAGTGTTTGATGGGGACAGTGTAGAGGGAGCTTTACTCTGTATCTAACCCCGTGCTGCACCTGTCCGGGGAGTGTTTGATGGGGACAGTGTGGATGGAGCTTTACTTTGTACCTAAACGCATGCTGTACCTCTCCTGAGAATGTTTGATGGGGACAGTGTAGAGGGAGCTTTACTCTGTATCTAACCCCGTGCTGTACCTGTCCTGGGAGTGTTTGATGGGGGACAGTGTAGAGGGAGCTTTACTCTGTATCTAACCCCATGCTGTACCTGTCCTGGGAGTACTTGATGGGGGACAATGGAGAGGGAGCTTTACTCTGTATCTAACCCCGTGCTGTACCTGTCCTGGGAGTGTTTGATGGGGGACAATGTAGAGGGAGCTTTGCTCTATACCGATCCCCATGCTGTACCTGTCAGGGAATGGTTTCAGATCAAAGAGCGCCTGGTGGACTGAAGTGCATTTGCTTCAATGTGAAAAGTTTTCCAGGTAAGACAGATGGACTGAGAGCTTGGATTATTATTTGGAACTTTGATGTTGTTGCCATTCCAGAGACTTGGTTAAGGGAAGGACAGGATTGACAGTTTAACATTCGCGGATACAGATGCTTAAGGCTGGACAGAGGGGCATGTAAAAGGGGTGGTGGAGTTGCACTACTTTTTAAGGGGAATGTCGCAGCTGTAGTGCGGGAGGACAACTCGGAGTGCTCAGACAGCGAAACAATGTGGGAAGAGCTCAGGAATAGGAAGAGTGTAGTTTCAATGTTGGGAGTTTCCTACACGCCTCCCAAGGGCCTGCGGGAGATAGAGGAACAGATATGGAGGCAGATTTCGGCAAGGTGTAAAAGTAACAGGGTTGTTGTGATGGGTGATTTTAACTTCACCTGTATTACCTGGGACTCACTTCGTCCGGGGGGAATGGGGCAGAGTTTGTAAGGACTATATAGGAGGGCTTCATCAAACAGTATGTCGATAGTCCAACGAGAGCAGGGGCCATACTGGACCTGCAATTGGGGAATGAGTCCAGCCAGGTGGCCGAGGTTTCAGCAGGGGAGCAGATCGGGAACAGTGACCACAACAGTAAGCTTCAAGGTACTGATGGATAGAGATAAGTGTGGTCCTCAAGTGAAGATGCTAAATTGGAAGAAGTCTAGTTACAACAGTGTTTGGCATGAACTGAAGGATGTAGATTGGGGGCAGATGTTTGAGGGCAAATCAACGTCTGGCATTTCGGGAGATCGAATGTAAGGGGGAGCTATACAATAAATGGCAGAACCATCAGGAGTCTCGACACACAGACAAGTCCACAGATCCTTAAAGGTGGCAGCACAGGTGGAGAGGGTGGTCAAGAAGGTATATGGCATGCTTGCCTTTATTGGACGGGGCATAGAATGTAAAAGTTGGCATATGATGTTGCAGCTGTATCGAACGTTGGTTCGGCCACATTTGAAATACTGCGTCCAGTTCTGGTCGCCACACTACCAGAAGGACGTGGAGGCTTTGGAGAGAGTACAGAGAGTACTCGGATGTTGCCTGGTATGGAGGGTCTTAGCTATGAGGAGAGATTGAGTAAACTGGGGTTGTTCTCCCTGGAAAGACAGAGGATGAGGGGCGACCTAATAGAGGTGTATGAAATTACGAAGGGCATAGATAGGGTGAACAGTGGGAAGCTTTTTCCCAGGTTGGTGGTGACGAACACAAGGGGTCACGGGTTCAAGGTGAGGGGGGCAAGGTTCAACACAGATGTCAGGGGGACGTATTTTACACAGAGGGTGGTGGGGGCCTGGAATGCACTGCCAAGCAAGGTGATTGAGGCAGACACACTGGGATTGTTTAAGACTTATCTAGATTGCCACATGAACAGACTGGGAATAGAGGGATGCAACCGAATGGTCTGGTTGGGCACATGAGCGGCGCAGGCTTGGAGGGCCGATGGGCCTGTTCCTGTGCTGTTCTGTTCTTTGTTCTTTGTTCATGTGGGTGACATTGAAGTGTAAGTTGATAGGAATTGAGGACCGACACATTCCTGTAAAGATGAAGGATCAATATTGCACGTTTCGGGAACTTTCCGTAATGGGAGACATTTTGAGCCTCGTCAATGGGAAAAAGGAAGCATTTGTCAAGGTGAGGAGGCTGGAAACACACGGAGCAAATGTGGAATACAAGGAAAGCAGAAAGAAACTGAAGCAAGGAGTCAGGAGGGATTAAACGGATCATGAAAACTCATTGGCCTGCAGGATTCAGGAAAAACCCAAGGTTTATATATATATATATATATATATATATATATATATATATATATATATATATATATATATATATAAATCCATACGTGGAGCCGGACGAAATGGGTGAGGTGTTAAATGAATACTTTGCGTCAGTATCCACCAAAGAAAAGGGCTTGGTGGATGATGAGTCTGGGAAAGGGTGTGTCGGTAGTTGGAGTCATGTTGAGAACAAAAAGGAGGAAATATTGCAGGTCTTGAAAACATTAAGGTAGACAAGTCCCCAGGGCCTGATAGGATCTACCCCAGAATACTGAGAGAGGCAAGGGAGGAGGCTGGGGCCTTGAGAGAAATCTTTGTATCCTCACTGGCTGCAGGGGAAGTCCCAGAAAATTGGAGAATAGCCAATGTTGTTCCTCTGTTTAAGAAGGGTAGCAAGGATAATCCAGGTAATTACAGTCAGATGACCATTATGTCAGTGGTAGAGAAATTATTGGAGAGGATTCTTCGAGACAGTTTTACTGCCAATTGGAAATAAGTGGACGTATTAGCGACGGGCAAGATGGTTTTCTGAAGGAAAGGTCGAGCCACAAGATCTTGATGTAGTTTTTCGAGCAAGTGACGAAGATGATAGATAAGGCAAAGGCTGTGGATGTTGTGGACATGGACTTCAGTCAAGGCTTTGACAAGATACCTCATGCTGGAATGGCAAAAAAATGGTGAAGTCACACGGAATTGGAGGAGAGCTGGCAAGATGGATACAGAATTGGCTTGGCCATAGAAGGCAGGGTGTAAGAGTAGGTGGTGGCTTTTCTGATTGGAAGGCTGTGACTAGCGGTGTTACACAGTTCTGGGACCTTTGTTCTTCGTTGTTTATTGCAAATGATTTGGAGGAAAATGCAGCTGGTCTGATTGGTAAGTTCGCAGACGACGCAGAAATTGGTGGAGTTGCAGGAGTGAAGAGGATTGTCAGAGGATACAGCAGGATATAGACTGGTTGGAAACTTTGGTGGAAAAATGGCAGATGGAGTTTCATCCACATAAATGTGAGGTGATGCAATTTGGAAGGTTTAATACATGTAGGAATTATACAGTTAACGAAATAACCATTTAGGAGTATTGACAGCAGAGAGACCTGGGCGGATATATCCCCCGATCAATGAAAGTGGTAACACAGGTGGATAAGGTCGTCAAGAAGGCAGACGGCAAGCTCGCCTTCATCGGTCGGGGCATTGAGTTTACAAATTGGGAGGTCATGCTGCAGCTGTACAGAAACTTAGTTCGGTCACATTTAAAATATTGATGTAGAATTCTGGTTGCCACACCACAGAAGGATGTGGATGCCGTGGGGAGGGTACAGAAGAGGTTTACCTGAATGTTGGTTGCTCTGGATGGTATTAGCTATGAGGAGAGATTGGATGAACTCGGTTTGTTTTCACTGGAACAACGGAGGTTGAGGGGCGACCTGATAGAGGTTTACAAGATTATGAGTGTCATGGATCGAGTGGAGAGTCAGATGCCCTTTCTGAGGGTAGAGACGGCAAGTACGAGAGGACATAGGTTTAAGGTGCATTCTTGTTTTTCCCCAGAGTAAAAAAAATGCCAGGCAAGATGTTGGAATGCTCCTCCTGCAGGATATGGGAGTTCAGGGAGACCTCCGGTATCCCTGACGACAGCACCTGCAAAAGATGCATTCAGCTGCAGCTGCTAGCAAAGCGGGAACTGGAGAAGGAGCTTGATGACCTCCATCTAATTCGGGAGAATGAGGAGTTTATAGACAGTAGCTTTAGGGAGGTAGTTACACCTAAGCAGCAGAGCACAGGAAATTGAGTTACTGTAAGGAGAGGAAATGGCAGTGTGAAAGGACAGGCAGAGCAGGGTTCCCCTGTGGCCATACCCCTCCACAACAGGTATACTGAATTGGATACTGTTGCAGGAGATGCTTTACCTGGGACAAGCTGCGACAGCCGGAACTCTGATACTGAGTCTGGTTCTACAGCGCAAAAGGGTGGGATGAAGAAGAGGAGAGCAGTAGTCATAGGGGACACAATGGTCAGAGGTACAGACCGGAGGTTCTGTGGTCGGGACAGAGACATCCGCATGGTTTGTTGCCTCCCAGGTGCCAAGGTCAGCGATGTCTCTGATCATGTGCACAGCGTTTTAAAGTGGGAAGGTGATCAGCCAGATGTCGTGGTACACATCGGTACAAATGACGTGGGAAGGAATAGTGAGGAGGTCCTAAAGAGTGAGTACAAAGAGCTTGGAAGGAAGTTAAAAAGCAGGACCCCGAGGGTAGTAATCTCAGGATTGCTACCTGAGCCACATGCCAGTGAGGGCAGGAGTAGGATGCTCGGGCGGATAAACACGTGGCTGAGGAGCTGGTGCAGGGGACAGGGTTTCCAATTCTTGGATCATTGGGACCTCTTCTGGGGCAGGTGGGACCTGTACAAGAGAGACGGGTTACACTTAAACTACAAGGGAACCAATATACTTGCAGGGAGATTTGCTAGTGTTATTGGGGAGCGTTTAAACTAGATTTGCAGGGGGATGGGAACCAGAGTGCCAGAGCAGATAGTGGAGCAGGGGTAAAAAGACAGGTTAGTTCAAGCAAAATCACAAATGGAAGGGTAGAGTGTGGTGGAAGTAATATTTGGAGGTGTGTCTATTTCGATGCCAGGAGTATTGTGGGGAAGGCAGATGAGCTGAAGGCGTGGATAGACACGTGGAAATATGACATTTTAGCCATGAGTGAAACTTGGCTACAGGAGGGGCAGGACTGGCAGCTCAATGTTCCAGGGTTCCAATGTTTCAGGCGGGATAGAGGCAGAGGGATAAAAGGTGGGGGTTTGGCATTGTTGGTCAAGTGACACAATCCCCAAGGATCACTCTAAATCGTGACACAATCCCCAAGGATCATTCTAAATCGTTACACAATCCCCAAGAATGACTCTAAAAAGTGACACAATCCTCAAGGATCACCCTAAATATTAACACAATCCCAAAGGATCACTCGAAATCGTGACACAATCCACAAGGATCACTCTAAATAGTGACGCAATCCCCAAGGATCACTCACAATAGTGACACAATCCCCAAGGATGACTCTAAATAGTGACACAATTCCCAAGGTTCACTCTAAATAGTGACACAATCCCCAAGGATCACTGCAAATAGTGACACAATACCCAAGGACCACTCTAAATAGTGTCACAATCCCCAAGGATCACACTAAATAATGGCACAATCCCCAAGGATCACACTAAATAGTGACACAATCCCCAAGGACCACTCTAAATAGTGTCACAATCCCCAAGGATCACTCTAAATAGTGACACAATCACCAAGGATCATTCTAAATAGTGACAGAATCCCCAGGGATCACTCTAAATAGTGACACAATCCTCAAGGATCACTCTAAATAGTGACACAATCCCCAAGGATCATTCTAAATAATGACAAAATCCCCAAGGATCACTCTAAATAGTGACACAATCCTCAAGGATCACTCTAAATAGTGACACAATCCCCAAGGATCACTCTCAATATTGAAACAGTCCCCAAGGATCACGCAGAATAGTGACACAATCCCCAAGGATCACACGAAATACTAACACAATCCCCAAGGATCACTCTAAATACTAACACAATGCCCAAGGATCACACTAAATAGTGACACAATACCCAAGGATCACTCTAAATAGTGACACAAACCCCAAGGATCACAAGAAATACTAACACAATCCCCAAGGATCACTCTAAATAATGACACAATCCCCAAGGATCACTCTAAATAGTGACACAATCCCCAAGGATCACTCTAAATAATGACACAATTCACAATGATCACTCTAAATAGTGACACAATCCCCAAGGATCACTCTAAATAATGACACAATCCACAAGGATCACTCGAAATAGTGACACAAACCCCAAGGATCACTCTAAATAGTGACACAATCCCCAAGGATCACTCTAAATAGTGACACTATCCCCAAGGATCACTCTAAATAGTTACACAATCCCAAAGAATCACTCTAAATAGTGACACAATCCCCAAGGATTAGACTAAATAGTGACACAATCCCCAAGGATCACTCTAAATGGTGACACAATTTCCAAGGATCACTCTAAATAGTGACACAATTCCCAAGGATCACTCTAAATAGTGACACAATCCCCAAGGATCACTCTAAATGGTGACACAATTCCCAAGGATTAATCTAAATTGTGACTCAATCCCCAAGGATCACTCTAAATCGTGACACAATCCCCAAGGATCACTCTAAATAGTGACACAATCCCCAAGGATCACTCTCAATAGAGACACAATCCCCAAGGATCACTCTAAATAGTGACACGATCCCCAAGGATCACTCTAAATAGTGACACAATCCCCAAGGATCACTCACAATAGAGACACAAACCCCAAGGATCACTCTAAATAGTGACACAATCCCCAAGGATCACTCTAAATAGTGATACAATCCACAAGGATCACTCTAAATAGTGACACAATCCCCAAGGATCACTCTCAATAGAGACACAATCCCCAAGGATCACTCTAAATAGTGACACAATCCCAAGGAACACTCTAAATAGTGACACAATAACCAAGGATCACTCTAAATAGAGACACAATCCCCAAGGATCACTCTAAATAATGACACAATCCCCAAGGATCACTCTAAATAGTGACACAATCCCCAAGGATCACTCTAAATAATGACACAATCCACAAGGATCACTCTAAATAGTGACACAATCCCCAAGGATCACTCTAAATAATGACACAATCCACAAGGATCACTCTAAATAGTGACAAAATCCCCAAGGATCACTCTCAATCGTTACACAATCCACAAGGATCACTCTAAATAGTGACACAATCCACAAGGATCATTTTAAACTGTGACACAATTCACAAGGATCACTCAAATTAGTGACAACTTCTCCAAGGATCACTCTCAATATTGAAACAATCCCCATTGATCACGCAGAATAGTGACACAATCCCCAAGGATCACACTAAATAGTGACACAATCCCCAAGGATCACTCTAAATAGTGACACAATACCCAAGGATCACTCTAAATAGTGACACAATCCCAAAGGATCACTCTAAATAGTGACACAATCCCAAAGGATCACTCTAAATAGTGACACAATCCTCAAGGATCACTCGAAATAGTGACACAAACCACAAGGATCACTCTAAATAGTGACACAATCCCCAAGGATCACTCTAAATAGTGACACAATCCCCAAGGATCACTCTAAATAGTTACACAATCCACAAGGATCACTCTAAATAGTGACACAATCACCAAGGATCACTCTAAATAGTGACAAAACCCCAAGGATCACTGTAAATGGTGACACAATCGTCAAGGATCACTGCAAATAGTTACACAATCCCCAAGGATCACTCTAAATAGTGACACAATCCACGAGGATCATTCGAAATAGTGACACAAACCACAAGGATCACTCTAAATAGTGACACAATCCACAAGGATCACTCTAAATAGTGACACAATCCCCAAGGATCACTCTAAATAATGACACAATCCACAAGGATCACTCTAAATAGTGACACAAACCCCAAGGATCAATACAAATGATGACACAATCCCCAAGGATCACTCTAAATAGTGACACAATCCCCAAGCATCACTCTAAATAATGACACAATCCCCAAGGATCACTCTAAATAGTGACACACTCCCCAAGGATCACTCTAAATAATGACACAATCCACAAGGATCACTCTAAATAGTGACACAATCACCAAGGATCACTCTAAATAGTGACAAAACCCCAAGGATCACTGTAAATGGTGACACAATCGTCAAGGATCACTGCAAATAGTTACACAATACCCAAGGATCACTCTAAATAGTGACACAATCCACGAGGATCACTCGAAATAGTGACACAAACCACAAGGATCACTCTAAATAGTGACACAATCCACAAGGATCACTCTAAATAGTGACACAATCCCCAAGGATCACTCTAAACAGTGACACAAACCCCAAGGATCACTCTAAATAGTGACACAAACCCCAAGGATCACTCTAAATAGTGACACAAACCCCAAGGATCACTGTAAATGGTGACATAATTCCCAAGGATTACTCTAAATTGTGACTCAATCCCCAAGGATCACTCTAAATACTGACACAATTCCCAGGGATCACTGTAAATAGTGACACAATCCCCAAGGATCACTCTAAATAGTGACAGAATCCCCAAGGATCACTCTCGATAGAGACACAATCCCCAAAGATCACTCTAGATAGTGATACAATCCACAAGGATCACTCAAAATAGTGGCACAATCCCCAAGGACACTCTAAATAATGACACAATCCACAAAGATCACTCTGTATAGTGACACAATCCCCAAGGATCACTCTACATAATGACACAATCCACAAGGATCACTCTAAATAGTGACACAATCTCCAAGGATCACTCTCAATCGTTACACAATCCACAAGGATCACTCTAAATAGTGACACAATCCACAAGGATCATTTTAAACTGTGACACAATTCACAACGACCACTCAAATTAGTGACAAATTCTCCATGGATCACTCTCAATATTGAAACAATCCCCAATGATCACGCAGAATAGTGACACAATCCCCAAGGATCACTCTGAATAGTGGCACAATCCCCAAGGATCACTCTAAATAGTGACACAATACCCAAGGATCACTCTAAATAGTGACGCAATCCCCAAGGATCACTCTAAACAGTGACACAATCCACGAGGATCACTCTAAATAGTGACACAAACCCCAAGGATCATTCTAAATAGTGACACAATCCCCAAGGATCACTCTAAATAGTGACACAATCCCCAAGGAACACTCTAAATGGTGACACAAACCCCAAGGATCAATCTAAATAGTGACACAATCCCCAAGGATCACTCTAAATAGTGACACAATCCCAAAGGATCACTCTAAATAGTGACACAATCCCCAAGGATCACTCTGAATAGTGACACAATCCCCAAGGATCACTGCAAATGGTGACACAATTCCCAAGGATTACTCTAAATAGTGACACAATCACCAAGGATCATTCTAAATAGTGACACAATCCCCAAGGATCACTGTAAATAGTGACACAATCCCCAAGGATCACTCTAAATAGTGACACAATCCCCAAGGATCATTCTAAATAATGGCAAAATCCCCAAGGATGGCTCTAAATAGTGACACAATCCTCAAGGATCACTCTAAATAGTGACACAATCCCCAAGGATCACTCTAAATAGTGACACAATACCCAAGGATCACTCTAAATAGTGACACAATCCCAAAGGATCACTCTAAATAGTGACACAATCCCAAAGGATCACTCTAAATAGTGACACAATCCTCAAGGATCACTCGAAATAGTGACACAAACCACAAGGATCACTCTAAATAGTGACACAATCCCCAAGGATCAGTCTAAATAGTGACACAATACACAAGGATCACTCTAAATAGTGACACAATGCCCAAGGATCACTCTAAATAGTGACACAATCCCCAAGGATCACTGTAAATGGTGACACAATCGTCAAGGATCACTGCAAATAGTTATACAATCCCCAAGGATCACTCTAAATAGTGACACAATCCACGAGGATCACTCGAAATAGTGACACAAACCACAAGGATCACTCTAAATAGTGACACAATCCACAAGGATCACTCTAAATAGTGACACAATCCCCAAGGATCACTCTAAATAGTGACACAAACCCCAAGGATCACTCTAAATAGTGACACAAACCCCAAGGATCACTCTAAATAGAACATAGAACATAGAACATTACAGCGCAGAACAGGCCCTTCGGCCCACGATGTTGCACCGACCAGTTAAAAAAAAAAACTGTGACCCTCCAACCTAAACCAATTTCTTTTCGTCCATGAACCTATCTACGGATCTCTTAAACGCCCCCAAACTAGGCGCATTTACTACTGATGCTGGCAGGGCATTCCAATCCCTCACCACCCTCTGGGTAAAGAACCTACCCCTGACATCGGTTCTATAACTACCCCCCCTCAATTTAAAGCCATGCCCCCTCGTGCTGGATTTCTCCATCAGAGGAAAAAGGCTATCACTATCCACCCTATCTAAACCTCTAATCATCTTATATGTTTCAATAAGATCCCCTCTTAGCCGCCGCCTTTCCAGCGAAAACAATCCCAAATCCCTCAGCCTCTCCTCATAGGATCTCCCCTCCATACCAGGCAACATCCTGGTAAACCTCCTCTGCACCCTCTCCAAAGCCTCCACATCCTTCCTGTAATGTGGGGACCAGAACTGCACACAGTACTCCAAGTGCGGCCGCACCAGAGTTGTGTACAGTTGCAACATAACGCTACGACTCCTAAATTCAATCCCCCTACCAATAAACGCCAAGACACCATATGCCTTCTTAACAACCTTATCTACTTGATTCCCAACTTTCAGGGATCTATGCACACATACACCTAGATCCCTCTGCTCCTCCACACTATTCAAAGTCCTCCCGTTAGCCCTATACTCAACACATCTGTTATTCCTACCAAAGTGAATTACCTCACACTTCTCCGCATTAAACTCCATCCGCCACCTCTCGGCCCAACTTTGCAACCTGTCTAAGTCTTCCTGCAGACTACGACACCCTTCCTCACTGTCTACCACACCACCGACTTTGGTGTCATCAGCAAATTTGCTAATCCACCCAACTATACCCTCATCCAGATCATTAATAAATATTACAAACAGCAGTGGCCCCAAAACAGATCCCTGAGGTACACCACTTGTAACCGCACTCCATGATGAATATTTACTATCAACCACCACCCTCTGTTTCCTATCCGCTAGCCAATTCCTGATCCAATTTCCTAGATCACCCCCAATCCCATACATCTGCATTTTCTGCAGAAGCCTACCATGGTGAACCTTATCAAACGCCTTACTAAAATCCATATATACCACGTCCACTGCCTTGCCCCCATCCACCTCCTTGGTCACTTTCTCAAAAAACTCAATAAGGTTAGTAAGGCACGACCTACCTGCCACAAAACCATGCTGACTATCACCTATCAATTCATTACTCTCCAAATAACTATAAATCCTATCCCTTATAATTTTTTCCAACATCTTGCCGACAACAGAAGTGAGACTCACCGGTCTATAATTCCCGGGGAAGTCTCTGTTCCCCTTCTTAAACAATGGGACAACATTCGCTAACCTCCAATCTTCTGGTACTATACCAGAGGCCAACGACGACCTGAAGATCAGAGCCAGAGGCGCTGCAATCACTTCTCTTGCCTCCCAGAGAATCCTTGGATAAATCCCATCCGGACCAGGGGATTTATCTATTTTCAGACCCTCCAGAATATCCTGCACATCCTCCTTATCAACTGTAATACTGTCTATTCTACTCCCTTGCAACCCAGTGTCCTCCTCAGCTATATTCATGTCCCCTTGCGTGAACACCGAAGAGAAATATTGGTTCAATGCTTCACCAATCTCCTCCGGTTCCACACATAACTTCCCTCTGCCATCTATAACTGGCCCTAAACTTGCCCTAACCAACCTTCTGTTCTTGACATACCTATAGAACGCCTTAGGATTCTCTTTAACCCTATCCGCCAAAGTCTTCTCATGTCCCCTTTTAGCCCTTCTAAGCTCGCTCTTCAACTCCCTCTTAGCCAATCTAAAGCTTTCTAGTGCACTACCCGAGTGCTCACGTCTCATCCGAACATAAGCCTCCTTTTTCTTTTTAACCAACAAAGAAACTTTTTTGGTGCACCACGGTTCCCTAGCCCTACCAATTCCTCCTTGCCTGACAGGGACATACCTATCACAGACTCGCAGTAGCTGCTCCTTGAAAAAACTCCACATGTCGGACGTTCCCAGTCCCTGTAATCTCCTAGTCCAACCTATGTTTCCTAATTCTCTCCTAATAGCCTCATAATTACCCTTCCCCCAGCTAAAACCACTGGCCCGAGGTTCATGCCTATCCCTTTCCATCACTAAGGTGAACGTAACCGAATTGTGGTCACTATCACCAAAATGCACACCAACTTCCAAGTCTAGCACCTGGTCTGGCTCATTTCCCAGCACCAGATCCAATATAGCCTCACCTCTAGTTGGCCTGTCTACATACTGAGTCAAAAAACCTTCCTGCACGCTTTGAACAAAAACTGACCCCTCTAACGAGCTAGAGCTATAACAATTCCAGTCAATATTAGTCAAGTTAAAATCCCCCATAACAATTGCCCTATTACTTTCACTCCTAAGCAGGATTGACTCCGCAATCCTTTCCTCAACCTCTCTAGAACTTTTAGGAGGTCTATAAAAGACTCCCAACAGGGTGACCTCTCCTCTCCTATTTCTAATCTCCGCCCATACTACCTCAACAGATAAGTCCTCATCAAACCTCCTCTCTGACACTGTGATACAATCTCTGACCAATAATGCTACCCCTCCCCCTCTTCTACCTCCTTCCCTACTTCGACTAAAACATTTGAACCCCGGGACCTGCAGCATCCATTCCTGCCCCTGCTCTATCCATGTCTCTGAAATAGCCACAACATCGAAGTCCCAGGTACTGATCCACGCTGCAAGTTCACCCACTTTATTGCGAATACTCCTGGCATTGAAGTATACACATTTCAAACCCTGCTCCACCCCACCTCTGCAATGCCGTGCACTGCAGTCCCCATCCATGCATCCCTCACTTTCAGCCCCACTACTCAGGATCCCTCCCCCCCCCCCGAATCAGTTTAAACCTCCCTGCATGGCCTTAGCAAATTTACCCCCCAGGATATTGGTCCCCTTCTGATTAAGGTGTAGGCCATCCTTATAGTTACACAATCCCACAGGATCACTCTAAATAGTGACACAATCCCCAAGGATCACTCTAAATAGTGACACAAACCCCAAGGATCACTCTAAATAGTGACACAAACCCCAAGGATCACTGTAAATGGTGACATAATTCCCAAGGATTACCCTAAATTGTGACTCAATCCCCAAGGATCACTCTAAATACTAACACAATTCCCAGGGATCACTGTAAATAGTGACACATTCCCCAAGGATCACTCTAAATAGTGACACAATCCCCAAGGATCACTCTCGATAGAGACACAATCCCCAAAGATCACTCTAGATAGTGATACAATCCACAAGGATCACTCAAAATAGTGGCACAATCCCCAAGGACACTCTAAATAATGACACAATCCACAAGGATCACTCTGTATAGTGACACAATCCCCAAGGATCACTCTACATAATGACACAATCCACAAGGATCACTCTAAATAGTGACACAATCCCCAAGGATCACTCTCAATCGTTACACAATCCACAAGGATCACTCTAAATAGTGACACAATCCACAAGGATCATTTTAAACTGTGACACAATTCACAAGGACCACTCAAATTAGTGACAAATTCTCCAAGGATCACTCTCAATATTGAAACAATCCCCAATGATCACGCAGAATAGTGACACAATCCCCAAGGATCACTGTGAATAGTGGCACAATCCCCAAGGATCACTCTAAATAGTGACACAATACCCAAGGATCACTCTAAATAGTGACGCAATCCCCAAGGATCACTCTAAATAGTTACACAATCCCCAAGGATCACTCTAAATAGTGACACAATCCACGAGGATCACTCTAAATAGTGACACAAACCCCAAGGATCATTCTAAATAGTGACACAATCCCCACGGATCACTCTAAATAGTGACACAATCCCCAAGGAACACTCTAAATGGTGACACAAACCCCAAGGATCACTCTAAATAGTGACACAATCCACAAGGATCACTCTAAATAGTGACACAATCCCAAAGGATCACTCTAAATAGTGACACAATCCCCAAGGATCACTCTGAATAGTGACACAATCCCCAAGGATCACTGTAAATGGTGACACAATTCCCAAGGATTACTCTAAATAGTGACACAATCACCAAGGATCATTCTAAATAGTGACACAATCCCCAAGGATCACTGTAAATATTGACACAATCCCCAAGGATCACTCTAAATAGTGACACAATCCCCAAGGATCATTCTAAATAATGGCAAAATCCCCAAGGATGACTCTAAATAGTGACACAATCCTCAAGGATCACTCTAAATAGTGACACAATCCCCAAGGATCACTCTCAATATTGAAACAGTCCCCAAAGATCACGCAGAATAGTGACACAATCCCCAAGGATCACACTATTTAGAGTCATCCTTGGGGATTGTGTCACTATTGTGAGTGATCCTTGGGGAGTGTGTCACTATTCAGAATGATCCTTGGGGATTGTGTCACTATTTAGAGTGATCCTTGGGGATTGTGTCACTATTTAGAGTGATCCTTGGGGATTGTGTCAGTATTTAGAGTGATTCTGGGGAATTGTGTCACTATTTAGAGTGATCCTTGGGGATTGTGTCACTATTTGGAGTGATCCATGGGGATTGTGTCACTATTTCGAGTGATCGTTGTGGATTCTGTCACTATTTAAAACGATCCTTGTGAATTGTGTCACGATTTCGAGTGATCCTTTGGGATTGTGTCACTATTTAGGGTGATCCTTGAGGATTGTGTCACTTTTTAGCGTCATTCTTGGGGATTGTGTAACGATTTAGAGTGATCCTTGGGGATTGTGTCACTTGACCAACAATGCCACCCCCCCACCTTTTATCCCTCTGCCTCTATCCCGTCTGGAACATTGGAACCCTGGAACATTGAGCTGCCAGTCCTGCCCCTCCTGTAGACAAGTTTCACTAATGGCTATAATGTCATATTTCCACGTGTCTATCCACGCCTTCAGCTCATCTGCCTTCCCCGCAATACTCCTGGCATTGAAATAGACACACCACAAAAAATTATTTCCACCACACTCTACCCTTCCATTTGTGATTTTGCTTGAACTAACCTGTCTTTTTACCCCTGCTCCACTATCTGCTCTGGCACTCTGGTTCCCATCCCCCTGCAAATCTAGTTTACCGCTCCCCAATAACACTAGCAAATCTCCCTGCAAGTATAATGGTCCCCTTGTAGTTTAAGTGTAACCCGTCTCTCTTGTACAGGTCCCACCTGCCCCAAAAGAGGTCCCAATGATCCAAGAATTGGAAACCCTGCCCCCTTCACCAGTTCCTCAGCCACGTGTTCATCCGCCCAAGCATCCTACTCCTGCCCTCACTGGCATGTGGCTCAGGTAGCAATCCTGAGATTACTACCCTCGGGGTCCTGCTTTTTAACTTCCTCCCAAGCTCTTTGTACTCACTCTTTAGGACCTCCTCACTCTTCCTTCCCACGTCATTGATACCGACGTGTACCACGACATCTGGCTGATCACCTTCCCACTTTAGAACACTGTGCACGCGATCAGAGACATCGCTGACCTTGGCACCCGGGAGGCAACAAACCATGCGGGAGACTCTGTCCCGACCACAGAACCTCCTGTCCGTACCTCTGACCATTGAGTCCCCTATCACTACTGCTCTCCTCTTCTTCATCCCACCCTTTTGCGCTGTAGAACCAGACTCAGTATCAGAGTTCCAGCTGTCGCAGCTTGTCCCAGGTAAAGCATCTCCCACAACAGTATCCAATTCAGTATACCTGTTGTGGAGGGGTATGGCCACAGGGGAACCCTGCTCTGTCTGTCCTTTCACACTGCCATTTCCTCTCCTTCCAGTAACCCAATTTCCTGTGCTCTGCTGCTTAGGTGTAACTATCTCCCTCAAGCTACTGTCTATATACTTCTCATTATCCCGAATTAGATGGAGGTCATCAAGCTCCTTCTCCAGTTCCCTAACACGCTTTGCTAGCAGCTGCAGCTGAAAGCATCTTTTGCAGGTGCTGTCGTCAGAGATACCGGAGGTCTCCCTGATCTCCCACATCCTGCAGGAGGAGCATTCCAACATCTTGCCTGGCATTTTTTTCTTACTCCTCAGCCTCTCCTGTGGAACACAGAGGTGGACACAGGGACACAGCGAGAGAATCACAGATACACACAGGGACACACAGAGAGAGAATCACAGATACACACAGGGACACACAGAGAGAATCACAGATACACACAGGAACGCAGAGAAAATCACAGAAACACACAGGGACACAGAGAGAGAGAATCACAGCTACACACCGTGGCACACAGAGAGAGAATCACAGATATACACAGGGAGACAGAGGGTGAATCACAGATACACACAGGGACACACAGAGAGAGAATCACAGATACACACAGGGACACAGAGAGAATCACAGATACACACAGGGACATACAGAGAGAGAATCACAGATACACACAGGGACACAGAGAGAATCACAGATACACACAGGGACACAGAGAGAAAATCGTTGATGCACACAGGGACAAAAAGAGGGAATGACACATACACATAGGAATCGCATGTGAAAAATGGTATGGTGAATGGGAAATCTATTTGCACGGCGATTGTGGGAGTGCGGGAGATTCACAGATACAGACTGGGGAGAGAGACAGAATGCAACCGAGAGGCAAAGATGGACTGAGAGAAAAGCAAACACAGCTAACCACAGGTACAGAGGGGAACTAAAGTGTCACCCATCACATCTAATAAACATTAACCTCCTCCATCACCATTGCACAGGGACTGCAGTCTGTCACACTAACAAGATCCACTGCACGAACTCACCAAGACTCCTTCAACAGCACCTTCCTAACCAGTAAACACTATTCCTAGACAGAGCAGAAACTGAGAACATCACCAGCAGCATCACCTCCAACACACACACCATGCTGACTTGGAACGCTATCACTGTTCCATTGCTGTCACTGAGTCAAATCCAGACACTTCCTCCCCAACACCCAATGGACAGCAGCAATGTCAAAAAGCAGCTCACCATCACATTCTCAAGGGCAATATGTGATGGTTCATTCCTGCTGGCCTTGCAGTTCAGGAGGGATTTACTGGATTTGACTCAGCGACAGTGAAGAAACGACGAGATAGATTCCAAATCAGGATGGTGTGTCATTCGGAGATGAACTTTCGGGTGGTGACGTTGTAATGTTTCTCACATCCTTGTCCTTCCAGGTTACAGATTGGAGGTGTGTAAGGAGCCGTCACAGGAGGGAAATGCTACTTCCCTGCAGGTTGTAGACAGTACACATTGCTGGAAAACTGCACAGAGGTGGACAGAGGGAATGTTTAAGGCGATATCCGCATCATTCATTCAGTTATCTTTGCTTTTAAAGAACTGTTCAGGGACAGAAAGGGAAAGAAAAACACAGGTACACACAGGGACACAGAGAGAGAATCACAGATACACACAGGGACACAGGGAGAGAATCACAGATACACACAGGAACACAGAGAAAATCACAGAAACACACAGGGACACAGAGAGAATCACAGATACACACAGGAACACAGAGAGAGAATCAGAGATACACACAGGGTCACAGAGAGAGAGTGGGAGTGTGAATGTGAGAGTGGGAGTGTGAATGTGAGAGGGGGAGTGTGAATGTGAGAGTGGGAGTGTGAATGTGAGAGTGGGAGTGTGAATGTGAGAGGGGGAGTGTGAATGTGAGAGGGGGAGTGTGAATGTGAGAGGGGGAGTGTGAATGTGAGAGTGGGAGTGTGAATGTGAGAGTGGGAGTGTGAATGTGAGAGGGGGAGTGTGAATGTGAGAGGGGGAGTGTGAATGTGACAGGGGGAGTGTGAATGTGAGAGGGGGATTGTGAATGTGAGAGGGGGAGTGTGAATGTGAGAGGGGGAGTGTGAATGTGACGGGGGAGTGTAAATATGGGAGTGTTGATGTGTGTCGGGGTGTGCTGAGTTCAGGGGGGGGGGTTTGCGAGAGAGGGGAAGTGTTGAGGGGAGTGAGAGTGTGTGGAGGGGAGAGGTAAAGTTTACTGATTAGTCACAAATAAGGCGTACATTGACACTGCAATGAAGTTGCTGTGAAATGCCCCGAGTTGTCAGACGCCGGCACCTGTACGGGTCAACTCACCTCGACAGTAAGTCTCTGAGACATTGCGAGGGGGCTGGAGACAAACAGGAAACCCACGCAGACACGGGGGAAACACAGAGAGTGACCCAAGCCCGGAATTGAACCCGGGCACGTGACGCTGTGAGGCAGCAGTGCCAACCACTGTGCCACCGTGCCACCCCTGGGAGAGTGCTGAGGGGACAGGGAGAGGGTTGAGGGGAGAGGGAGAGGGTTGAGTGGAGAGGGAGAGTGTTGAGGGGAGAGGAAGAGGTTTGAGGGGAGAGGGAGAGGGTTGAGGGGAGAGGGAGAGTGTTCAGGGAGAGGGAGAGTGTTGAGGGTGGCGAGGGAGAGGGCGAGGGTTGAGGGGAGAGGGTTGAGGGGAGAGGGAGAGTGTTGAGGGGGAGAGGGAGAGTGTGGAGGGTGGAGAGGGAGAGTGCTGAGTGGAGAGGGTTGAGAGTGGACGGGAGAGGGAGAGAGAGCTGAGGGGAGAGGAAGAGTGTTGAGGGGAGAGGGGAGTGTTGAGAGGGGAGAGCGAAAGGGTTGAGGGGAGAGCGAGAGGGTTGTGGGGTGAGCGAGAGGGTTGAGGGGAGAGCGAGGGTGCTGAGGGGAGAGGGTTGAGGGAAGATCAAGAGGGTTGTGGGGTGAGGGAGAGGGTTGAGGGGAGAGCGAGGGTGCTGAGGGAAGAGGATTGAGGGGTGAGGGCGAGTGTTGAGGGGGAGAGGGAGCGTGTTGAGGGGAGAGGGAGCGGGTTGAGGCGTGAGGGAGAGGGTTGAGGGGGAGGGAGAGGGTTGAGGGGAGAGGGTTGAGGGGAGGGAGCGTGTTGAGGGGAGAGGGAGAGTGCTGAGGGGAGAGGGAGAGTGCTGAGGGGAGAAGGTTGAGGGGAGAGGGGGTGGGCGGAGGGGAGAGGGAGAGGGTTGAGGGGCGATGGAGAGGGTTCAGGGGGGAGGGAGAGGGTTGAGGGGAGAGGGTTGAGGGGAGAGGGAGAGGGTTGAGGGGGAGGGAGAGGGTTGAGGGGGGAGGGAGATTGCTGAGGGGAGCGGGAGAGTGCTGAGGGGAGAGCGTGGGTGCTGAGGGGAGAGGTTTGAGAGTGGAGGGGAGAGGGAGAGTGCGGAGGGGAGAGGGAGAGTGCGGAAGGGAGAGGGAGAGTGTGGAGGGGAGAGGGAGAGTGTTGAGGGGGGAGAGGGTTGAGGGGTGAGAGAGAGTGTTTAGCGGGGAGGGAGAGTGCTGAGGGTTGAGAGTGGAGGTGAGAGGGAGAATGTTGAGGGTAGAGGGTGAGGGTTGAGGGGAGAGGGTTGAGGGCAGAGGGAGAGAGAGAGGGTTCAGGGGAGAGGGAAAGGGTAGAGGGGAGAGTGTTGAGGGGGAGGGAGAGGGTTGAGGGGAGAGGGGGAGTGTTGAGGGGAGAGGGAGAGGGTGGAGGGGAGAGGGAGAGGGTTGAGGGGGAGAGGGAGAATGCTGAGGGGAGAGGGTGGGTGCTGAGGGCAGAGGTTTGAGAGTGGAGGGGAGAGGGACAGTGCGGACGGGAGAGGGAGAGTGTTGAGGGGAGAGGGAGAGTGTTGAGGGGTGAGGGACAGGGTTGAGGGGTGAGGGAGAGGGTTGAGGGGTGAGGGAGAGCGTCGAGGGGAGAGGGGGAGGGTTGAGGGGGGAGAGGGTTGTGGGGAGAGGGAGAGTGTTGAGGGGAGAGGGAGAGGGTTGAGTGGAGAGGGTTGAGGGGAGAGGGAGAGGGTTGAGGGGAGAGGGAGAGTGCTGAGGGGAGAGAGTTGAGGGGGGAGGGAGAGGGGTGAGGGGAGAGGGAGAGGGTTGAGCGGAGAGGGAGAGTTTTGAGGGGAGAGGGAGAGGGTTGAGGGGAGAGGGAAAGGTTTGAGGGGAGAGGGAGAGTGCTGAGGGGAGAGGGTGGGTGCTGAGGGTAGAGGGTTGAGGGGAGAGCGAGAGGGTTGAGGGGAGAGCGAAAGGGTTGAGGGTAGAGGGAGAGGGTTGAGGGAAAGGGTTGAGGGGAGTGGGAGAGGGTTGAGGGGAGAGGTTGAGGGTTGAGGGGAGAAGGAGAGGGTTGAGGGGGGAGGGAGAGGGTTGAGGGGAGAGGGTTGAGGGGAGAGGGAGATTGCTGAGGGGAGCGGGAGTGTGCTGAGGGGAGAGCGTGAGTGCTGAGGGGAGAGGTTTGAGAGTGAAGGGGAGAGGGCGAGTGCGGAGGGGAGAGGGAGAGTGTGGAGGGGAGAGGGAGAATGTTGAGGGGGGAGAGGGAGAGTGTTGAGGGGGGAGAGGGAGAGGGTTGAGGGGGTGGGAGAGTGCTGAGTGGGGAGGGTTGAGAGTGGAGGTGAGAGGGAGAATGTTGAGGGTAGAGGGAGAGGGTTGAGGGGAGAGGGAGAGGGTTGAGGGCAGAGGGAGAGGGAAAGGGTTGAGGGGAGAGGGAAAGGGTAGAGGGGAGAGTGTTGAGGGGGAGGGAGAGGGTTGAGGGGAGAGGGAGAGTGTTGAGGGGAGAGGGAGAGGGTGGAGGGGAGAGGGAGAGTGTTGAGGGGGGAGAGGGAGAGTGCTGAGTGGAGAGGGTGGGTGCTGAGGGGAGAGGTTTGAGAGTGGAGCGGAGAGGGACAGTACGGAGGGGAGAGGGAGAGTGTTGAGGGGAGAGGGAGAGTGTTGAGGGGAGAGGGAGAGTGTTGAGGGGTGAGGGAGAGGGTTGAGGGGTGAGGGAGAGGGTTGAGGGGTGAGGGAGAGGGTTGAGGGGAGAGGGAGAGTGTTGAGGGGAGAGGTTGAGGGTTGAGGGGAGAGGGGGAGAGTTGAGGGTGGAGGGAGAGGCTTGAGGGGAGAGGGAGAGGGTTGAGGGGAGAGGGTTGAGGGGAGTGGGAGAGGGTTGAGGGGAGAGGGAGAAGGTTGAGGGGAGAGGGTGAGGGCTGAGGGGTGAGGGAGAGGGTTGAGGGGAGAGGGAGGGTGTTGAGGGGAGAGGGTTGAGGGGAGAGGGTGAGGGTTGAGGGGAGAGGGAGGGAGTAGAGGGAGGGGGTTGAGGGGAGAGGGTTGAGGGGAGAGGGCTGAGGGGAGAGGGAGAGGGTTGAGGGGAGAGGGTTGAGGGGAGAGGGCTGAGGAGGGAGGGGGGAGGGTTGAGGGGTGAGGAAATGGAATGCATGATTATTAACTGTCCTTTGGTTCAATGGCAAACACTTTCCTGAATGACAGTTTATTGGTGTGAATAATGGACAGCTTGAAATTCCACCTCCTGTTTATAATAATGCTGATCATATCCGATAGGGTCTGGTGATTTTAATGATGAATTCAATAATTCTGTATTTGAGAACTTCCTGCAAATGGAATATCAGAAAAGCAGCATAATACATATTTCTGGGATTGAGTGCTCTGTGCTGTGTTGGGGCTTTGAGAATATCACGTACTCGCTCCCGAAATGTATCTATAAAAACTCAGTGACTAACGTGTTGGTCTGGAAATGCAAAAGGTTTTTTCTTTACATGTTTGAACCTGACTCACTGAGGTTCTGGTTTTTGACAATGTCCATCCAGATATTTTCTCTGGGAGGATATTTGACACTTCAGTCACGGTTTCATACGGAGCCAAGAGCTAGTTTTGGAAAAGCTGATTTATGTCCCTCCTGCAGGCTCAGAGTTAGTTTAAAATTATTAATTCAGCAAAGGACCTGCTAAAACTGACCGTTCAAACAACACAATGGGAAACAAATGTTATTCAGTCGGTCTCGGGGGCAATAAACTCGCTGGTGTCCAGGGAATTGGAAAGCGTCACAAACAACAGATGGAGCAAGTTGGCGTCAGGCTGTTTAACCACAGAGGAGACACAACCCAGATTGAAAATGCTCCTTTGTCAGCAAAGTTAAAGCTGCTGTTATAAAGTGTATAATACAACACAATCTAGGAGCCCGTGCGGGAGACAGACACTGGGAGAGAGAACTTCAAACACTGTTCATAAACTCACGGAGAGAAAAAAAATCAACAAATAATTAAACACCCACCTCACTCAAGAAAAGCGTTGAGCATTCTGCCGTTGCGGTCTCTCCACTGAATTTTCTGTATCTCAGTCTGCTTGCTGTATCTCAGCCGCTAACACACTCTCCTTTAATTTCCAAGGTTCAAACAATCCGACAACTTCTGACCCGATTTTCCTCATTGCTGTCTGTTCCCGTCTCCTGCACGGAATTAAACAGCGGCGTTTACCTGTGTGTCTGTTTCCAGGGAATCAGCTTCTTCATCCTGCAACAGAATGGTCCTGGAAACAAACAGTGTCGGTTTTAAGTGGATAGCAGGTGAGGATCCGCCCCTATTGACAAAGGAAGTTAGAACCAAAAGAACCATAGAAAATTACAGCTCAGAAACAGGCCTTTTGGCCCTTCTTGTCTGTGCCGAACCATTTTATGCCTAGTCCCACTGACCTGCACTTGGACCATATCCCTCCACACCCCTCTCATTCATGAACCCGTCCAAGTTTTTCTTAAATGTTAAAAGTTTACCACTTTATCCGGCAGCTCATTCCACACTCCCACCACTCTTTGCGTGAAGAAGTCCCCCCTAATATTCCCTTTAAACTTTTCTCCTTTCACCCTTAACCCATGCCCTCTGGTTTTTTTCTCCCCGAGCCTCAGCGGAAAAAGTCGAAGTCACTCTCCTTGTACGAGCGTTCAGGTGAAGAGCAGGTAATGTTTATTTTGACACTGAAATGTTTAAACATTACGTTTTGAATATGTTTAACACTTGTTTCAAATTCACTACATTAAATTCTAATGCGAACAATTAAAATCCATCAAATTATCATTGGAACATCCTATCATTGTCCCTAGTTGAAAATGTAGCGACTGTTCCTTGGTAATATGTTTTTAAAAAAATATCTGAATCAGTTTGGAATGTATTCGAGGATTAGCGCCATTCCTACCACTCTCCCCTGTCCCCACCCCCACCCCAAAATCCCCAACGCCCCCAACGCCCCCAATCCCCAACGCCACCACCTCTCTCTGAAAACAGAAACCAACAGGCTACTGACGCACTGAGAGTGGAAATTCGAACTCATCATCATTTTAAATAGTCTTATTCTCTGACGTTGCCCCAAGTTCTTGATCCGCGCCTGTCCAAAAGGGGAAATATTACCTGAGAATTCTCCCTGCTCGATAGGAAAGTTTTATTTCGTTTATCGCTCGTTAATAATTTGTTTGATTGCAGAAACAAGGTGATGACATTAAATATCAGCAGAGGTTCGAGCGTTGGACAAATACATTCTGCTCCGACATTCCCATTTTTTTCATCTTACATCAAACATGTGTTCAGATTGTCGACAGTTTCGGATTTTTTTTGGCCTTTCTTCATGCATTAAACCGACATCTGGAGAGAATATAAACTGAATACATTCTCTTATTGAAAACTTAATTCGATCCTTAATAACAACCTCTGATTCAAAGCTCCAATCTATTCCATTAGTCTGTTCCCAGTAACTCTCATAGATTTACAGAGTCAGTCAGCACATAAACAGTCCCTTCGGCCCATCATGTCCATGCTGGCCATCAATTACCAATCTGCAATCATCTCATTTACCAGCACTAGATCCGTATTGGATTATGCCTTGACTATTAAAGTGCTAGTCCAGGGGCCTGTTCCATATTCCCACCATTCTGTGTGTGAAATAACATTTCCTCATATCCCCTCTTAACCACTTTCCCCTCTCCATGTTCCCATGCCCACCTGCCAGAGACACATGAAGTAAAAGTTTACTTCATCGTCACTAGTAAGGCTTACGTTAACACTACAATTAATTACTGTGAAATTCCCCCAGTCGCCACACTCCGGCGCCTAATCGGGTCAATGAACTTAACCAGCACGTCTTTCTGACTGTGGGAAGAAACTGGAGCACTCGGAGGAAACCCAGGCAGTCACGGGGAGAACGTGCTAACTCCACACATACAGTGACAAACGCCAGGAATCTGAGCGGATTCCTTGGTGCTGTGACACAGCAGCGCTAACCACTGTGCCACGCTTCTGCCATTGGGAGAGATTCTTACAATATACCGTGTCTACCTTTCTGATCATTTTGTGTATCTCTATTACGTTTTCCCTCAGCCTCCGTGCCTCCAGTGAAAGTGATCCCCGATTACCCTGTCTCTCCATAATGGCTGCAATTTCCCGTTCCAGACAACTCCTTGCTGAACCTCACTCTCAGCCCTCTCCAGTGGAATTATTCCATCCAAGAGTTTGGCGACCAGACTTTACACAATATTCCATCTGTGGATTAACTAATGATCTGAGATGGGCCTGGACCCCACTGCTCCTATAGCCTGTGTCTTGGATAATGAAGGCAAGCATTCAGTATGTCTTCTAAACTAACATATCTAGCAGCACCGGCTCCATCAGGGATCAAGGGACTTGCACCCCAGGTTCACGTTAGTCCTCAGTACTCCCTGCTGCCATTCTTGAATAAAGGGATCACATTAGATATCCCACGGTCACTTCGGCGAAGATGTCGATATCTCCCTCAGTGTGTCCCTGCAATCTCCTTTCGTGACTGCCACAGAAGACTGAGGTATAATTGCTTCAGGCCCTGGGGGTTTATGCACCAATATTCCCGCTAACACATCCAATCCCTCCTTCTTATTGATCTTAACGTGTTCTTGAATCTTACTGTTCCTGCTGAAATCTCCAGGTTTAAAATGTTTCCCCCTCTGTGTATAAAGATGAAAAAATAATGTTCGGCCTCAACCACGTCCTCTGACTCCTCGCACAGAGGTTCCTTTGTGCTCTGATGGGCCCCACTTTTCCCTGGTCATCCTCTCGCACCCAACATACTGAGAAAATGCCTTGCGGTTTTCCTTAGTGTGGTCTGCCAATTATATGTTGTGGCCCCTCTTTTCCCTCCTGATTGGTTTTTCAGCAGCTTGCTGAGACCCTCCCTCATTTTCCGTGCTCTGCACATACCACTTACTCCTTTTCCTCCCTTTTATGGAACCCTCGATACCTCTTGACTTCCAGGATTCCCTGGACTTGCCGAACTTACTCTTCACTCTGAGAGAAAACCAACGGGCCCTGCATTCTCACTCTGGCACTTTAATAGACATCCATTTTCCAAATATATATTGACCTGTAGGGAACTGATCCCAGTCTACGTTTGCTGGAAACTGTCTTATGATATTGAAATCGTCTTTCCCCCAATTCAAGTACTTGTTCACTGAACTCTCTTTATTCCTTTCCATATAACTGAGAAGCTGAGAGATTTCTGGCCATTGTTCCAAAAATGCCCGCCTCCTGACACTGCGACCAATTGCCTGGCTTCTTTCCCTTTGATTAGGTCTGGGACAGCACTTGCCCCATTCCAAACTGATTCAGATATTAAAAAAATATATATTACCAGTGAACAGTCGCTACATATTCAACAAGGGACAATGATAGGATGTTCCAATGATAATTGGATGGATTTTAGTTGTTCGCTTTAGAATTTAATATAATGAATTTGAAACAAGTGTTAAATGTATTCAAAACGTAATGTTTAAACATTTCAGTGTCAAAGTAAGCATTTCCTGCTCTTCACCTGAACGCTAGTATAAGGAGAGTGACTTCAACTCCCTTTGTCAAAAGGGGCGGATCCTCACCTGCTATCCATTTAAAATCGGCACTGTTTGTTTCCAGGACCATCCTGCTGCAGGATGAAGAATCTGATTCCCCAGAAAACAGACACACAGGTAAACGCCGCTGTTTGTTTCCAGGACCATCCTGCTACAGGATGTCGGACCTGCTTTCCCAGCAAACAGACACAACGGTAAACGCAATTCAGGTTCAATTCAGAGCATTAGACATAGTCCCATAATTCACCTTCAGACTACATCACCCACAAGATTGCGCCCATCAAACACTTACAAGGATAAGCTCCCTCGACATTGTCCACCAACTGCAATGAGTGCAGAGGTAGCACAGGCTGAGATACAAAGATATTGTCCTTCTGCACAGTCCAAACACTAAACTTCAGTGCAGTTGTAGTAAAGTCTCTCAAACTCCAAATCACCCTGAGTGAGCAGTATGTACACTGCACCCCCCTGAGTCTCTGTCATCTTTAAATCTCTGTCTCTCCATTGAAATATTCATGTGGGACAACTATCCATTGTGCCAGTCGCCATCTTCATTTTTTGTTTCAGATCATTTTCAAGCTGCCTTTCCCCCGTTGGCCGTGTTCCTTTAATTCTCAAAACCGGACTTTGACACAAGGCCCTAAAATCCTTGCAACCAGTCGCCATACTACAGGGACTGGAAAGAGAATCCGGAACGGATCTCACTGAGGTTTGGCCATATCCATTTTTATAAGATGATGCGACAGCGTGAAATCAACCATGATTGAATGGTGGAGTGGACTCGATGGGCCGAATGGCCTTACTTCCGCTCCTATGTCTTATGGTCTTATGGTCTTATGGACTCTTTGCGAGCTCTGCACGATATGATTAGAATGGATAACCCGCAAAACAATACTTCACATCAACCAATCAGATCAGTGACCACCCTTGCAGCACATGTTCAGAAGTGGAGGTGTTCGCTGATATCTGTACAATCTTCAGCATGATTTGTGAATCATTAGATGCTGAAACAGTGCGTGTCCAAATGCAGAATGACCAGACCAGTTTCCAGGTCTGGTAGTCACTTCAGAAACAGAATCCGTGCGAGAAAATCAACAAAGATTAAACACTCACCTCAACCAACAGAAGAGTGGAACATTCTGCTTTCCCGGTCTGGACACTGAATCCTCTGAATCTCAATCTGTGTGTAATGCCTCAGCCGCTGGTGCACTCTCCCTTAATGTCCAAGGTTCAAACAATCCGACAGTTTATGACACGGTTTTCCAGAGTTCTGTCTTTTGCCGCCATCTGAAGCAGCGGCGTTTACCTGCCTGGCTGTTTGCAGAGTCATGATGTGGAGATGCCGGCGTTGGACTGGGGTAAACACAGTAAGAAGTTTAACAACACCAGGTTAAAGTCCAACAGCTTTATTTGGTAGCAAAAGCCACACACGCTTTCGGAGCTCCAAGCCCCTTCTTCAGGTGATTGGGAATTCTGTTCACAAACAGAGCATATAAAGACACAAACTCAATTTACATGAATAATGGTTGGAATGCGAATACTTACAACGAATCAAGTCTTTAAGAAACAAAACAATGTGAGTGGAGAGAGCATCAAGACAGGCTAAAAAGATTTGTATTGTCTCCAGACAAGATTTCCAGTAAAACTCTATTCGGCCTCTGATATTCGGGTAAGCGTTCTCCAAGGCAGCCTTCGTGACACACGACAGCGCAGAGTCGCTGAGCAGAAACTGATAGCCAAGTTCCGCACACACGAGGACGGCCTCAACCGGGATATTGGGTTCATGTCACACTATTTGTAACTCCCACAGTTGCGTGGACCTGCAGAGTTTCACTGGCTGTCTTGTCTGGAGACAATACACATATTTTTAGCCTGTCTTGATGCTCTCTCCACTCACATTGTTTTGTTTCTTAAAGACTTAATTAGTTGTAAGTATTCGCATTCCAACCATTATTCATGTAAATTGAGTCTGTGTCTTTATATGCCCTGTTTGTGAACAGAATTCCCACTCACCTGAAGAAGGGGCTTGGAGCTCCGAAAGCCTGTGTGGCTTTTGCTACCAAATAAACCTGTTGGACTTTAACCTGGTGTTGTTAAACTTCTTACTGTGTTTGCAGAGTGACCATCATCTTCATCCTGCAGCAGATTTGTCCTGGAAACAAATAAACATCGACCTTCAGCACAGCGGACAGCAGGTGGGGATCCGGCCCTATTGAAAATGGAAGGTGAAAACATACCAAAACAGCTATGATTCAGGACAAGAGCAAGTTTAAACATAGAAACATCGGAGATAGCAGCAGGAGGAGGCCTTTTGTCCCTTCGAGCCTGCTACGCATTTCATGTCGATCATGGCTGTTCATCCAACTCAATAGTCTAAATCTCTCTTTAGTGCTTATTCAGATAGATTTAGAGAAAAGTTCACTGAATTTCTGTTATAAGAATTGTTTCCTTTAACTTGCAAATGTTCTTAATAACACTAAGTTTGAACCTGCGAACAAGTCCGTGTCCTTTGATTGTCTCGCAGCAGCACCTGGGTAAAGGCGTTTTTCAGCAACAAACTGGTGGAAAGTCTGTCTGTGAGTTGTCACTGACAACACATGTTTCCAGAATCTGAACAAATCTGGATTCTGTGTCGGCGAAAGGCAGTTCTTCCCCCGTTCTTTAAACAGGAATTAAATCACATCACAACAAAATAACACAGAAAGCTGGACCTTCAAAAACAGGTCAAACCAAATCCGCCGATACAGCAACACAGAAAGCGATTCTGTTCCAGGATCAGTCAACAGACCTGGGAATAAAAATAGATGCAAAAGGATGTCAGGTGGTTCAAATGGGTGTCCATGGACTGGTGGAAGGGGTTTCAGTGGAACGAATAAACACACACAAGATTGGAAGGCAGGTGATGGGATAGGCGAAGGCAGACATTTCACCAACATGTGAGTGACAAAACACTTCGATGAACACGTCTTCAGAAAATGTCCAAAATCCTCCATTACAAACAATACACGTTCAAATGGAATGCATTATTATTAACTGTCCTTTGGTTCAATGGCAAACACATTCCTGAATGACAGTTTATTGGTGTGAATAATGGACAACTTGAAATTCCACCTCCTGTTTATAATAATGCTGATCATATCCGATAGGGTCTGGTGATTTTAACGATGAATTCAATAATTCTGTATTTGAGAACTTCCTGCAAATGGAATATCAGAAAAGCAGCATAATACATATTTCTGGGATTGAGTGCTCTGTGCTGTGTTGGGGCTTTGAGAAAGTCACATACTCGCTCCCGCCGAAATGTATCTATAAAAACTCAGTGACTAACGCGTTGGTCTGGAAATGCAAAAGGTTTTTTCTTTACATGTTTGAACCTGACTCACTGAGGTTCTGGTTTTTGACAATGTCCCTCCAGCTATTTTCTCTGGGAGGATATTTGACACTTCAGTCACGGTTTCATACGGAGCCAAGAGTTAGTTTTGGAAAAGCTGATTTATTTCCCTCCTGGAGGGTCAGAGTTAGTTTTAAATTATTAATTCAGCAA
Source organism: Mustelus asterias (assembly GCF_964213995.1). Classification (NCBI taxonomy): domain Eukaryota; kingdom Metazoa; phylum Chordata; class Chondrichthyes; order Carcharhiniformes; family Triakidae; genus Mustelus; species Mustelus asterias. The sequence continues at coordinate 76,051 of NW_027590292.1, read as the reverse complement.
AGGACCTGCTAAAACTGACCGCTCAAACAACACAATGGGAAACAAATGTTATTCAGTCAGTCTCGGGGGCAATAAACTCGCTGGTGTCCAGGGAATTGGAAAGCGTCACAAACAACAGATGGAGCAAGTTGGCGTCAGGCTGTTTAACCACAGAGGAGACAAAACCCAGATTGAAAATGCTCCTTTGTCAGCAAAGTTAAAGCTGCTGTTATAAAGTGTATAATACAACACAATCTAGGAGCCCGTGCGGGAGACAGACACTGGGACAGAGAACTTCAAACACTGTTCATAAACTCAGAGAGAGAAAAAAATTCAACAAATAATTAAACACCCACGTCACTCAAGAAAAGCGTTGAGCATTCTGCCGTTGCGGTCTCTCCACTGAATTGTTTGAATTTCAGTCTGCTTGCTGTATCTCAGCCGCTAACACACTCTCCGTTAGCTTGGAAGGTTCAAACAATGTGGTTGCAGGGATGGTGTAGGAGGGAGGGTTTCAGCTACGTGGATAATTGGAACACATTCTGGGGAAGGTGGGACCTGTACAAACAGGACGGGGTGCACCTGAACCAGAGGGGCACCAATATCCCGGGAGGGAAATTTGTTACGGCTCTTCAGGGTGGTTTAAACTAATTTGTCCAGGGGGTGGGAAAAGGAGTGGTAGTCTGGAAGTCAGTGTTGAGGGTAGTGAGGTATTGGGGAAGGTATCAAGGTCAAGGGTGGGTACCAGTAGACAGGAAGGCGGGTTGAAGTGTGTCTACTTCAATGCAAGGAGCATCCGGAACAAGGTAGATGAACTTGGGGCGTGGATTGGTACTTGGGACTACGATGTTGTGGCCATTACGGAGACATGGGTAGAACAAGGACAGGAATAGTTGGACGTTCGGGGTATAGATGTTTCAGTAAGTGTAGGGAAGCTGGTAAAAGAGGTGGAGGAGTAGCATTGTTAATCAAGGATATTTTAACGGCTGCAGAAAGGCACTTCGAGGGGGATCTGTATACTGAGGTAATATGGGCTGAAGTTAGAAATAGGAAAGGAACGGTCACGTTGTTAGGAGTTTTCTATAGGCCACCAAATAGTAATAGAGATGTGGAGGAAGAAATTGCTAAGCAGATTATGGATAGGAGTGGGGGTCACAGGGTCGTTGTCATGGGGGACTTTAACTTTCCAAATATTGATTGGAACCTTTGTAGGTCGAATAGTTCAGATGGGGCAGTTTTTGTGCAGTGTGTGCAGGAGGGTTTCCTGAAACAATTTGTGGATAGGCCCACAAGAGGTGAGGCCACATTGGATTTGGTAGTGGATACACACAGGGACACAGAGAGATATAATCATAGATACACACAGGGACAGAGAGAGAGAATCACAGATACACACAGTGACACAGAGAGAGCATCACAGACACACACAGGGACACAGAGAGAGAATCACAGACACACACAGGGACACAGAGAGTGAATCACAGATACACAGAGGGACACAGAGAGAGAATCACAGATACACAAAGGGACACACAGAGAGAATCACAGACACACAAGGGACACACAGAGAGAATCACAGACACACACAGGGACACAGAGAGAGAATCACAGACACACACAGGGACACAGAGAGAGAATCACAGACACACACAGGGACACAGATAGAGAATCACAGATCCACAATGGAACACAGATAGAGAATCACAGACACACACAGGGACACAGAGAGAGAATCACAGACACACACAGGGACACAGATAGAGAATCACAGATCCACAATGGAACACAGAGAGAGAATCACAGATACACACAGGGACACAGAGAGAGAATCACAGATACACACAGGGACACAGAGAGAGAATCACAGATACACACAGGGACACAGAGAGAGAATCACAGATACACATAGGGACACAGAGAGAGAATCACAGAATCACAAAGGGACACAGAGAGAGAGAATCACAGATACACAATGGAACACAGAGAGAGAATCACATATACACAATGGGACAAAGAGAGAGAGAATCACAGATACACAATGAAACACAGAGAGAGAATCATAGATACACACAGAGACACACACAGAGAGAATCATAGATACACACAGGGACACACAGAGAGAGAATCACAGATACACACAGGGGCACAGAGAGAGAATCACAGATACACAATGAAACACAGAGAGAGAATCATAGATACAACCAGGGACAGAAACACGAATCACATATTTACAAAGGAACAATGCTTGGGTATTATCTTTACATGATGTGGAGAAGCCGGCGTTGGACTGGGGTAAACACAGTAAGAAGTTTAACAACTAATCAAGTCTTTAAGAAACAAAACAATGGGAGTGGGGAGAGCATCAAGACAGGCTAAAAAGATGTGTATTGTCTCCAGACAAGACAGCCAGTGAAACTCTGCAGGTCCACGCAACTGTGGGCGTTACAAATAGTGTGACATGAACCGCTGAAGTTGGGGAGCACTTCAGCGGTCACGGGCATTCGGCCTCTGATATTCGGGTAAGCGTTCTCCAAGGCGGCCTTCGCCACACAAGACAGCGCAGAGTCGCTGAACAGAAACTGATAGCCAATTTCCGCACACACGCGGACGGCCTCAACCGGGATATTGGGTTCATGTCACACTATTTGTTTCTTAAAGACTTGATTAGTTGTAAGTATTCGCATTCCAACCATTATTCATGTAAATTGAGTCTGTGTCTTTATAAACTCTGTTTGTGAACAGAATTCCCAGTCACCTGAAGAAGGGGCTTAGAGATTCGAAAGCTTGTGTGGCTTTTGCTACCAAATAAACCTGTTGGACTTTAACCTGGTGTTGTTAAACTTCTTACTGTATTATCTTTACACACAGAGTAATGCCGTGTGGCAGAATCACAGACTGAGAATCACAGATTGCCGTGCATATCACCAACAAGATCCACTGCAGGAACTCACCAAGACTCCTTCAACAGCACCTTCCTAACCAGTAAACACTATTCCTAGACAGAGCAGAAACTGAGAACATCACCAGCAGCAACATCACCTCCAATACACACAGCATGCTGACTTGGAACGCTATCACTGTTCCATTGCTGTCACTGAGTCAAATCCAGACACTTCCTCCCCAACACCCAATGGACAGCAGCAATGTCAAAAAGCAGCTCACCATCACATTCTCAAGGGCAACATGTGATGGCTCATTCCTGCTGGCCTTTGAGCTCCTACATTTTAGTTTAACTCCTAACTCCTTAAATTCAGCTTGTCGGACTTCATCCCATTTTTTACCTACAGTGTTGGTGCCGATATGCCCCACGACAGCTGTTTGTTCACCCTCCCCCCTCCAGAATGTCCTGCAGCTGCTCCGAGACACCCTTGACCCTTGCACCAGGGAGGCAACATACCATCCTGGAGTCTTGTTTGCATCCACAGAAACACACGTCTATTCCCCTTACAATTGAGTCCCCTATCACTATAGCTCTGCCACTCTTTTTCCTGCCCTCCTGTCCAGCAGAGCCAGCCAGGGTGCCATGAACCTGGCTGCTGCCACCTTCCCCCGGTGAGCCATCTCCCCCAACAGTATCCAAAATGGTATATCTGCTTTGGAGGGAGATGATTGCAGGGGACCCCTACACTGCCTTCCGACTCTTCCTCTGTCTGGTGGTCACCCATTCTCTATCTCCCTCAGTAACTGTTATCTGCGGTGTGACCAACTCACTGAACGTGATATCCACGATTTCTTCAGCATCGTGGATGCTCCAAAGTGAATTCACCCACCGCTCCCGAGCTGTCAAGCCGTCTAACATGTGCGTCAGTTGGACACACATGATGTGACTGACTGTGGCACTGTGGTATAGGAAGCTGTTCAGTGGGCCGTGGGGGGAGGTGAGGGGCTGGGATGGGAGAGGCACAGAGTAAATTAGTGGGAGTAAGTGACAGTATAGTGAGAGGCATTGATGATGTGAAGATGCCGGCGTTGGACTGGGGTAGGCAACGTAAGAATTCTCACAACACCAGGTTCAAGTCCAGCAGGTTTATTTGGTAGCACGAGCTTTCGGAGTGCTGCTCCTTCATCAGAGGGATTGACAATTTTCTCTGTAACAAGGAGTCAGAGTGCTGTTGACTGTGTTGCCTGCCCCATGCCAGAGTTCAGGACATCTGGCTGGAGATGACCGTGGTTGTGAGGAGGATCCCATTGTTGTGGACCATGTCGGTACCAGTGACATAGGTAGAATGAAGAAGCAGCTTCTGCACAGACATTATCAGGAAATGGACACTGAATTAAACAACAGAACACACAAGGTTATAATCTGGAGATGATTACCTCAACCACGTGCAAATTGGCATAGCGCACATCACATTAGAGAGATGAATACATGGTTTGAAAGACTGGTGGAAGAGGTAAGTTTCAGCTTGTGGGACATTAAAATCAGTTCTGGAGAAAGTGGGGGCTGTACCGTTGGGATGATCTACATCTGAACCTGCTGCCAGCAACGTTCTTGCAAACTACACAACTAGGGAAGGAGAGAGGGCTTTAATCTCAATAGAGGAAGGGATGCTTCTGGAGCGGAGGATATGCTCACCACACCAACCTAACACATATTTTAATGAATTAGTTATCCTTTAACTCTTCCACAATTAAGGCTGTCTGTTGAACTAATCTGTCTGCTTTCCAATGATGTGGAGATGCCGGCGTTGGACTGGGGTAAACACAGTAAGAAGTTTAACAACACCAGGTTAAAGTCCAACATGTTTATTTGGTAGCAAAAGCCGAAAGCTTGTGTGGCTTTTGCTACTAAATAAACCTGTTGGACTTTAACCTGGTGTTGTTAAACTGCTTTCCAATATGGCAGGTGTCGTTTTTGTTTTAAATGGCTTTTGTTAATTCAGCTACAATATGTAATACCATTAATTCAAACTACATGAAGATAGTCACACTAAAACAACTGATTTTGAAACTACCAACAATGGTGAAATATGCTTCAAGCATAAAAACTTCTTAAGGTCAATAGACGGCGGTGAGGAATCCCATTGCTGTCATTGTCCGCACTCCCTGTTCTCTGCGACGTGACCACATGGACACCAGTTCTTGCACTGCAGCACGGGGAAGTCATTGTCATTTAAATGCAGCCCAAGGATTTGCCAAACAAAATGTCACCACTCACTTCATTAGTCCCCATCGGGAGTTTTGAGTTCCAGCCTGAACATCACAACTCAGGATATATTGGCCCTGGAGGGGGGTGCAGGAGGATATCAGAGAACTAACAGGTCAAATTATCACAACATGTGTTGCATAGATGATTAGTCTGGTGTTTAAAATGTTTTTTCAAGACGATAGATTCGACAGGGAGAATTTGTTCCCTCTGTTGAAGGAATCCAGTAAATGGGCATTTTTTTAAAATTAGAGGGACACGGATCGAAGATGGGGGATGTGTTCTTTGATTTATTTCATTGGATGTGGGTGTCAGTGACAAACCCAGAACTGTTGCTCACCCCTCATTTCCCAGTCGCTTGCCTCGGCCATTTCACACAGCAGTTGAGAGTCAACCACATTGCTTTGAGTCTGGATTCACATTGGACAGATCAAGATAAGATCAGGTTGATGGCAAATTTCCTTCCCTGAAGGGAATTGGTGAACCCAATGGAATTTGTAGCAGCCGGCGACTGCTCGAGTAAAGTAGAATCATTGGAAGGGAACCCGCTGCAGACAGCCATGAGGCCAGAAACACAAGCACAGGGAGCTGACATAAAAACTGACACAAGGGCACAGAAAGTGACCTGAATGAAAGGTAGAGTCATAGAGGTTTACAGCATGGAAAGAGGCCCTTCGGCCCAACTTGTCTATGCCGCCCGTTTTTTAAATACCCCTAAGGACAGGAGTGGGAACTTGTACATGGAGTCAGAAAAGATAGGAGAGGCTTTGAATGAATACTCTTCTTCAGTGTTCAGCAAGGAGAGGGGCCATGTTTTTGAGGATGAGAGTGTGATACAGGCTGATAGGCTGGAGGAGGTAGATGTTCTGAGGGCAGATGCATTAGCAATTTTGAAAACACTGAGGGTCGTTAAGTCCCCTGGGCCAGCTGAGATATATCCTAGGATTCTTTGGGAGGCAAGGGGTGCGATTGCCGAGCCTTTGGCTTTGATCCTTGGGTCCTCACTGTCCACGGGGATAGTGTCAGAGGACTGGAGAGTGGCGAATGTCGTTCCTCTGTTCAAGAAAGGAAATAGGAATGACCATGGTAATTATCGGCCGGTTAGTCTTACTTCAGTGGTCGGTAAGCTCATGGAAAATGTCCTGAGGGATAGGATTTATGACCATTTGGAAAGATGCAGCTTAATCCGGGATAGTCAACACGGATTCGTGAAGGGTAAGTCTTGACTCACAAACTTGATTGAATTCTTTGAGGAGGTAACTAAGTGTGTTGATGAAGATAGAGCAGTTGATGTCATATACATGGATTTTAGTAAGGCGTTTAATAAGCTCCACCATGGTCGGCTCATGAAGAAAATAAGGAGGTGTGGGATAGAGGGGAATTTGGCCGATTGTATACGTAACTAGCTATCTCATAGAAGACAGAGGGTGGTGGCGGATGGAAAATGTTCAGACTGGAGACCAGTTATCAGCGGTGTACCACAGGGATCAGTGCGGGGTCCCCTGCTTTTTGTGATTTTTATCAATGACTTGGAGGAGGGGGCTGAGGGGTGGATCAGTAAATTTTCTGATGACACCAAGATTGGTGGAGTAGTGGATGAGGTGGAGGGCTGTTGTAGGCTGCAAAGAGACATTGATAGGATGCAAGGCTGGGCCGAAAAATGGCAGATGGAGTTTAACCCTGACAAATGCGAGGTGATTCATTTTGGTAGGACAAATTTGAATGTGGATTACAGGGTCAACGGTAGGGTTCTGAGGAATGTGGAGGAACAGAGAGATCTTGGGGATCATATCCACAGATCTCTGAAGGTTGCCACTCAAGTGGATAGAGCCGTCAAGAAGGCCTATTGTGTGTTAGCTTTTATTAACAGGTGGTTTGAGTTTAAGAGCCGTGGAGTTATGCTGCAACTGTACAGGATCTTGGTGAGACCACATTTGGAATATTGTGTGCAGTTCTGATCACCTCACTATAAGAAGGATAGAAACATAGAAAACTAAAGCACAAAACAGGCCCTTCGGTCCCACAAGCTGTGCCGAACATATCCCCACCCTTCAGGCCTATCTATAACCCTCCATCATATTAAGTCCCATGTACTCATCCAGGAGTCTCTTAAAAGACCCCATCGAGTTTGCCTCCACTACCACTGACGGCAGCCGATTCCACTCGCCCACCACTCTCTGCGTGAAAAACTTCCCCCTAACATCTCTCCTGTACCTACCCCCCAGCACCTTAAACCTGTGTCCTCTCGTAGCAGCCATTTCCACCCTGGGAAAAAGCCTCTGAGAGTCCACCCAATCTCTGCCTCTCAACATCTTATATACCTCTATTAGGTCTCCTCTCATCCTACGGCTCTCCAAGGAGAAAAGACCGAGCTCCCTCAGCCTATCCTCATAAGGCATGCCACTCAATCCAGGCAACATCCTTGTAAATCTCCTCTGCACCCTTTCAATCTTTTCCACATCCTTCCTGTAATGAGGCGAACAGAACTGAGCACAGTACTCCAAGTGGGGTCTGACGAGGGTCTTATATAGCTGCATCATTATCCCCGGACTCCTAAACTCAATCCCTCGATTGATAAAGGCCAGCACACCATACGCCTTCTTAACCACCTCCTCCACCTGCGGGGCCGATTTTAGAGTCCTATGGACCCGGACCCCAAGGTCCTTCTGATCCTCTACAGTTCCAAGAGTCTTTCCCTTTATATTGTACTCCTTCATCCCATTCGACCTGCCAAAATGGACCACGACGCATTTATATGGGTAGAAGTCCATCTGCCACTTCTCCGCCCAGACTTGCATCCTATCTATGTCCCTCTGTAACTTCTGACATCCCTCCAGACTATCCACAACCCCACCAACCTTCGTGTCGTCAGCAAACTTACCAACCCATCCCTCCACTTCCTCATCCAGGTCATTTATGAAAATGACAACCAGTAAAGGTCCCAGAACAGATCCCTGGGGCACACCACTGGTGACCGACCTCCAATTAGAAAAAGACCCATCTATAGACACTCTCTGCCTCCTTTGGGCAAGCCAGTTCTGGATCCACTGGGCAGCAGCCCCTTGGATCCCATGCCCTCTCACTTTTTCTAGAAGCCTTGCATGGGGGACCTTATCGAACGCCTTGCTAAAATCCATATAAACCACATCGACCGCTTTCATTTCGTCAATGTGTTTCGTCACATTTTCAAAGAACTCCACCAGGCTCGTAAGGCACGATCTGCCTTTGACAAAGCCATGCTGAGTATTCTTGAGCATACTAAACCCCTCTTAATGCTCATAAATCTTGTCCCTCAGGATGTGGAAGCTTTGGAGAGGGTGCAAAGGAGGTTTACCAGGATGCTGCCTGGTTTGGAGGTTAGGTCTCATGAGGAAAGGTTGAGGGTGCTGGGGCTTTTCTTTTTATAGAGGAGGAGGTTGAGAGGCGACTTAATAGAGGTTTATAAGATGATCAGGGGGATAGATAGAGTGGACGTTCAGAGACCATTTCCTCGGATGGATGTAGCTGTTACGAGGGGGCATAACTATAAGGTTCATGGTGGGAGATATAGGAGGGATGTCCGAGGTAGGTTCTTTACGCAGAGAGTGGTTGAGTTGTGGAATTGACTGCCTGCTGTGATAGTGGAGTCGGACACTTTAGCAACTTTCAAGCTGTTCTTGAATAGGCACATGGATCACACCAGAATGATAGGGAGTGGGATAGCTTGATCTTGGTTTCGGGGAAAGCTTGGCCCAACATCGAGGGCCGAAGGGCTTGTACTGTGCTGTACTGTTCCATGTTCTCAGCTCATCCCAATTGCCCGCATTTGGCCCATATCCCTCTATGCCCATCTTAACCATGTAACTGTCTAAATGCTTTTTAAAGCACAAAATTGTACCCGCCTCTACTACTACCTCTGGCAGCTTGTTCCAGACACTCACCACTGTCTGTGTAAAAAAAATTGCCCCTCTGGACACTTTGGATCTTTCACCTCTCACCTTAAACCTGTGCCCTCTAGTTTTAGACCACCCCCCCCCCCCCGCCCCCCATCAACTTTGGAAAAAGATATTGACTATCAAGCTGATCTGTGCCCCTCATCACCCCTCAGCCTTCTACGCTCCCGAGAAAAAAGTCCCACTCTATCCAGCCTCTCCTTATAACTCAAACCATCAAGTCCGGGTCGCATCCTCGTAAATCTTTCCTGCACTCTTTCTTGTTTAATAATATTCTTTCTACAATAGGGTGACCAGAACTGTACACAGTATTCCAAGTGTGGTTTTGTCAATGGCTTGTACAACTTCAACAAGACGTCCCAAATCATTTATTCAATGTTCTGACCAATGAAACCAAGCATTCCGAATGCCTTCTTCACCGCTCTGTCCACCTGTGACTCCACTTTCAAGGAGCAATGAACATGTACCCCGAGATCTCTTTGTTCTGTAACTCTCCCCAGTGCCCTACCATTAACTGAGCAAGTCCTGCCCTGGTTCAGTCTACCAAAATACATCACCTCGCATTTACCTAAATTAAAATCCATCTGCCATTTGACAGCCCAATTGATCAAAATCCTGTTGCAATCGGAGATAACTTTCTTCACTGTCCAATATGCCACCAATCTTGGTATCATCTACAAACTTACTAACCATGACTCCTATATTCTCATCTAAATCAATAATATAAATGACAAATAACAGTGGACCAGCACTGATCTGAGAGGCACACCGCTGGTCACAGGCCTCCCGTTTGAAAAACAACCCTCGACAACCACCCTCTGGCTTCTGTCAACAAGCCAATTTTGTATCCACTGAGACACCTCACCCTGGATCCCGTGAGATTTAACCTTATGCAACAACCTACCATGCGGTACCTTTTCAAAGGCCTTGCTAAAATCCATGCAGACAACATCAACTGCACTGCCATCATCTACCTTCTTGGTTACCCATTGAAAAAAACTGAATCAAATTTGTGAGACATGATTTTCCACTCACAAAGCCATGCTGACTGTCCCTAATCAGTCCTTGCGTCTCTAAATGCCTGTAGGTCCTGTCTCTCAAAATGCTTTCCAACAACTTACCCACCAGAGATGTGAGGCTCACTGGCCTCGGAAAGCTGCGATTACCTCAGTCCAAATGCACAGAGGCAAGTCTGCCGAGCACAGGCTTTTTACAAAATTCAAGATCGGAAAATTCGAAACCAGAGACACATTATCAAGTGTAAAAGGGCAGTTATACATTTCCCGACAAACAAATCACCACTATATACATGGGGCAGACGTGTTTCAGTCAAACAAAATACTTGATGTCTATATATGGCTGAAACTAGACATTTTGGCGCACAGCACACAAACACAAACGGTCCACAATTAAAACACATTAACACCCATTGAAACCCATCAAAAATGCTGTGAAACAAATCAGACCAAAGCACATGATAGACCGAATCTTCAGAAGCTTCGAGAAGGTAGCCAGAAAGGTATAGTTGTATTTTAATTTTAATTTTCTTATTGACCCAACAAATTCAGTTAAACGGCTGCAAGATGAAATAGTTGTGTTTTGTTGCCTTGTTCTGTATTGGATTCATCTCCTATAGGATTGGCTGGGAGATTTCTAGAGCTTGGCAGAAATGTTCAATGTTTGCTAGATTCACTCTAAAGTTCCAGGTAGATATCTGTCCCCTGCTCACTGAATCTACACAATGGAGCTCAATGAAAATGATTCATCTTCCACAGCCTTTCTCTCGGTTGAACTCGTTGTGAATCCTCGGCTACAACAACACATATATTCCAGCAAGATTTTGGTTCAGCTTCTCCCAACAGCACTGATTGGCTCCTCTGCCCCTGGTACCAAGCCAGCACCAATGGATCATGACCAATGTTCGCTGGCACCACTGATTATCCCGAGTATTCTGCCCTACAGTGCTCCATATCCCAGAAACCACAAACACTGATTCAAAGGATATAGAATCAATTTTAAACATGGTTTACCCAGCAGGAGGACATGGAGAAGGCCATCAATCCCATCACCATTGCTCTACCTGCCATGTCCACTGGGTTGTATCCATATGGAAATGTTTTATTTTAGCTGATACCAACATTTGAATTAGGAGTAGAAGTGGCCCATTCGAGCGCTCGAGCCTGTTCCAACGCCATTCAGTAAGATCACAGCTGATCTGAATGTGCCTCATCTCTGCCGACCTCTGAGAACCATTGACTCCCTTGTTAGTCAGGAATCTATCTACTTCTGTCTTCAAAATGTTCATTGACCCTGTCCTCCACCACTTTCTGGGGAAGAGAGTTCCAAACATTGCACAATCTGTCGGACAGAATATATCAGATAATCTTCTCACTCTGATTGTGACCCAAATGAAACCCAAGGGTATTTGTCCATCAAGCCAAGGCCCTTGATTGGTTGATGTTTCATGATATTACAGAGCAAGTCTCGTTCTCACACTGAGCATCACCTTGAGATTAAACATCAAAGTCGGTTCATCAGCACAACCAGTTCCAGTGGAACTCACAGACTCTTACTAACGGCCTGATCTATCTAGGAGTGAAGGTGGGCGGTCAAGAAGTGATTGGTTTGTCTCAATATCATTACCTTGTAAGGTAATGTGTGAACATGATAATGAGCAATGTGATGATTATAACAGAGCCAGTAATATTGATGCAGAATAGGATGGAACAGCTGAAGTTGCGGTTGCGAATAAATCTTCAATGTTGTTGCTCATGGATTGTCTGGGTCCTGGAACTTGGGTAAAGATGGTCACACAGCCCAACTCTCAGGTATGTCTCTCACTGACTGGCTGCTACCTGTCCTTGAATTTGGTGCTCACTCCGTGCTGTGTAAATGTTTGCAGCTGTATTACTGGCGTCAGTCTGAACTGTGGGCAGTAGTACCTTCCTTTACTGTGCCTCACACTAAAGGTTCAGGAAGACATTTACCACCTTCTCCACTCTCCCCTCCACTTGTACACAATAAATCTGAACAGAAGTAGTTCATCAACTATTGCCCTTCTCTTGGGCAGCGACTTATTGAAAAGTCTGGATCTAAAACAACATTTATAGTGCAGTCTGAATTGGAATCGGCTCCATGTAAACCTTCCCATTGGCAGCAATCAATTCCCCAGACAATGATTAAAGCCCCGCCTCAGTGGGTCCTGATCAATGTCTCCGGCATCATTGATGATCTGGAGCATTCAGCTCTACAAACTCAACAGGATATTGGAACATTGGGTTCATCCTTCACTCGGGGAATGTGGCAGGGAGAAGGCTGATATTCTCATTAAGGCCAGTCCCTCCTCTTATTCGCTGAATTTGTTTTTACATTCTAGCTCCTTCTATCATGACGGCCAAAGTGAAACCCAGGGATGTTTCCCCAAGACCCGCATCAGGATGAGGCCCTTTAACTGGATGAGGGAAACGGTGGTATCACAGTGAGATCACACATTTCATTGGGTTTGTAAACTGGTTAAATTAGAGACAGGAGGTTTCACACCCCGTTCCAGTGACAGAAATGGAGCTGCACTGACCCTTACTCTCTGGTTGATCCCTTTAGGAGTGAAAGCGGATGTGCAGAAGGTCTGAACATCTTTGTTTTGCGAAGGGAGCTTGAACAATGGAACATTGGTAGCCAGCTGGCACTCACAAGGTTGGTGCTGTAAAATGTTTATGTTTACAGGTAGTTGAGAACCTTCCTCTTGAGGCGACTGATTGATATTGAATGTAGTGTCGGGATGGAAGGAATGACTAAATTAGGGCAGAGTGAACACATCAACATTCAGCTGCTAAGATATTCCACCAACACCGAGCACTCAGACGTGAGAAAGGAAGTGTGGAGAGTTGAAGAAATTCTTCATTCAGACACTTAGCACGAAAAGCTTTGGAGGCAGAAACTGGGAAATGGTTTGAAGAAGTTGGAAGTTGTTCAACTCCAGAACTTATGGAATCTTCTGCTTTTCGTGCTGAGCTGACACCAGTAAAATTACAAGAAATGTAACAAACCAGTCAGTTTTACACTCAGAATCTTCAGTATTTATGGGGTGAATGGTTTTACTATTTGAGGGAAGCTATAAAATACCTGTTGTTATACTTGTTACTGTCCAGTATTTTCTGTGTCTAATTTCTTCTTCTGCTGCAGGTACATGGTTCGTGTTAGGGTGAATGTGCAGAAATGGGGTTTTGACCAAACTGCCACAGAGTGAAATCATGAGAAATGAAGTATCAAAGGCAAGTGGATTAATTAGAAGAGCGATCGAATCCCAACCCAAGACCAATCATTGTCTGTAGAAAGCTAAGGAGGAATGGAGGACAATTGAAATTCTCCTCACGGCATCATCCTCTGTGTCCCAGTCTTTTTCTCAGTGCAGCTCTACATCCTTTAATTTATTTATAATTGACGGTCTGTAGCTACCTTCCCACCGACCTCGATCTAAATGCTGTGTCACTGGGAATGGTTGAGGGATGAGAACATTGCAAATTTTACAGGAAAGTTAGATAAATATGTGAAGTAGTAGAACTTGTTAGTCAAACTGAAAGGGATGGGAATAGAGAATTGTGAGAGTGAGAAATGCATTGAGTGGAGTGAAAACAAAGTCAGTGTTAGTGCAGGGTGAGAGTGAGACATGGCTGTGATGACACAATGATATGGCTGAGTGAGCACATGGCTTTTCAGATTAGGATGTGAGGAAGAGTCTGGAGAGACAGGAATGAATGCAGGTGTAAGGGGTGTTGTTTTGTGGAGTTCATGGAATCATAGAAACCCTACAGCACAGAAAGAGGCCATTCGGCCCATCGAATCTGCACCGACCACAATCCCACCCAGGCCCTACCCCCATATCCCTACATATTTACCCACTAATCCCTCTAACCTACGCTTCTCAGGACACTAAGGGCAATTTTAGCATGGCCAATCAAACTAACCCACACATCTTTGGACTGTGGAAGGAAACCGGAGCACCCGGAGGAAACCCATGCAGACACGCGGAGAATGTGCAAACTCACACACAGACAGTGACCCAAGCTGGGAATCGAACCCAGGTCCCTGGAGCTGTGAAGCAGCAGTGCTAACCACTGTGCTACCATGCCTCCCTACTATCCAGTTGTGCTGGGAAATGCTGGGAAAATAAGAGTGTGAGTCTCGGCTCCTGAGCGAGTTACGTCACGCACTTTCCTGACCTCCTGATGTCCATGAACTTCTTGAAACACTTTTCCCATGTTTGAGGGACCACAATGTTCCTGCTCACTTTCTCAGCCACTTCCATTCATGCCTGCTGGTTTTACGAGGCTGGCCGTTTCCTTCCATCCTTGGCAAATGTGACCTCATTTCAATCACCAGATCCCACAGCAAGAGCTCCATCTGAGTGTCTGAGCCATGCGGGATGTGAGGGGAAATGTGGACACGGCTTTTCCAATTCTCCTCTCCATTCCTGTGATTGCTGAAGCCTCAGGAGAGGATTGTACAATTCAGCCATCAGAACCTCTGGTTGGTCAAACGGTATCCAGCTGATGCCGATCTCAGCAATGACCTGCTATGAAATCCAAATCCTCTTGAGAAATGTTTCCTTTCAAAGATTCAGTGAATCAATGCCAGACTCAGAATCAGGGTGCTGATGCCTTGGTTGAATTAAATGTGTTAAATGCTGCCATTCTGACCTCAGAGACATCATCGAGAATCCCAATTCATTTCAAGAATAAGGACAACCCTCCTTTAATTGAGGGAATCATAATTTTCCCAAACACGATCCAATTGTTACTCTGGGTAATGAAGCTTGATACTGCGAGGCCAAGTATATCACTGGAGTGTTGTTGATGGACAGCCCTCCTTTAATTTAGTGAATCATAATTTTCCCAAACACTGGGCTGGATGTTGAGGTAGAATTCTCATCAGCTTATTGTTCACCAGCAGTGCAATAACAGGAAAACTACAGACACTCCATCTGCTGCAAATACACCGGCAGCATGTGTCACACTTATAGCTCAAGCTGATTTCACTATTCACGCTGGATCCATTGGCTAATATTTCATCAGCTGATTTAAGTCACCATTCCCACACAAGTGTCTCCACCATCTTTGACCTCAGCACGACTTGGCTACTTCCTAGAATTCTGTGCAGTATATTTGAATGAGAATCATCCCTCTTGTAAACTGGTACAGATACTGGACCCCTTATCCAGCGTCCCAGAAACAGGAGGGTCTCAAAAACCTATTACACTTGACGCTGACGCCACATGATACAATTTGGAATTGACGCACAGAGTATTTTGTCAAGTCCCAGAAAACTGGACGGAGAGGTGGCAGATGGAGTTTAATCCGGATAAATGCGAAGTGATGCATTTTGGAAGAAATAATGTAGGGAGGAGTTATACAATAAATGGCAGAGTCATCAGGAGTATAGAAACACAGAGGGACCTCGGTGTGCAAGTCCACAAATCCTTGAAGGTGGCAACACAGGTGGAGAAGGTGGTGAAGAAGGCATATGGTATGCTTGCCTTTATAGGACGGGGTATAGAGTATAAAAGCTGAAGTCTGATGATGCAGCTGTATAGAACGCTGGTTAGGCCACATTTGGAGTACTGTGTCCAGTTCTGGTCGCCGCACTACCAGAAGGACGTGGAGGCATTGGAGAGAGTGCAGAGAAGGTTTACCAGGATGTTGCCTGGTATGGAGGGTCTTAGCTATGAGGAGAGATTGGGTAGACTGGGGTTGTTCTCCTTGGAAAGACGGAGAATGAGGGGAGATCTAATAGAGGTATACAAGATTATGAAGGGGAGAGATAGGGTGAACAGTGGGAAGCTTTTTCCCAGGTCGGAGGTGACGATCACGAGGGGTCACGGGCTCAAGCTGAGAGGGGCGAAGTATAACTCAGACATCAGAGGGACGTTTTTTACACAGAGGGTGGTGGGGGCCTGGAATGCGCTGCCAAGTAGGGTGGTGCAGGCAGGCACGCTGACATCGTTTAAGACTTACCTGGATAGTCATATGAGAGGGGCGAAGTATAACTCAGACATCAGACAAAAGTCCCGTGGCTGGCAGGAGCACCAAGACAAAAGGTCACTGACTATTAAGCAGAAAGTAGAGTTACTGATGCGTCTGGAGAAAGGCACCTCAGGGAAATGGTTAAGCAAATAGAATGGTGTTGGGAAATCACCCATTTATGATCTGAAGAAGCAAATTGAGAAATTAAATGTTATTCTGACAGTGATGTGCCCAAATTAATGGATAATAGGAAAACCCTCCATCAGTTAAAGACTGTCCATGTAGACAAAGTGTTATTAGAGTGAATCATACACTGTCAGAGTGCAACATATCCATTACCATGGCCAAAGTGAAAGTGTTCCATAAAGAGCTAGGCCGAACAACACCATGTTATTGAGCGTCAGGGTGGCAGAACAAGTTTACAAACTGCCATGGTGTGTGTGTGCTGAAAGTATATGGTGAAGAAACCTTCGCTGGCCATGAAGCTGCAGAGACATACTTGGATGAATTTTCCATGATAATATTGGAAGAAGGTCAAAGAGCAGGGCATGTGAACATGTGTTATTGGTGACAGTCAGAAGATTACATTGTTCAAAGGGATCAGAGTCTTCCCTGTTGTTTACAAGGCCAATCAATAAGTGCACATGGATGACTCAACCAATTTCCCTTGATTGGTCCGAGAGCCATTTTGTCCCTGAAGCCAGGGCTCAGTGTCGGTGTCTGGGGGTTCCTGAGAGCTGCATGGTTATTTTCTCCTCATCAGGAACATTGTTTTCAGAACTTATTTTCTGCCAAATGTGTGTCCTCCATTCAGCCCAAGGATCAATGCATTTTGCGGGCAATTGCGACCAGATACAAGGCTGAACTCATGCACAAAATGCTCATTGCATTGAACAGAGGCTTGGGTGGGAGGGAATTCCAAGTAGTATTCAATGTTAACCATGCACTCTGCAGTGCTGCCAAGGCTGGGTCAATGGTACCCCAAGGTAGTTTGATAAATGGAAGGCACAACCTCAAGCCATTTCCCATGTTCCTAAATGGTGATGGTGAAATTAAACCTGAATTTAGAGTTTTTCATCTCTCTGAGGAAAAAACGTTGCTAAAGATCTATTAGCAGATGTGAAAGTCCTGCTTTCTCTTCCTCAGATGATATGCAATTTGAGTTGTAAAATTATGAAATAATAAAAGTACAATAATGAAATAAAAGTATTTATTTCTCATTCATTCTCCGTGTTTTATCAGCATGCCATCCAGAAACCAGAATCCATAAACTACAGGACATAGAACATAGAACATAGAAAGTCACAGCACAAACAGGCCCTTCGGCCCACAAGTTGCGCCGATCACATCCCCACCTCTAGGCCTATCTATAGCCCTCAATCCCATTAAATCCCATGTACTCATCCAGAAGTCTCTTAAAAGACCCCAACGAGTTTGCCTCCACCACCACCGACGTCAGCCGATTCCACTCACCCACCACCCTCTGAGTGAAAAACTTACCCCTGACATCCCCCCTGTACCTACCCCCCAGCACCTTAAACCTGTGTCCTCTCGTAGCAACCATTTCAGCCCTTGGAAATAGCCTCTGAGAGTCCACCCTATCCAGACCCCTCAACATCTTGTAAACCTCTATCAGGTCACCTCTCATCCTTCGTCTCTCCAGGGAGAAGAGACCAAGCTCCCTCAACCTATCCTCATAAGGCATGCCCCCCAATCCAGGCAACATCCTTGTAAATCTCCTCTGCACCCTTTCAATGGCTTCAACATCTTTCCTGTAATGAGGTGACCAGAACTGCGCGCAGTACTCCAAGTGGGGTCTAACCAGGGTCCTATAAAGCTGCAGCATTATCTCCCGACTCCTAAACTCAATCCCTCGATTAATGAAGGCTAGTACGCCATACGCCTTCTTGACCGCATCCTCCACCTGCGAGGCCGATTTAAGAGTCCTATGGACCCGGACCCCAAGGTCCTTCTGATCCTCTACACTGCTAAGAATGGTACCCTTCATTTTATACTGCTGCTCCATCCCATTGGATCTGCCAAAATGGATCACTACACACTTATCCGGGTTGAAGTCCATCTGCCACTTCTCCGCCCAGTCTTGCATTCTATCTATGTCTCGCTGCAACTTCTGACATCCCTCCAAACTATCCACAACACCACCTACCTTGGTGTCGTCAGCAAACTTACCAACCCATCCCTCCACATGTTTAAACGGTGTAGTCAGTGCCTGAACCTTCAATATTCACAGCCTGTCTCAGTCCGGTCGATATCTCATCCTCGGTGGTTGTGTAATTTGAGTTGTAAAATTATGAAACAATAAATGTAAAATAATGAACTAAACGCCTTGTCGTCTCTATTTCTCATTCCTTCTCCATGTTTTATAAGCACGCCACAAAGAGCCCAAAATCTGCCAAGTCCACAAGACCAGAACATGTTGGATCCCAGACATCCCAGGTATGGGGTCTGGTACCTGTACATTGTAAAATCCTCTCCCATCTGTGAGAAATGCAGCATTTTCCTGCCAGCTTCGAGAAATTTCCTTGATTGGTGATGATGAAATGAAACCTGAATTTAACGGTGTCCGTGTGTCCGAGAAGAAAGATATTTTGTAAATATTGCTGGTATTTTTGAAAGACTTTCCTGTGCTGAAGCCCAGCTGTTGGATGGAGAAGATGTTGAGGATTCTGTAATATTGGCAACAATGCTGAAATTCACTGCCAAGTTCCACACAATGGAATAGACACCATGGTCTTGACCAAGAATAAAGAGAATGAGAGCGGTGATGATGAAGATAAATCTGTCTATTGACAGATGAATAAGGATCACGGAGGAATTGATTCATGGCATCGATCAGAAGAGCTTCATTACAGAGCAGCATATTATGTGGGTCTAAAAGGGACAAGAGGTGTTTCGGAAAGAAAACCCCATGTACTTGAAACAATTTAAGCTGCAGGACATGTTTAAAAGACACACATTAAACCCTGAACTGTCAACATTCACAGCCTGTGTCTGAATGGCAGCTGTCTCTTCCTCAGTGGATCTGTAATTTGAGTTGTAAAATTATGAAATAATAAATGTACAATAATGAGCTAAAAGCCTTGTCGTCTTTATTTCTCATTCCTTCTCCATGTTTTATCAACCCAGCAGATAGGGCACAAAATCTGCCAAATCAGCCCGAAACTTCAATTTTCACAGCATCTGTCAGTGTGACAGCTGCCTCTCCCTCGGTTGCAATGCAATATGTAAAATTATGAAATAATAAAAGTATAATAATTAAATTAGAAAAGCCTCAGGGTCTTTATTTCTCACTGATTCTCCGTGTTTTACAAGCACGCGATCCAGAACTCCAAATCCACAATTCTGGAACAGGTCCAGTGCCCAACGCCTCCGATACGGGATCCAGTACCTGTACATTGTAAAACCCGGTTCATTCTGCTGCTAATGAAGCATTTTCCTCTAACCTGCCTCAGCCCCGGTGATTGGGGGATTATTTGCTTGATTTCTGTACTTCATCCTGAGTTATATTTCGGTGTCAACAAGCTGAATGCTCGGCTGCTAAAAATGACCGATCAATAGAGGCACACGGGTTGTGGAAACCAAATCGATGTGATCTACAGAGTTTTAGTATCAAAATAAATGTCTGACAATTGTATCAGGCCTGAAGATATTTTACTGAGACAGATGTCCAGGGCATCACTCACCTTGATATGCACTTCCCGACTGTCTCGCCACACCACGGAAGCACCTTGAACCTCTGATGGTGACATGTGTGAGCACCAGTTCCACACAATCAAGCTGAATCAAGAGGCTCAGACTTTCATGGCAGGTCTTGCTGATGTCTGCAGCCCCTGGTAACAAGGCCTCCCCCACAGTGGAGCAGGAGGACATGCATTGCCAATGCTTGTTAAGGTGCCTGTCACTGGAGGATCACATCCTGTCCTCTTCCTTCCCTGCAGTTCTGCTCACTCTTTATTGAAAGGGTTGAAAATAGTGAATTGTGAGAGTGGGAAATGCATTGAGTGGAGTGAAAACAAAGACAGTGTTTGCGCAGGGTGAGAGTGAGACATGGTTTTGAAGGGACAACAGTGAGACTGACTGAGCATTTAGTTTCGAGATGAGGATGTAAGGTAGTGCTGATAATCTGATACGTTGTAAAACTCTATTCATTCAGCATCCAGTAGTTTCCTGTTGTCTGTTTGTCGGTCCTTGTGGGGAGTATGTTCGAACGTTTTTTTCCTGTGGGAAATGGTTTCTGCTTTTCAACAGGGGAGGTGGCGAGCTGTTGGTGAATATCTAGTAAGTGGTCAAGATCCATTTTCCCAAGGTTGAAATTTGTCCTGTACTTTGCGATAAGATTTATTAATATCTAAAATAAATAACTGAATAAAATAATTAAGTCGTTAGTTTAAGATCAGAAGTATATCAGGACAGTTGATGTGTGATGACTGCAGTATGTGGGTGCTCATGGATACTGGTGATTCAGAGCAAGTATGTCTGCAGTGAGTATCTGCGGCTTGAGGAGCTTCCGCTCAGAGACATTCAGCTGGAGTTTGCCACTGCAACATATCAGGGAGGGAGAGTTTTACCTGGAAGCTTAGTTTCAGGAGGCGGTCACACGGCTTCAGAAAAAACTTTCCAGTTTGGAAAGTGGTCAGGGACAGGAGGATGTGACGGCTGCTGAGGTAGGTAAGGGAACCCAGAGGACAGGAGTGCAGAAGTGTCAGCTACTGCAATTGTACAACAGTGCTACCAAATAAACCTGTCGGACTTTAACCTGGTGTTGTGAGACTTCTTACTGTATTGTCCAACATGTTTGAGGTTCTTTCAGCTGGTTTGGATGAGAGTGGAGAATAAAGGGTGGATGAGTCATCGAGTTTTACAGCATGGAAATAGGCCCTTCGGCCCAACTTGTCCATGCCGCCCAATTTTTACCACTAAACTAGTCCCAATTGCCCACATTTGGTCCATATCCCTCTACCCATCTTCCTCATGCAACTGTCTAAATGTTTTTTTTTAATGCAAAATTACACCCGCCTCTACTACGGCCTCTGGCAGCTTGCTCCTGACACTCACCACCCTCTGAGTGAAAAGGTTGCCCCTCTGTAAACTTTTGTATCTCAGTGAGATTTGCTCGTGTTATTGGGGAGCGTTTAAACTATATTTTCAGGGGGATATGAACCAGAGTGCCAGAGCAGATAGTGGAGCAGGGTTAGAAAGACAGGTTAGATCAAGCAAAATCGCAAACGGAAGGGTAGAGTGTGGTGGAAATAATGTTTTGAGTTGTGTCTATTTCAATGCCAGGAGTATTGTGGGGAAGGCAGATGAGCTGAAGGCGTGGATAGACACATGGAAATATGACATTATAGCCATTAGTGAAACTTGGCTACAGGAGGGGCAGGACTGGCAGCTCAATGTTCCAGGGTTCCAATGTTTCAGGCGGGATAGAGGCAGAGGGATAAATGGTGGGGGGGGGGGGGGTGGCATTGTTGCTCAGGGAAACTGTTACAGCGGTACTCAGGCAGGATAGATTAGGGAGCTTGTCTACAGAGGCCCTATGGGTGGAGCTGAGAAACAGGAAAGATATGACCACATTAATGGGCTTGTGTTATAGACCACCCAATAGTCAGCGAGAATTGGAGGAGCAAATCAGCGGAGAGATAGCTGACAACTGCAAGAAACACAAAGTTGTGATAGTAGGGGATTTTAATTTTCCACATAAAGATTGGGACTCGCATACTGTTCAAGGTTTAGACGGGGTAGAGTTTGTAAAATGTGTTCAGGAGAATTTTCTACATCAGTATATAGAGGTGCCAACTAGAGAGGATGCGATATTGGATCTTCGATTGGGAAATGAGTTAGGGCAGGTGATGGATGTGAGTGTGAGGGAACACTTTGGATCCAGTGATCATAATGCCATTAGTTTCCACTTGATCGTGGATAAGGAAAGATCTGGTCCTCGGGTTGAAGTTCTGAACTGGAAAAAGTCCAAATTTGATGACATGAGAAGGGATCTGGGAAGTGTGGATTGGCACAGGCTGTTCTCTGGTAAGGATGTAAATGGAAAGTGGGAGGCCTTCAAAGGAGAAATTTTGAGAGTGCAGTGTTTGTATGTTCCTGTCAGGATTAAAGGCAAAGTAAATCGGAATAAGGAACCTTGGTTCTCGAGGGAGATTGTAACACTGATTAAGAGGAAGAGAGAGTTGTATGAAATGTACAGGCAGCAAGGAACAGATCAGATGCTCGAGAAGTATAAAAAGTGCAAGAAGCTACTTAAGAGGGAAATCAGGAGTGCTAAAAGAAGACATGAGGTTGCTTTGGCAGACAGAGTGAAGGGAAATCCAAAGAGCTTCTATAGGTATGTTCGCAGCAAAAGGATCGTGAGGGATAAAATTGGTCCACTTGAAGACCAGAGTGGTAGACTGTGTATGGAACCAAAAGAGATGGGGGAGATACTAAATGGTTGTTTTGCATCCGTATTTACTGAGGAAACGGGCATGGCGTCTACGGAAATAGGGCAAACTGGTAGGGAGGCCATGGAACCTTTACAGATTAAAGGGGAGGAGGTGCTCGCTGTCTTGAGGCAAATCAGAGTGGATAAATCCCCAGGACCGGACAGGGTATTCCCACGGACCTTGAGGGAAGCTAGTGTTGAACTTGCAGGGGCCCTGACAGACATATTTAAAATGTCAGTATTCACAGGGGAGGTGCCGGATGATTGGAGGGTGGCTCATGTTGTTCCTTTGTTTAAAAAAGGTTCCAAAAGAAATCCGGGAAATTATCGGCCAGTAAGTTTGATGTCGGTGGTGGGCAAGTTATTGGAAGGTGGGATAAGGGATGGGATCTACACATATTTGGATAGACAGGGACTTATTAGGGAGAGTCAACATGGCTTTGTGCGTGGTAGGTCATGTTTGACCAATCTATTAGAGTTTTTCGAGGAGGTGACCAGGAAAGTGGATGAAGGGAAGGCGGTGGATGTTGTCTACCTGGATTTCAGCAAGGCCTTTGACAAGGTCCCTCATGGGAGGTTAGTTAGGAAGGTTCAGTCGCTAGGTATACATGGGGAGGTAGTAAATTGGTTTAGACACTGGCTCAATGGAAGAAGCCAGAGAGTGGTTGTGGAGGATTGCTTCTTTGAGTGGAGGCCTGTGACTAGTGGTGTGCTGTCGGGATCGGTGTTTTGGTCCATTGTCCAATAGAATTTAACGCAGACAAGTGTGAGATATTGCACTTTGGAAGGACAAATCAAAGTAGAACGTACAGGGTAAATGGTAGGACTCTGAAGAGTGCAGCTGAACAGAGGGATCTGGGAATACAGGTACAGAATTCCCTAAAAGTGATGTCACAGGTGGATAGGGTCGTAAAGAGTGCCTTTGGTTCATTGGCCTTTATAAATCGGAGTATCGAGTATAAAAGTTGGAGTGTTATGGTAAGGTTATATAAGGCATTGGTGAGGCCGAATTTGGAGTATTGTGTACAGTTTTGGTCAGCTAGTTACAGGAAGGATGTAAATAAGATTGAAAGAGTGCAGAGAAGGTTCACAAGGATGTTGCCGGGACTTGAGAAGCTGAGTTACAGAGATAGATTGAATAGGTTCGGACTTTATTCCCTGGAGCGTAGAAGATTGAGGGGAGATTTGATAGATCTGTATAAGATTTTGATGGGTACAGATAGAGTGAATGCAAGCAGGCTTTTTCCGCTGAGGCTCGGGGAGAAAAAACCAGAGGGCATGGGTTAAGGGTGAAAGGAGAAAAGTCACTTTTAACATTTAAGAACAACTTGGACGGGTTCATGGATGAGAGGGGTGTGGAGGGATATGGTCCAAGTGCAGGTCAGTGGGACTAGGCATAAAATGGTTCGGCACAGACAAGAAGGGCCAAAGGGCCTGTTTCTGAGCTGTAATTTTCTATGGTTCTATGGTTCTATGGTTCCTCTCTCACCTTAAACCTATGCCCTCTAGTTTTAGACTCCCTCACCTTTGGGAAAAGATGTTAACTCTCTCGCTCATCTATGCCTCTCATTATTTTATCAACCTCTGTAAGGTCACCCCTAAACCTGCTGCGTTCCAGGGAAAAGTCCCAGTCTATCCAGACTCTCCTTCTAACTCAAGCCATCAAGCCTCTGTAGCATTCTAATAAATATTTTCTGCACTCTTTCTAGTTGAATAATATCCTTTATCGAATAGGGTGACCAGAACTGTACATGCTATTCCAAGTGTGGCACGGTAGCACAGTGGTTAGCACTGCTGCTTCACAGCTCCAGGGACCTGGGTTCAATTCCCGGCTTGGGTCAGTGTCTGTGTGGAGTTTGCACATTCTCCTCGTGTCTGTGTGGGTTTCCTCTGGGTGCTCCGGTTTCCTCCCACAGTCCAAAGATGTGCGGGTTAGGTTGATTGGCCATGCTAAAATTGCCCCTTAGTGTCCTGGGATGCGTAGTTTAGAAGGATTAGCGGGTAAAATATGTAGGGATATGGGGCTAGGGCCTGAGTGGGATTGTGGTCGGTGCAGACTCGATGGACCGAATGGGCTCTTTCTGTACTGTAGGGTTTCTATGTTTCTATGTTTAATGTCTTGTACAACTGCAACAAGTCGTCCCAAATCCAGTATTCAATGTTCTGGCCAATAAAACCAAGCATGCGGAATGCCATCAAAGAACAGTACAGCACAGAAAACAGGCCCTTCGGCCCTCCAAGCCTATGCCACTCCTTGGTCCAACTAGACCAATCGTTTGTATCCTCCATTCCCAGGCTGCTCATGTGACTATCCAGGTAAGTCTTAAACGATGTCAGTGTGCCTGCCTCCACCACCCTACTTGGCAGCGCTTTCCAGGCCCCCACCACCCTCTGTGTAAAAAACGTCCCTCTAATACCTGAGTTATACTTCACCCCTCTCACCTTGAGCCGGTGACCCCTTGTGATCGTCACTTCTGATCTGGGAAAAACCTTCCTCACGACCTTATCCACCTGTAACTCCACTTTCAAGGAGTTATGAACGTGTACCTCTCCCAAATGCCCTACCATTAACTGAATAAGTCCTACCGTGGTTCAATCTACCAAAATGAATCACCTCCCATTTATCTAAATTAATCTCCATCTGCCATTCGTCAGCCCACTGGCCCAATTGATCAAGTTCTCGTTGCAATCTGAGATAACCTTCTTCACTGTCCACTATGCCACCAATCTTGGTATCATCTGCAAACTTGCTAACCATCCCTCCTAAATTCTCATCCAACTCATTAATATAAATAACAAATAACACTGATCCCTCAGGCACTCCGCTGGTCACAGGCCTCCAGTTTGAAAAATAACCCTCTACAACCCTCTGGCTTCTGTCATCAAGCCAATTTTGTATCCATTTAGTTACCTCATCCTGGATCCCGGAGGTTTTAACCTTATGCAACAACCTACCACGTGGTACATTGTCAACGTCCTTTGCTAAAGTCTATAGACAACATCAACTGCACTGCCCTCATCTACCTTCCTGGTTTCCCCTTCAAAAAATTCAACCAAATTTGTGAGACACGAGTTTCCACTCACAAAGCCATGCTGATTGTCCCTAATCAGTCCTTGCGCCTCTAAACGCCTGTACATCCTTTCTCTCAAAATACCTTCCAACACCTTACCCACCACAGATGTGAGGCTCGCTGGCCTGTAGTTACCAGGTTTTCCCCAACAGCCCTTTTTAAACAAAGGCAAACCAGTTGCCACCCTCCAACCTTCAGGCACCTCACCTGGGACAATCGATTATTCAAATATCTCTGTTAGGGGACCCGTAATTTCCTCCCTAGCCTCCCACAATATCCTGGGATACACTTCGTCAGGTCCCGGGGATTTATCTACCTTGATGCGCTTTAAGACTTGCAGCACCTTCTTCTCCGTTATAGGTACGCTCCTCAAGACATCACTATTTATTTCCCCAAGTTCCCGAACATCCATACTTTTCTCAGTTAACCAGAGCTCTATGCTCTGAAATTAGCAAAATGCTGTTAAACGTTGAAGTATATTTATTACTCACAGGTAGGCTTACATTGACACTGCAATGAAGTTACTGTGAAAATCCCCGGCTCGCCACACTTTGGCGCCTGTTTGTGTACTTTGAGGGAGAATTTGGCATGGCCAATGCGCCTAACCAGCTCGTCTTTGGATATTAAGGGACAATCTAGCATGGACAATCCACCTCACCGAAACATTTTTGGACTGTGAAGAAGCCGGTGCATCCGGAGGAAACCCACGCAGACACGGGGAGAACGTGCGAACAGACAGTGACCCGAGGCCAGAATTGAACTCGGGTCCCTGGCGCTGTGAGGCAGCAGTGCTAACCACTTTGCCACTGTGCTATGCCATGCTGGGAATGTGTGTGAGGGTGGGGAAGAGGACGGTGCGGGGCAATATCTGATTAACCTTCAGAAGAATGATAAAGCAGCTCCAATTAGATGGGACACATTTTGTCCACTTCCTGTATGAAATCAAAGAGCTGCAGAAAGCCAATGTTAGATTTGCTTTCCAATTCATGATTGTTATTTGTGCTCACAAGTTAAAATTCATCACCCCGACCACAGCTCTCCCTCCCAACGCCCACCACAAGGAAGAATGATTCCTCAAGCGAGGGGAAACAGCAGGTGAATCAAGTTCACAGAATCACAGAATCACAGAATACCACAGAGCAGAAGAGGCCCTTCAGCCCATCGAGTCTGCACCGACGCATGAACTGCCCTGACCTGCCCACCCAATCCCACTTGCCAGCAGTCCCATAGCCCTGAATGTTATGACGCGCCAAATTCTCATCCAGGTACTTTTTAAAGGATGTGAGGCATCCCACCTCCACCACCCTCCCACGCAGCGCATTCCTGACCATCAAAACCATTTGAGTAAAAACGTTTTTCGTCAAATCCCCCTGAAACCTCCCACCCTTCATTTTTAACTTGTGTCCCCTTGTAACTGACCCTTCAAATAACAGGAACAGCTGCTCCCTCTCCACCCTGTCCACATCCCTCATCATCTTCAACACCTCAATCGGGTCGCCCCTCAGTCTTCGCTGCTACAATGAAAACAACGCAAGCCTATCCAACCTCTCCTCCTACCTTAAATGTTCCACCCCAGGCAGTATCCTGGTGAATCTCCTCTGCACCCCCCACAGTGCAGTCACATCCTTCCTATAATGTGGTGACCAGAACTGCACACAGTACTCCAGCCGTGGCCTCGCCAACGCTCATCCCTCTAATACAACTCCATCATGACATCTCTGCTTTTGTCATCTATACCTCGACTGACAAAGTTGAACAGTAATATTCCAGCAAAGACTAATCACTGGCAGCTCCTCATCACACCTCAGTAGCTATAGAAGCTGGTCGGGTCTGTGGTCCCATGAGCTGTCACTCTGGTCAGGAGGGAACCACTGCCGTTCCATCAGCCCAGGTGTTCTGCTCCGGGGAGCAACTTCACTCTCTCCAAAGTTAGGAGGTGATGGGAGGGAGCCTCCTCATAGCAGACGTCATGTATCCTCTTTTTTGGGTGGAGCGGTGTCACAGTGGACAGCGCTGCTGCCTCAACAACAAGGGACCGGGTTCAGTTCCCGGCTTGGACCACTGCCTGTGCAGAGTCTGCAGGTTCTCCCCATGTCTGCGTGGGTTTCCTCCGGTTTCCTTCCACAGTCTGAAAGACGTGCTGGTTAGTTGCATTGGCCATGCGAAATTTTCCCTCAGAGTACCCGAACAGGAGCCGGAGTGTGGTGACTAGGGGATTTTCACAGTAACTTCATTGTAGTGTTAATGTAAGCCTACTTGTGACACGGATAAATATATTTTAATCGGTTGCAATCACCGACCAGGAACTCAATTGGCAGCGAGAATAGGATAGTAACTGGCTCCAGCTTGACCGATAGTGGATCAGTGTGTTTTCTGAGAGAAGCGATGGTGTCTGCCTCTGGCAGAAACCATGGCCATTTACTGAGGTCTCACACTGAAGGTCTTCTCTTTAATACACAGCAGAAACACTCCTGAGACTCGGCAGAACAACCTATTAGAGTAATCAATTACAGGTGAGAAAACAAACAACACACTGCAATGCTGGCGCTGAGAAGGAGCAATGATTGGATTTGATTTGAATTATTATTGTCACATGTATTAGTGTACAGTGAAAAACATTGTTTCTTGCAAGCTATACAGACAAAGCATACCCTTCAAAAAGGAGAGGATGCAGAATGTAGTGTTACCATCATAGCTGGAGAAATATCAACTTAATATAATAATAAGGTATTACATTATATATATATATATTATATATGGTATCTATATATATATATTATATATGGTTACCTAATTAATATAAGATGGGTCCATTCAAAAGTCTGATGGCAGCAGGGAAGAAGCTGCTCTCGCATCCGTCGGTACATGGCCTTAGACTTTTGCATCTTTTCCCCGATGGAAGTAGGTGGAAGAGAGAATATCCGGGGTGCGTGGGGTCCTTGATTATACCGGCTGCCCCCGGAGGAAACCCATGCAGACACGGGGAGAATGTGCGGACTCCACACAGACAATGACCCGAGGTCGGATTCGACCCAGGATCCCTGGCGCTGTGAGGGAGCACTAACGAGATGGTGACTGTGCCAAGGCTGCATTTCCTGCCCACAAGTTACTGTTTAGCATGAGGTGCTTGGATTTCCTTTTGAATGTGTGGCCCCTTTGAGAATGTTACTGATACAATGGTGTAAGGCAGGCATTCTCTGCTTTTCACACAGCGCTGGTCAAGTTTCTAAAGCTTATTTATTCATGTAACAAGTGGGCTCACATGAACAGTGCAATGACGTTGCTGTGAAAATCTCCCAGTTGCCACACTCCGGCGCCTGTTCGGGTTCACTGAGGGAGGATTTAGCATGATCAATGCAACTAAGCAGCACGTCTTCTGGTCTGTGGGAGGAAACCGGGGCACCCGGAGGAAACCCATGCAGACACGGGGAGAACGTGCAGACTCCACACAGACAGTGACCCAAACCAGGGATCAAACCCGGGTCTCTGGCACTGTGAGGCAGCAGTGCTAACCACTGTGCCACCATGTCACTCATACATACAAAGAACAAAGGAAAGTACAGCACCGGAACAGGCCCTTCGGCCCTCGAAGACCCTACCCCCCCCCCACCCCATGACTGTATCCAGCAGTCCAAACAGAAGGATGATGCTCTGGAATGTCCACATTATGGTAAATTATCAAGCTCAGCGTCTCCTGTATTGTGAATTCTCGCTTTATAAACAAGTGTGCTGCTCCCAACTGGTTCTCTGGCTCTTGGCTTCATGTGGAGCCTGTGACCTGGCAGAGGAATGAGCCAAGGTGACGATACTCTTGGCGAGGATGAAGAAAGGGTTGTTGCAATCTATAGGAGAGACGTAAAGGACGGGGGAGCTGGTGCGAGATGGATTGAAGAATGATGTATTTTTCCGGGACTTGCCTTAATATTTCCCGGAATTAACCAGCAGTTTGCTGAACATTTCAACATTTACATGTCAACTGAACATGAGAACGCTGCGTGGGAATGAAAGCAAATGGAGTCAGTAAATGAATACAAAAACAGAAAATGCTGGGAGATCTCAGCAGGTCTGACAGTATCTGTGGAGAGAGAATAGAGCCAATGTTTCACGTCTGTGTGACCCTTCCTCAGGGTCCATTCGTGAGACCATTTTGATGATAATGTAAGCAAAGTTGTCAGTAAAGGAGACTATATCCTGAGGGTGTCATCCAAGGTAATCAATAATCAACAAAGAACAAAGGAAAGTACAGCACAGGAACAGGCCCTTCGGCCCTCCAAACCTATGCCAATCATGATGCCCTAACTAAACTACAAAAAACAACTTCTGCCCTTACCCGGGACTGTCTGGGGTGAGGACCTTTAAACGATCACTATTACTAAAGAGGTAGTGCTCGGTAGGCTAATGGGACTAAAGGTAGACAGGTCCCCTGGTCCAGATGGAATGCATCCCAGGGTTCTAAAAGAAACGGCAGAAGTAATAGCAAATTCATTAGTTGTAATTTATCAAAATTCACTGGACTCTGGGGAGGTGCCAGCTGATTGGAAAACAGCTAATGTAACGCCACTGTTTAAAATAGGAGGTAGACAAAAGGCAGGTCACTACAGGCCGGTTAGCTTAACATCCGTAGTTGGGAAAATGCTGGAATCTATCATTAAGGAAGACATAACAGGACACCTGGAAAAGAATGGTTCAATCAAGCAGACGCAGCATGGATTCTTGAAGGGAAAGCCATGTTTGACTAATTTACTGGAATTGTTTGAGGATACGACGAGTGCAGTTGACAGAGGGGAACCGGTGGATGTTGTGTAAATTGATTTCCAGAAGGCATTCGATAAGGTGCCTCACAAAAAGGTTGCTGCATAAGATAAAGGTACACGGAGTTGGGGGTAAAGTGTTAGCGTGGATTGAGGATTGGCTATCAAACAGAAGGCAGAGAATCGGAATAAATGGGTGCTTTTCCGGTTGGCAATCAGTGACTAGTGGCGTGCCGTAGGGATCGGTGCTGGGGCCTCAACTATTTACCATATACATAGACGATCTGGAGGAGGGGACCGAGTGTAGGGTAACAAAGTTTGCGGATGACACAAAGATGAGTGGGAAAGCAAATTGCGTGGAGGACAAAGAGAGTCTGCAGTGAGATTTGGATCGGCTAAGTCAGTGGGCAAGGATCTGGCAGATGGAGTATAACGTTGGTAAGTGTGAGGTTATCCACTTTGGAAGGAATAATAGTAAAATGGACTCTTATTTAAACGGTGAAGAATTACAACATGCTACTGTGCAGAGGGACCTGGGGGTCCTTGTGTATGAATCACAAAAACTCAGTTTGCAGGTGCAGCAGGTGATCAAGAAGGCAAATGGAATGTTGGCCTTTATCGCGAGAGGGATGGAGTATAAAAGCAGGGAGGTCATGCTGCAACTGTACAGGGTACTGGTGAGGCCGCACCTAGAGTACTGGGTACAGTTTTGGTCCCCTTATTTAAGAAAGGATATATTAGCTATGGAGGGGGTACAGAGAAGGTTCACCAGGTCGAATACGGAGATGAGGGGGTCAGCTTATGAGGAGAGATTGAGTAGACTGGGCCTGTACTCATTGGAGATTAGAAGGTTGAGGGGAGATCTTGTGGAGACATAAACGATAATGAAGGGGCTAGACAGGGTAGAAGAAGTGAGGTTATTTCCACTTACAATGTAAACAAGAACTAGGGGGCTTAGCCTCAAAATATGGGGGAGTCAATTTAGAACAGAGTTGAGGAGGAACTTCTTCTCCCAGAGCGGAGTGAATCTTTAGAATTCTCTGCCCAATGAAGCAGTCGATGCTACCTCGTTAAATGTGTTTAAGTCACAGATAGATAGATTTTTAACCATAAGGGAATTAAGGGTTATGGGGAGCGGGCGGGTAAGTGGAACTAAACCCACTATCAGATCAGCCATGATCTTATTGAATGGCGGAGCAGGCTTGAGGGGCTAGATGGCCTACTCCTGCTCCTAATTCTTATGTTCTTATGTTCCAACATTACAGTCTACTGTTGTCAGATTCTGATCCAGTATTGTAACATCCCATTCTATTATTCCCAGATCGTGATCCAGTATTGGAACATTACAGTCTATCGTTCTCAGATTCTGATACATTATGGGAACATTACAGTCTATCGTTCTCAGATTCTGATACATTATGGGAACATTACAGTCTATTGTTCTCAGATTCTGAACCAGTATTAGAACATTACCGTCTATTGTTCTCAGATTCTGATCCATTACAGGAAAAGTGCAGTCTATTTTTCTCAGATTCTGAACCAGGATTGGAACATTACAGCCTATTGTTCTCAGAGTCCGATCCATTATTCGAACATTGCAGTCTGTTGTTCTCAGATTCTGATCCAGTATTGGAACATCCCGGTCTATTGTACCCAGATTCTGATGCCGCATTGGAAACTGACAGTGTATTGATCTCTGATTCTGATCCAGTATTGGAACATTGCAGCCTATCGTGCTCTGGTTCTGAGCCAGTATTATAACATCCAGGACCACTGTTTCCAGATTCTGCTCCATTATTGGAACTTTTCATTCCATTGTTCTCAGATTCTGACCCATTATTGGAAAATTGCAGTCTGTTTTTCTACGGTTCTGAACCAATATTGGGACAATCCAGTCTATTGTTCTCAGATTCTGATCCATTACAGGAAAATTGCAGTCTATTTTTCTCAGATTCTGAACCAGGATTGTAACATTACAGCCTATTGTTCTCACAGTCCGATCCATTATTCGAACATTGCCGTCTGTTGTTCTCAGATTATGATCCAGTATTCGAACATTGCAGTCTATTGTTCTCAGATTCTGATCCATCATTGCAACATTAATGTCCTTTGTTCTCGGATTATGATCCTTTATTGGAACATTACAGTCCATTGTCCTCAGATTCTGAACAATTATTGAAACATTACCATCTTTTGTTCTCAGATTCTGATCCCGTATTGAAACTTTAGAGTACTGTTCTCAGATTATGATCCTTTATTGGAACATTGCAGTCCATTGTTCTCAGATTATGACCCAGTCTTGGAACATTTCAGTCTATTGTTCTCAGATTCTGGTCCAGTATTATTAAATCCATGTCTATTGTTCCCAGATTCTGATCCAGTATTGGAACATTGCAGTCTCTTGTTCTCAGATTCTGATCCAGTATTGGAACATTCCGGTCCATTGTTCCCACATTCTGATCCAGTATTGGAACATTGCAGTCTCTTGTTCTCAGATTTTGATCAAGTTTCGAAACATTGCCGTCTATTGATCTGAGATTCCGATTCATGATTGGAATGTTAGAGACTATTGTTCTAAGTTTCTGATCCATTATTTGTACATTGCAGTCTATTGTTCTCAGATGCTGATCCAGTATTAGATCATGACTGTATTTTTATCGGAATCTAGTCTGTATTGTAACATTACAGACTATAGTTCTCAGATTCTGATCAATTATTGGAACATTGCAGTCTGCTGTTCTCAGGTTCTGATCCAGGATTGGAACATTACAGTGTATTGTTCTTCGAATCCTATCCATTGCTGGAACATCCCGGTCCATTGTTTCCAGCTTCTCATCCATTATTGGAACATCCCAGTCTATTGTTCCCAGATTCTGATCCATAATGGAACATTGCAGTCTATTGTTCTCCGATTCTAATCCAGTATTGGATCATTACAGTGTATTGTTCTCAGATTCCGATCCAGTATTGGAACATTACGATCTATTGTTCTCAGATTCAGATCCATTATTGAACCATTGCAGTCTATTGTTCTCAGATTCTGATCCATTATTGGAACATCCCTTTCCATTGTTCACAGACTCTGAACCAGGATTGGAACATTACAGTCTATTGTTCTCAGAATCTGAGCCAGTATTGGAACATTGAAGTCTATTGTTCTCAGATTCTGATCAATGATTGGAACATTACAGCCTATTGTTCTCAGAGTCCGATCCAGTATTCGAACTTTGCAGTGTATTGTTCTCAGATTCTGATCCAGTACTGGAACATTACAATCTCTTTTTCACAGAAACTGATCCATTATTGGAAATTTGCAGTCTGTTTTTTTCTCAGAGTCTGAACCAGTATTGGAACATTACAACCGCTAGTTCCCAGAATCCGATCCAGTATTCAAACATTGCAGTCTATTGTCCTCAGATTCTGATCCAGTATTGGAACATTATAGTCTACCGTTCTCAGATTATGATCCAGTATTGGAACATTGCAGTCTACTGTTCTCAGATTATGATCCAGTATTGGAACAACCCGGACCATTGTTCCCACATTCTGATCCAGTATTGGAACTTGCGGTCCCTTTTTCTCAGATTCTGATGCAGGATTGAAACTTTGCAGTCTATTGATCTCAGATTCTGATCCATTATTGGAACATTGCAGTCTATTGTTCTCAGATTCTGATCCAGTATTGTAACATTACAGAGTATTGTTCTCAGAATGTGATCCATTATTGGAACATCCCGGTCTATTGGTCCCAGATTCTAATCCAGTACTGGAACATTGCAGTCTCTTGCTCTCAGCTTCTGATCCAGTTTAGGAATATTACATTCTATTGTTCTCAGATTCTGATCCAGAATTGTAACATCCCGGTCATTTGTTCCCAGATTCTAATCCATTATTGGAACATTACAGCCTATTGTTCTCAGACTCTGATCAATTATTGGAACATTGCAGTCTACTGTTCTCAGGTTCTGATCCAGTATTGGAACATTACAGTGTATTGTTCTTAGAATCCAATCCATTATTGGAACATCCCGGTCCATTGATTCCAACTTCTGATCCATGTTCTGCCGGGCGGCATGGTAGCACAGTGGTTAACACTGCTGCTTCACAGCTCCAGGGACCTGGGTTCGATTCCCGGCTCGGGTCACGGTCTGTGTGGAGTTTGCACATTCTCCTCGTGTCTGCGTGGGTTTCCTCCGGGTGCTCCGGTTTCCTCCCACAGTCCAAAGATGGGCGGGTTAGGTTGATTGGCCATGCTAAAAATTTCCCTTAGTGTCCTGAGATGCGTAGGTTGGAGGGATTAGTGGGAAGATATGGGGGTAGGGCCTGGGTGGGATTGTGGTCGGTGCAGACTCGATGGGCCGAAAGGCCTCTTTCTGTACTGTAGGGTTTCTATGATTTCTATGATTATTGGAACATTCCAGTCTATTGTTCTCAGATTCTGATCCAGTATTGGAACATTGCAGTCTGTTGTTCTCAGATTCTGGTCCAGTATTGGAACATTGCAGTCTGTTGTTCTCAGATTCTGGTCCAGTATTGGAACATTGCAGTCTGTTGATCTCAAATTCTAATCCTGTATCGGAACATTAAAGTCTATTTGTCTCAAATTCTAATCCTGTGTTGGAACATTGCAGTCTATTGTTCGTAGATTCTGATCAATTATTGGAACATTACAACCTATTGTTCTCAGATTCTGATCCCGTATTGGAACTTTACAGAGTATTGTTCTCAGATTCTGATCCATTATTGGAAAATTGCAGTCTATTTGTCTCAGAAACTGAACCAGTATTGGAAAATTACAGTCTATTGTTCCCAGATTCTGATCCATAATGGAACCTTGCACTGTATTGTTCTCAGATTCTGATCCTTTAGTGCAACATTCCAGTCTGTTGTTCTCAGATTCTGATCCAATATTCGAACATTGCATTCTCTTGTTCTAAGATTCTGATCCATTATTGGAACATTACAGTCCATTGTTCTCAGATTCTGATCAACTAATGAAACATTACCGTCTTTTGTTCTCAGATTCTGATCCCGTATTGGAACCTAACAGAGTATTGTTCTCAGATTATGATCCTTTATTGAAACGTTACAGTCCATTGTTCTCAGATTCTGATCAATTATTGAAACATTACCCTATTTTTTTCTGAGATTAGGATCCTTTATTGGAACATTACATTCCATTGCAGTCTCTTCATAGAAATCATAGAAACCCTACAGTGCAGAAGGAGGCCATTCGGCCCATCGAGTCTGCACCGACCACAATCCCACCCAGGCCCTACCCCCACATATTTTTCCCGCTAATCCCTCTAACCTACACATCCCAGGACTCTAAGGGGCAATTTTTTTTAACCTGGCTAATCAGCCTAACCCGCACATCTTTGGACTGTGGGAGGAAACCGGAGCACCCGGAGGAAACCCACGCAGACACGAGGAGAATGTGCAAACTCCACACAGATAGTGACCCGAGCCGGGAATCGAACCCGGGACCCTGGAGCTGTGAAGCAGCAGTGCTAACCACTGTGCTACCGTGCCGCCAATTGTTCTCAGATTCTGATCCGTTATTGGAACATTGCAGTCTGTTGTTCTCAAATTCTGATCCGTTATTGGAACATTGCAGTCTACTGTTCTCAGGTTCTGATCCAGTATTGGAACATTACAGTGTATTGTTCTTCGAATCCTATCCATTATTGGAACATCCCGGTCCATTGTTCCCACATTCTGATCCAGTTTTGAAACATTGCCGTCTATTGATCTGAGATTCCGATTCATTTTTGGAATGTTAGAGACTGTTGTTCTCAGATTCTGATCCATTATTTGAACATTGCAGTCTATTGTTCTCAGATTCTGATCCAGTAATAGAACATGACAGTGTATTTTTCTCAGATTCTAATCCGTATTGGAACATTGCAGCCTATAGTACTCAGATTCTGATCAATTATTGGAACATTGCAGTCTACTGTTCTCAGACTCTGATCCAGTATTGGAACATTACAGTGTATTGTTCTTCGAATCCTATCCATTATTGGAACATCCCGGTCCTTTCTTTCCAGCTTCTCATCCATTATTGGAACATCCCAGTCTATTGTTCTCAGATTCTGATCCATTATTGGAACATTGCAGTCTATTTCTCTCAGATTCTAATCCAGTATTGGAACATGATAGTGTATTGTTCTCAGATTCTGATCCATTCATGGAACATCCATTTCTATTGTTCTCAGATTCCAATCCAGTATTGGAACATTGCAGTCTATTGTTCTCAGATTTCGATCCAGTATCGGAACAATTCAGTATATTGCTCTCAGATTCTGATCCATAATTGGAACATCCCTTTCCATTGTTCCCAGACTCTATATGGTTGGGTCTTTTTCTAAATGGAGGTCGGTCACCAGTGGTGTGCCCCAGGGATCTGTTCTGGGACCTTTGCTGTTTGTCATTTTCAGAAATGACCTGGATAATGAAGTGGAGGGATGGGTTGGTATGTTTGCCGATGACACGAAGGTTGGTGGGGTGGTGAATAGTCTGGAGGGATGTCAGAAGTTACAGAGGGAGATAGATAGGATGCAAGACTGGGCGGAGAAGTGGCAGATGGACTTCAACCCAGATAAATGCGTAGTGGTCCATTTTGGCAGGTCAAATGGGATGAAGGAGTGCAATCATAGAAATCATAGAAAATCATAGAAACCCTACAGTGCAGAAGGAGGCCATTCGGCCCATCGAGTTTGCACCGACCACAATCCCACCCAGGCCCCACCCATTTTACCCGCTAATCCCTCTAACCTACACATCCCAGGACTCTAAGGGGCAATTATTAACCTGGCCAATCAACCTAACACGCACATCTTTGGACTGTGGGAGGAAACCGGAGCACCCGGAGGAAACCCACGCAGACACGAGGAGAATGTGCAAACTCCACACAGACAGTGACCCGAGCCGGGAATCGAACCCGGGACCCTGGAGCTGTGAAGCAGCAGTGCTAACCACTGTGCTACCGTGCCGCCCTACGTGTTTCCCAATAAAAAGGGAAAGATTCTTAGTACTGTAGAGGATCAGAAGGACCTTGGGGTCCGGGTCCATATGACTCTAAAATAGGCCCTGCAGGTCGAGGAGGTGGTTAAGAAGGCGTATGGTGTGCTGGCCTTTAACAATCGAGGGATTGAGTTTAGGAGGCCGGTGATAATAATGCAGCTATATCAGACCCTCGTCAGACCCCACTTGGCGTACTGTGCTCAGTACATGGAGAGAACATGCAGATTCCACACAGGCAGTGACACAAGCCGGGAACCGAACCCGGGTCCCTCACTCTGTGAGGCAGCAGTGCTAACCACTCCGTCACGGCTACACCCTTTATAGATTGGACATAACGTCTGCTATGAGGAGGCTTCCTCCCACCACCTCCTAACTTTGGAGAGAGTGAAGTTGCTTCCCCGCAGCAGAATACCTGGGCTGATGGAACGGCAGTGGTTCCCTCCTGACCAGAGGGACGGCTCACGGGACCACAGGCCCGACCAGCGTCTATTGCTGCTGAGGTGTGATGAGGGGTTGCCAGCGATTCCTCGTTGCTGGAATATTACTGTTCAACTTTGTCAATCGTGGTATAAATTACAAAAACGTAGAGGTCATGATGAAGTTGTATAGGAGCGTTGGTTTGGCCACAGCTGGAGTACTGTGTGCAGTTCTGGTCGACACATTATAGGAAGGATGTGATTGCACTGGAGGTGGTGCAGAGGAGATTCACCAGGATACTGCCTGGGATGGAACATTTAAGCTATGAAGAGAGGTTGGATAGGTTTGGTTTGTTCTCTCTGGAGCAAAGACTGAGGGGTGACCTGATCGAGGTGTACAAGATTATGAAGGACATGGACAGGGTGGAGAGAGAGCAGCTGTTCCCCTGAGCTGAAGGGTCAGTTACGAGGAGGCAACATTTAAAAATGAGGTGTGGGAGATTTAGGTGGTATACTATGGACAGTCTTATTAAAATTCCAGTTGGTGACAATAGTCTTATAAGCACTTTCATAGATAGAACATAGAACAGTACAGCACAGAACAGGCCCTTCGGCCCACGATGTTGTGCCGAGCTTTATCTGAAACCAAGATCATAGAATCATAGAATCCCTGCAGTGCAGAAGGAGGTTATTTGGCCCATCGAGTCTGCACTGACCACATTCCCACCCAGGCCCTATCCCCATAACCCCACATATTTACCCTGCTAACCCCCTGCTAATTTCTTGTCAATTATCTCTTACAGATGTTGATCGATCAAATTCCAGAAATAATACTCAAGGCAAAACTGCTATCACAATATTCAAGGCAAACCACATGAATTCTGACACTCTTCCACTGCACTGTGGAAATCCAAAATATTCAGAAACAGGGGTGTATTTTGAAACATAAATCTTTCTTGGTTTCTGGAAGGACACTTCAAGTTTTACAACTTCACTCAGCAGAGTGCTAGTCACAGAATATCTCCTCACGCAGCCTATATCGAGTCACAGAGCAATACAGCATGGAAACAGGCCCTTCGGCCCAAACAGTCCATGCTAACCATGGTGCCCTCCCAGTTGGTCCCAATTGCCCGCGTTCAGTCCATATCCCTCTAATCCTTTCCCTCGATCCAAATGCTTTTTAAATGTTGGTACTGAACTTGCCTCAACCACTTTCTCCGGCAGCTCATTCCATGCACACACCACCCTCCGTTTGAAGAAGTTGCCCCTCAGTTCCCTTTGAAATCTTTCCCCTCTCACCTCTATCTCTAATCATATAACTCAGCTCAGTGACTTTCTTTACATTTCCTCCTTCCCTCCCATCCCCCATTTCATTGTCTCTCGCACCTCTTTGAACTCCACTGTTCCAAGATATTAAGATCGTCCAGTTTCGATCAGGAATGGCTGCCTCCCACTTCGGGTCAAACAAAATGTACTAAGGTCCCCTCATTACTGATGAAACCTTTCCAAGTGATAAGAATCTTTTTATCTATGATTCTATGAAAATCCCACAGAGTGTCTGGAGTATTGTGTCCAGTTGTGGTCTCTTTATTTGAGGAAGGATGATGCTGCATTGGAGGCAGTTCAGAGGAGGTTCACCAGATTGATTCTGGGGATGAGAGGATTGACGTATGAGGAGAGATTAATCACTTTGGGCTTGTACTCACTGGAGTTCAGAGGGATGAGAGGGGATCTGATGGAGGTATATAAAATTTTAAAAGGGATTGATAAAGTAACTGTAGACCAAATGTTTCCTCTTATGGGGCAATCTCGAACAAGAGGTCACAGGGTATAGGTTGAGAGGCGATAGATTTAAAACTGAGATGAGGAGGAACTACTTCTCGCAGAGGGTGCTGAGTTTGTGGAACTCGCTGCCCCATCGCGCGGGGGAGTCTGAATCATTGAATGGTTTCAGGAAGGAGATGGATATATTTCTAATAAAAAAGGGATTAGGGGGATATGGGGAACAGGTGGGGGGGTGGATTTGAGAACAGGGAGAGATCAGCCATGATCTGATTGAATGACGGATCAGGCTCGAAGGGCTGAATTTGCCGACTTCTGCTCTTAATTCCTGTTCCTATGTTATCGAGTCATTGAGGTTTACAGCATGGAAACAGGCCCTTCGGCCCAACGTGTCCGTGCCGCCCAGTTTTTACCTTTAAGCTCGTCCCAATTGACCGCATTTGACCCATGTCTCTCCATACCCATCGTACCCATGTAACTGACTAAACGCTTTTTAATATAGAAAATTGTACCCCCCTCTCCTACTGCCTCTGGCAGCTTGTTCCAGACACTCACCACACTCTATGTGAAAGAATTCCCCCTCTGGACCCTTCTGAATCTTTATTTTGAGGGTTCTGTATTCTGCATCTGTTTTCAAAGTGGAACACGTCATTTCCATAGCAGGAATAGGGGATAACCAATGGACTTACTCATAAGAGCAAGGAGCTCTCAATATCTGGAGTGGAAGTATAAGTATAAGTCGAGGGATTTAAACCATATAACATCGCCAAAACTTAAAGCCGACTTTAGTGCACTGAAATAGATAACTGCTGATATAGTAAATGTGCTGTTTTTATTACTGTCACAAGTAGGCTTACATTAACACTGCAATGTAGTTACTGTGAAAATCCCCTAGTCCCCACACTCCAGTGCCTGTTTGGGTACACAGAGGGAGAATTTAACATGGCCAATGCACCTAACCAGCACGGCTTTCAGACTGTGGGAGACAACTTGGGCACCCGGAGGAAACCCATGCACACACGGAGAGAACATGCAGACTCCGCACAGACAGTGATCCAAGCCAGGAATCGAACCCGGGTCCCTGGCACTGTGAGGCAGCAGTGCCAACAACTGTACCACCGTGCTGCCCATTTCAGTTCACCACTCAAAGAACAAAGAACAGTACAGCACAGGAACAGGCCCTTCGGCCCTCCAAGCCTGCGCTGATCATAATGCCTGCCTAAACTAAAACCGTATGCACTTACAGAATCCGTAACCTTCCATTCCCATTCTATTCATGTATTCATCGAGATGCCCCTTAAATGCCGCTATCGTACCTGCTCCCACCACCTCCTCGGGCAGCGCGTTCCAGCCATTCACCACCCTCTGTGTAAAAAACTTGCCTCACAGATCTCCTCTGATCTTTTCCCCACGCTCCTTAAACCTATGGCCCCGAGTACTTGACTTTTCTACCCTAGGAAAGAGCCTCTGACTATCCACTCTGTCTATGCCACTCTTGGACAAGGTGTGGAGACAATATTTACAAATTTCTGCAGCCTGTAGGGAGATTGAACTCACATCATTGGTAGTATACTGAATCACACCCTTGTCATGTAGGCAAGTGAGTTCACCGCCCTACACGATGGGGCCAGTTGATGTCATAGATTTGGATTACAACAATCCCATAGCATGCAGCACAAAGAGTCGAGGTGTCCGATTGTGGCTCAGGTTGTCAGCCTGGATTGGATAGATAATTCGTCAGCAGGCACGGAACAGTGAGTCGGGATACTGAAGCACATTCAGGCTGGTTGGCTGTAACTTATGAAACATTGCAAAAAATTGTATTGGGGATGTAGCTGTTTATGTTTTTTTTATTATTTGTTCGTGGTACATGGGCGTCGCTGGCTGGGCCAACATTTATTGCCCATCCCTACTTGCCCGAGGGCAGTTGAGAGTCCACCACATTGCTGCGGCTCTGGAGTCACATGTGAGCCAGACCGGGTCCGCACGGCAGATTTCCTTCCCTGAAGGACATTCGTGAACCAGATGGGCTTTTCCGACAGTCGACAATGGTTTCATGGTCATCAGTGGATTCTTAATTCCAGATATTTTTTATTGCATTCAAATTCCATCGTCTGTCGTGGCGGGATTCGAACCCGGGTCCCTGGAACATTAGCTGAGTTTCTGGATTAATAGTCTGGCGATAATACCACTCGGCCAATATATGTCAACAAAATAACTGAAGATGCTGGGAGTAAGCTACCAGATTTCCAATATGATTCTAAACTAATTGTGAATTAAAGCTATGAGGAGGATTCAAAGGGGCTGCACAGAGATATAGACAAAATAACAGAATGGGGAACAAGTTGGCAGATGGAGGAATAAATTAAATTATTTAATTTTGTGATGATTTGTTTTGATTTGATTTGATTCTTGTCACATGTATTAGTATACAGTGAAAGGTATTGTTTCTTGCACGCTATACAGACAATGCATATTGCACAGTGGTGAGCAGCACAATGGCATGGTGGTTAGCACTGCTGCATCACAGCTCCAGAGAACTGGGGTTGATTCCCGGCTTGGGCCACTGTCTGTGTGGAGTTTTCACATTCTCCCTGTGTCTGCGTGGGTTTCCTCCGGGTCTGGTTTCCTCCCAAAATCCAAAGGTGTGCGGGTTAGGTGCATTGGCAATGATAAATTGCCCCTTAGTGTCCTGGGATATGGAGGTTAGAGGGATTAGCAGGGTAAATATTTGGGACTATGGGGATAGGACCTGGGTGGGATTGTTGTCAATGCAGACTCGATGGGCCGAATGGCCTCTTTCTTCACTGTCGGGTTTCTATGATTCCAGGGAAAGGAGAGGGTGCTGAATGTTACAGTCATATCTAGGGTGTAGAGAAAGGTCAACTTAATGCGGGGTAGGTCCATTCAAAAGTCTGATGGCAGCAAGTAGGCTGTTCTTGAGTTGGTTGGTACATGACCTCAGACGGAGGTCACCTGATGGAAGAAGGTGGGAGGGAGAATGCCCGGCGTGTGTGGGGTCCTTGATTATGCCGGCTGCTTTTCCGAGGCAGCGGGAAGTGTAGACAGAGTCAGTGGATGGGAGGTGTGGATAGAGATGCGCAAAGAGACATATTTAGAATTTACATCTCTGTGAATGGAAAAGTACTGAAGGACCACAATCGATATGTCCATATATTATCCTGTGAATAGGGAGTCACTGAAATTCTGTATCTCGAGTGTGGATGTTTCCCTGTAGGTGGAGAGGCTGTTAGGGTGCAGGGCACTAATCAAGAAAGGTTGTCTTTGATAAAAATGTTAGTTTAAAAGTTTATTCATTAGTGTCACAAGTCGGCTTACATTAACATTGCAATGAAGTTACTGTGACATCTTAGCGTTCAACTGAACTCAACCGTCCAACCTGCTTTGAGCTCAGCTCAAGTCATGCCATGGAATGTGAAGCTGGATAAACTCGATCCGCTTGAAGCCAATGCAAAAACGGAACTGAACCACTGGATTCCATTCAACCCAAAATAATGCAACATTTAACAAGGCAAAACCATCATGTGGCCACCGGGATTTACTGGATGGTTTCAGAATGAGAAATGAGAAGGGAGCCTGACGGACAAAGCATCGTCATGAGTAACTCACGTGCTATGTTTTTTTTAGCTCCCATGTTTCACAGAATGGCGATGTTTAAAATGAGAAGGAATGTCTTTTTTTATTCCGCACGATATTATAAATAAGAGATTTTTCG
The DNA here is from genome assembly GCF_964213995.1 of Mustelus asterias. Lineage (NCBI taxonomy): Eukaryota > Metazoa > Chordata > Chondrichthyes > Carcharhiniformes > Triakidae > Mustelus > Mustelus asterias. Next base: position 32,739 of record NW_027590292.1, on the reverse strand, counting down.
GCCAGATTCCCCAGTTAAAACAGCAATGTCATGATGCTAATTTGCTGTCAGCTCAATGATGTGATGCACAGTGTAATGTTTCAGGAATGAATCTTCTGTTTTCTGTTGAGGAACTAGTATACCTTACAATGAGGCTGCTTGAAATATTCAAATCCTGAAATAAAATGCAGTTTCCTCGACAGTTTGGCTAATTGTTCTTCAAAGACTTTTACAAAAAGAAGTTTCAACAAATGCCGGAGGTCGAATGTCTCCTTAAGATTTTAAAAATGTTGACAGTTTACAATCGCACTCTGGTCTTCATTTCTCAGAAGGTGATGCTGCTCTCGTTGCTTCATGTGATATTCAGCTGCAATGAAGCTCGCAGGAAGTGAGTTGATGTCCTCTACAATGATATCTCCGGTGTTACTGCTTATGCAACGACTGGATTGATGTTACATCAAGTGCTGAAGCAGATTCTAAGCGGAAACAGCAACCACGCCCCGAAAGACCATCCAGGAAAGAACGTGTTTGTCTGGGGAGGAAAACAGAAATAACGTTTCAAATTCACTTCTGTGTTAAACATCAAATCACAGAATCCCTCGAGTGCAGGAGGAGGCTATTCGGCCCATCAAGTCTGCACCGACCACAATCCCACCCAGGCCCTATTCCCATAACCCCACATATCCCTGCTAATTCCCCTGACACTAGGGTCAATTTAGCATGGCCAATCATCCTAACCTACACATCTTTGGAATGTGGGAGGAAACCGGAGCACCCGGAGGAAACCCACGCAGACACAGGGAGAATGTGCCAACTCCACACAGTCAGTGACGCGAGACCAGACTTGAAACCGGGTCCCTGGTGCTGTGAAGCAGCAGTGCTAACCACTGTGCCACCGTGCCGCCCCAGAGAGTCCACATCATTTCCCGAAGGTAGGGGACTCCAAAAGTAGAGGACATAGCTTTAAGGTGAGAGGGGAGAGATGCAAAAAGGCCCAGAGGGACAATTGTTTCACACAGAGGGCGGTGAATGTCTGGAAGAAGCTGCCAGAGGCAGTAGCAGAGGCGGATACAATTTTGTCTTTTAAGAAGCATTCAGACAGTTACGTGGGCAAGATGGGAAGAGAGGGATATGGGCCAAATACAGGCAATTGGGAGTAGCTGAGTGGTTAAAAAAAGGTGGCATGGACCAGTTGGGCTGAAGGGCCTGTTTCCATGCTGTAAACCTCTCTGACTCTATGACATGGGGGCAACAGTCAGACTCCGCACAGACAGTAACCCAAGCCGGGAAGCGAACCCTGGTCTCTGGCGCTGTGAGGGAGCAGCACTAACCACTGTGTCACCTAGTCTCAGACTATCTGACCTTATTATTGTTGGGTAAACAAATATAGAGAGAGAGAATGAATGATATGAATTAAAAGAGTTTCCACAGCTGGAATCGTGGTCTGTGTGGATGAGCAATCCAAATTAAGATGATTTGCAGAGATACAATTTAAAATTCACATTGTTATATGACTGCATCATATAACCACGATTTTGCAAATGATGGGTCTGTGTGAATTATGGAAAAAGCTATTCGATTTCCCATTCATCTGGTTTTCTTGTGGAATTACCTTTCTTTTTACTGAGTTACCTTTTAGATCAACACTAAATCTCAGATCCTGGCAACAAGAAGGTCATTTATTCTTGTTTTCTTTTGAATATTATTGTCTCTGAAGGAGGAAATTTTCCAGAAAACCATATTTGTATCATCAAACATATTTTTATTGGACTAATTGGCACCACTCATAACGGGCCAACAATGCAGAGGGGCACCCCCGGATGGATATTCGATCGGGTCTCCCCCTGCACAGCTGAGAGACTCACGAATTTCAGAAACTACGGAAGATCCCTAATCTGCCTAGCAACAGCGCATAGCTGCATTTTAAACTGGCCAAGGAAGATCAAGATCCCTATGAAACGAGACAGAGAGTGGGTTATCAAAACCAAGCTATCACTGAAATATTACCAATTCGGCCAAGGCAGACATAAAAATCTGATAAACTAAGAGATAAGGATAAAAGGTTAAGAATGAAATACCCCAGACACCCAACAGGACAGGATGACATTAACACTCAATCTCACAAGCAGGAAACACAGACACGGAACAATAGGACCAATTTAAATAAGAGGACACATAGAGATAGTAATGGGAAACGCATTTAGACACCGGGGCAGGACCAAGTAATCCCATTAACACGAACACACACCATACAAATGCTAATCCATGAAACTTCCTAGGGACTTTTGAAACTGACAGACCACTTTATACATTGTGTAAAAAAGGCATAATCAAATGTTCCCGCGCGAATTTTGGATCCCTATAAAGATCCAGAGCTGATGTGATTTAATTGAGATCAACGTGGCCAAGCCACTGTTTCTGAGCTGGCTACGGGGGTCTCCCTGGGATCACAGTAATTGTACAATAAAGACACGCTTTGAACCTTGATTTGCGACTCAACTTCTATTCTGCACTGGTAAAGGGATATTTCCCTACAACAAAATGGCGTAGTCGGCAGGATTTGATATCTGACTTCTGACTGATGGCCACAGTTTGAAAGTCGGGATCAAATTTAAACGAATCTGATACAAATCCAGAGCAGTCAAAGGCGAGTGCAGGTCTCCGTTCAAAGTGAGGTACCTTTAAGGGTTAGGGTTTGTCTGTTTTAAGTATTGTTGTCTTGTAGAACTGTATAATCTTGCCTAAGTTTTTAAATTGAAACAGAAGTCCGCACTAAAGAGGTACAGGTCAGAACGACCGCGTGGAAAAAGGTAAGTAACTTTTAACTTTAATAGGAGTAAAGGACCAGAGGTAAAGATAGCAGGTTTTGGGCTATTTGATAACAGGAATTAAGACTAATATAAAGATAAGTACCGCATGCAGAACTAATTGGTGTAACTAACCCAGGATTGTAAATGAAACCACTGTCTGTGCCAAGGCAATAGGACAAGGGAGTGCTTGACTCAAGGTGCCCTACCCTAAACTGGACGTTAAGAGGAGAAATCTCCCACGCTAAGGTTGGGTTTTGAAGCGGGCGCTAAGAGGCACAGGCACTCAGGGTGCAAGGCACGGACAGTGTAAATCGGGTAACAACACTGACTCTGAAGGGACGAACAACCTCAGAGTCGATACAGTTACTAACTATAACAGGGGCTTTGATAACAGAATACATGTGTGTAAGTGTTGAGGAAAAGGGGACCCGATCCATCCTGACCAAGAGACACGACGACGGAGGATCCATTAGGGACCCGGGCGGAGTTTGATAACCTTGTTCGTCTGTAGGGAACACCACAGCCCATAGCAGGATACCCGGTTTTGGGGGGTAACGGATCAACCCTGCTAGTGGGGGTGGTGGCCGAGCGGGAGGCGTTGTACTTAGAGGGGCTGGGAACAGGGGCGGACAAACCCACTAAACAACCAGCACACATCCCAATAAGACAACACAAAATAGTCCAAGCGTGAGGTGTCAGGAATAGTTGGGGGAGCCCAGGGGAAAGAGACCCACTGGAACCTCACTACGAGGCCCTACAGCAATACAGACGGTGCTGGGGCAGTATCAGTGACAGGAGATAAGGGAGAGAGTTGAGGCACTTTTACTGTAGCAGCCAGCATACGGGGGTTGCAGGACTGCTAGACAGAAAAATGGCAGACCACGTTGTTAAGGGAGAAACTGCAGTAGCTCTCATTTTGAAGTATCTGTTAGCCAGAGAAGCGATTGTTGCAAAGATGAAACGGAACGGGTGGAACGCATCACAAACTTTAGAAGATCAAAGAAAGTGGGTAGACGGAGTTAAACGGGACAAAACAAAAGTAATGGGAGTAATATTAGTGACCCAGTTAGCTGGACTAATTGAGGAAGTAAATGCCTCAATGGAGGAGAGACACAAAGAGACAGAACAAATTAAAGTATTACAGGAGAGAGTGAGGGAATTAGAACACAGAAGACACACTGCGGAGATAACGCAGAGATTAGAGGAAACGGACCCTCGGCGCCCATACGAGTCAGTGCAGAAACATACAGCCACTCCAGCATCAGAAGAAAACGTAGAAAATTATAATCTAGCGCCAGTCACGAGAGGAGGGACGTTAGCACAACCAAAGGCAACCTATAAGCCTTTTACGCCAGGGGAAAGGCAGCAGATGGATAGGAGAGATCTTAGTTTTTGTATTTCAGTGTGTTTGTGAGATCTGGTAGCTTGTCGAATGTAGGTGGTTGTTGTTGTAATTAGATTGAGAGCGGGGAGCTCTTTGTTCCTGTGGAATGTTTGCTACAGGCAGTAGGTGCAGTACATTGCACCTTGGTTTAGCCTCAGGGGGGCTGGGAGAGTGTTAAAACTGTAAAGATTCAAGTGATAGGATTTCTTGAATTTACTTCTGCTTTGAGTCAATTACAGTTTGGAAGAAAGAAGAATAAAAGCGATTGTCTTAATCAATGTTCAGTATTCTCTTTGAATGTTTTACACTCATCCCAGTCTGAAATGATAAGTTTGAATGAAAAAGGATGTACTGTGGAATGACTTTTGGAAGCTTCCATGTGTGTGTGTTTAAACAAAGTGGTTGCGTGAATGCTTTGTTGTTGTTTGTTTTAATGTTAAGAAAGGATTTAAACCTTGGAAGGAAGCATGTGCTCTTTCCTTTGTCTTGAAGTAGAAATTATAAGAGTTAGTTGAGGAGTTAAGAGAAGAGAATAAGTTATTTTGTGGAAAGGTAGAAAAGCAGGAACAAAAGACTGAGGTCTATGAATCAGTTTAAAGTGTATCAAGTCAGTGAAATACAGTATTAATCGCAGAATATCGCGATTTGCGAACGTCAGATAGTTTAGTATTCTGAACTAGTTAAAATTATGTACTGCCGTCGGAATTTCATGAGCCATCAAGGTTCAAGGTTTGCCAAATATAAAAGCACTGCAAAGCTTAAAACCTAGCCAGTTAAGAAACCAAAATGTTCCTAATCAAATAACTGGTATGTATTGTACCTGCTTTGATTTTGATTCGGCGCCTGTTACTTTTCCTAGAGTGCGGGGGTTTCGATCTGGAGCTCAGTTTAAAAAAAAGAAACGGCTTAAATTAAAAGGGTTTGGATATCACGGGTACGATGTGTAAAGTGGTATGATACAACTGCCGCTTGATTATTTTTATTATACAGTATAGCACTGCCATATAGACACAAGAATAACATCAAATCCTGAAAAGCCTTAACCAACTTTGTATGATATATTCATATACTATATTGGGCATTGATAAAGACATAATTATTTTGTGAAGTACTATGGTGTAGCGCTTGCACGCAAACAAATGATCAAATTAGAGATAGTGTAAGAGTACTCATATAAAGATCGGAACTGTATGGCATGTGATTTTAATGGGGAAAGCGATGTCTTTTGATAAGACTACATACAAATGAATGGATGTATCCGACAATACATCCGAGACCTTAGCACCCAATTGAAGGGGATGCGCCGGTCCGTAATTTCTAATCAGGCACAGGTCGACGCAGAGGGGGACTCAGAAATATTACCAGAAGTCCCAAAAGCCGGGAGCCGGGTATTAACAAAAGTGCTTCCTGCAAAACCAGGATTTGCCCCAAGATGGCACGGACCTTACGAGGTCATTGTTAGCGGAGATACCTGTGCCTGTATAGATATAAGGGGACAGGGGGTCTGGAAACACTGGACCCAATTAAAACTATATGAGGACAAATGAACTAAAAAAATACCGTTTTGCTCATTCAACTTCCACAGGAACCAGGACCAGATCTACTATCAAGACGTCGGAACCAACTACTTTTAATTTAATTGCCTGTTTATTTTCTGTATATACTGTAATTGTAAAATACTGTTGAAGAGAAAAAAAAAGAGCGATATGGGAACAGGGACATATCTGATAATAACCCTGACCATTGTAAATACACTCCAACATATGGGGGTTAGGGGAGCAGAACCACCAATCATGGAAGGAAACCTATTCCTGAAAACACACATCCAGATCTATGGGAATAGGACCGCTTGTTACCCCTCAGCGCGATCAGTAAACTCCCTATTCATCGCAACACCAGGGCGGCTCCCACAAGAGTTATTCACTATTGACACATCAGGGGCACCCTGCAAAGAACATATTGGGTACTTTAAGCAAGGGATACAAGGAAGGTGTGTAGAGCTCACTGAGCCGGGAATTCTAAGGGGGACGGGGCCCCAACCGGAGGAGACACATGGGAACTACCCACAATGTTTTAAGGGAGAGGGATGGGGGTGCGTGCATGCCTTTGTCCCTAAAAATGATTCGTGCGCTGAGGCACATTGTGCTCTCCAGGAGTGCCGGGTCCGGGAAGGACACTTCACTTGTGACTGCAAGCAACAAAAATGCATTGCAGTCACCGCGGGTAGGCAGCTTATGTGTGGCAAGTGCAACAGCACCCACGTAAGCTCAGCCTCAGGGACATATCCATTTGATTCTCACCAAGAGGTACAATCAAGTGGACAGTCCAGGGGGAGGGAAGGTTCCACAAGATGGGGCCATGCGGTCAAACGACCCCGGGGTAATGCATGTCATCGGGTTAAAGACGGGTACGTGTTTTTATTTAAAAATGTATATATGACGGCCACAGACAGGCCTCCAAGGTTCTTTTCCGTAGGGACAATCAGACCTCTCACGGTTCCATGCCCAAGTGAAGGGCATGTCCAGAAACGCATAGTGACCAGGGCCATCAGCGCAGAATTTTGCTCCGACTGGCAGGCCCCTGTCACACTAGGGTCTTCTTTAGGATATGGATTTCTGGGGACACTATCCCTGGGAGGCGCCGCAGGGGTGATCAGTGCCAGTAATAGGAACTTCTTCATATGTGGACTGACCATTTTAGGAAACAACACCCTACAAGCATTAGGCGCAATTGACCAAGAACTCGCAGAACTCAGACTATACACACAACAAACGAGATATGCGGTGGACTATCAGCTAGCCAGACAAGGGGGGGTATGCACCATCATCAAGGAAAAATGCATCACATACGTACACGACGAGACACTAAACATAACAGCAGCCATGTCCGGGATACAAAAGCAAGTGGATAACTTTGAACAGGGGTTAACAGGGACTGATGGGTGGTTAGGATGGCTGTTTAACACAGTTTGGGGAGCATATATTATGAAGGGATTAATCCTAGTAGTAGCCATCCTGTTCACACTCTGCCTTGGCCTAACCTGTATTAAAGTGATATGTGCAAATATTACATCAAGAATGCTACCCACTGCCAGTATCCAGATGCAAGAACTTAACAACGACCCAGAAGAGGAGGAACAACGGCAAGGACAACAGCTGTACAAATCACTGTTCCTCTGAAGGTCGTCCATGGGGGGTCAGCCATGAATGGCACCCCCTGGACGAGAGGAGGGACTGAAGGAGGACATTTTCCAGAAAACCATATTTGTATCATCAAACATATTTTTATTGGACTAATTGGCACCACTCATAACGGGCCAACAATGCAGAGGGGCACCCCCGGATGGATATTCGATCGGGTCTCCCCCTGCACAGCTGAGAGACTCACGAATTTCAGAAACTACGGAAGATCCCTAATCTGCCTAGCAACAGCGCATAGCTGCATTTTAAACTGGCCAAGGAAGATCAAGATCCCTATGAAACGAGACAGAGAGTGGGTTATCAAAACCAAGCTATCACTGAAATATTACCAATTCGGCCAAGGCAGACATAAAAATCTGATAAACTAAGAGATAAGGATTAAAGGTTAAGAATGAAATACCCCAGACACCCAACAGGACAGGATGACATTAACACTCAATCTCACAAGCAGGAAACACAGACACGGAACAATAGGACCAATTTAAATAAGAGGACACATAGAGATAGTAATGGGAAACGCATTTAGACACCGGGGCAGGACCAAGTAATCCCATTAACACGAACACACACCATACAAATGCTAATCCATGAAACTTCCTAGGGACTTTTGAAACTGACAGACCACTTTATACATTGTGTAAAAAAGGCATAATCAAATGTTCCCGCGCGAATTTTGGATCCCTATAAAGATCCAGAGCTGATGTGATTTAATTGAGATCAACGTGGCCAAGCCACTGTTTCTGAGCTGGCTACGGGGGTCTCCCTGGGATCACAGTAATTGTACAATAAAGACACGCTTTGAACCTTGATTTGCGACTCAACTTCTATTCTGCACTGGTAAAGGGATATTTCCCTACAACATCTCAAACGGATAAGTAGCGACCGTTTGGTAAATAAGACAACTGCAAATGACTTGCTGGGACTGAAAGGGCTTCACAAAATTGATGTGAGCTTAATTTTCAGTTTATTTTGATTTGACTTATTATTGTCACATTTAATAACATATAATGAAAAGTATTGTTTCTTGCGCGCTGTACAGACAAAACATAGAGAAGGAAAGGAGAGAGTGCAGAATGTAGTGTCACAGTCATAGCTCGGGTGCAGAGAAAGATCAACTAAATGCGAGATCAGTCAATTCAAAAGTCTGACGGCAGCAGAGAAGAAGCTGTTCTTTAGTCGATTGGTACGTGACCTCAGATTTTTGTATCTTTTTCCCGAAGAAAGAAGGTAGAAGAGAGAATGTCCAGGGTACGTGGGGTCCTTAATAATGCTGGATGCGTTGCCGAGACAGCGGGAAGTATAGACAGAGTCAATGGATGCGAGGCTGGTTTGCGTGATGGATTGGGCTACATTCAAAACCTTTTGTAGTTCCTTACAGTCTTGGGCAGAGCAGGAGACATACCAAGCTGTGACCCAACCAGAAAGAATGCATCTGTAAAAGTTACTGAGATTCGGAGCTGACATGCCAAATTTCCTCAGTCTTCTGAGAAAGTAAGAGGCGTTGGTGGGGCTTTCTTAACTATAGTGTCGGCATGTGGGGATCAGGACAGGTTGTTGGTGTTCTGGACAACTAAAAACTCGCCGCTCTCACCTTGAGCCCGTGACCTCTCGTGATCGTCACCTCCGACCTGGGAAAAAGCTTCCCACTGTTCACCCTATCTATACCCTTCATAATTTTGTACACCACTATTAGGTCTCCCCTCATTCTCCGTCTTTCCAGGGAGAACAAGCCCGAGAGATCAAATAGGTTGGGACTTTATTCCCTGGAGCGTAGAAGATTGGGGGGAGATTTGGTAGAGGTATATCAGATTTTGATGGGTATAGATATAGTGAATGCAAGCAGGCTTTTTCTGTTGAGGCGAGGGGAGAAAAAACCAAAGGGCATGGGTTAAGGGTGAAAGGAGAAAAGATTAAAGGGAATATTAGGGGGAGCTTCTTCACGCAGCGAGTGTTGGGAGTGTGGAATGAGCTGCCGGATAAAGTGGTAAACTTTTAACATTTAAGAAAAACTTGGACGGGTTCATGGATGAGAGGGGTGTGGAGGGATATGGTCCAAGTGCAGGTCAGTGGGACTTGGCAAAAAATGGTTCGGCACAGACAAGAAGGGCCAAAAGGCCTGTTTCTGAGCTGTAATTTTCGAAGGTTCTATGGTTCTATGGTTTAACAAATCTCCCCTCATATCCAAGACCCTCCATACCAGGCAACATCCTGGCAAACCTTCTCTGCACTCTCTCTAAAGCCTCCACGTCCTTCTGGTAGTGCGGCGACCAGAACTGGACGCAGTATTCCAAATGTGGACTAACCAGCGTTCTGTACAACTGCAACATCAGACTCCAGCTTTTATACTCTATACCCCGTCCTATCAAGGAAAGCATACCATATTCCTTCTTCACCACCTTCTCCACCTCTACTGCCACCTTCAAGGATTTGTGGACTTGCACACCGAGGTCCCTCTGTGTTTCTATACTCTTAATGGCTCTGCCATTTATTGTATACGTCACCCCTACATTTGTTCTTCCACTGAGGGACAATTTTGCATGGCCAATGCATCTAACCAGCACGTCGGTCGGACTGTGGGAGGAAACCAGAGCACCCGGAGGAAACCCATGGAGACACAGACATGGGGACAACGCGGCACGGGGGCACAGTGGTTAGCAGTGCCGTCTCACAGCGCCAGGGACCCGTGTTCAATTCCAGCCTTGGGTCACTCTCTGTGCTGAGTCTGCATGTTTTCCCCCTGTCTGTATGGGTTTCCTCCGGGTGTTCCGCTTTCCTCCCACACGCCAAAGATGTCTGGGTTACGTGGATTGGCCACGCTACATTACCCCTGAGTGTCAGGAGGACTAGCAGAATAGATATGTGGGGTTGCGGGGACAGGGTCTGTGTGGGATTGTGGTCGGTGCAGATGTGATGGGCTGCATGGCCTCCTCCTGCTGTGTAGGGATTCTATGACTATTCTATATCAACATGCAGATTCAGCACAGACACTGACCCAAGCCAGGAATCAAACCCAGGTCCCTGGCGCTGTGATGCAGCAGTGCTAACCACTCTGGGATAGCAGCATTTGATGCACAGTTTGTGATAAATCTTTCAGAATGTGATTTATTGTTTACTGTATCAGACAGGTTCTGATTACATTTGCAAGGTCTCAAGCGCCAGTGAATGACTGGGCCATACGGTGACACAATGGTTAGCACTACTGCCTCACAGCGCAGGAACCCGGGTTCAATTCCCAACTTGGGTCACTGTATGTGTGATGTCTGCACGTTCTCTCCGTGTCTGCGTGGGTTTCCTCCGGGTGCCCCAGCTTTCTCCCACACTCCAAAGATGTGCGGGTTAGGTGGATTGGCCATGCCTAAATTCCCCCTCAGTGCCAGGGAGCACTAGCAAGGGTAAATAGGGATTACCGGCATGGGGGCTGGGTGGGTTTGTGGTCAGTGCAGGCGTGAAGGGCCGACTGCAATCCGCACGTCTTTCATACTGTGGGAGGAAACCGGAGCACCCGGACAAAACACACGCTGATATGGGGGAGAAGATGCAAACTCCACACAGTGACCCAAGCCGGGAATCGAACCTGGGTCCCTGGCGCTGTGAGGTAGCAGTGCTGACCACTGCGCTGCCCCAATGAAGTCCCCAGTGATTTTGCACTCTATTTTTCAAGTATTCTCAAGCTTGAAACAAACTTAGTGAATTATTTTAGCGCTTAATCAATCACCTCACGAATTTATTGGAGGAGATGAATGGCAAAAAGTTCAATGAAGTTTGTTATCGTCACTGTAATATTTAGGGACATATCCTGATACAGAACAAAGAGATTTATGTTCCAGTTTGCAGGAAATGATGTTGAAACGAACAATATTTGTGCATTGAGAGGCGTTCAGGTCTTCACATGTAAATATTAACTTTGGTCTTAAAAGAAAACATGTACCCGGATCATTCCAATGCAGGTAAGATGCTCTGTCAGAGAGTCAGTGCAGACTCGATGGGCCGTCGGGCCTCCTTCTGCACTGCCGTGGGTTCGATGGTTCACGGGATTGCTGTGATCTTGGAATTCAGCATGTATAATGCACTCTTTATGATACATCTCTTAGATTGTGACTCGCTTTTGCTAAGTGAATATGTGCTGGTCACATTGTAGTCTTCTCACACTCCAGTACCAGTCAATTAAAGGAAACTGAGTAGTTTACAGAGATTATGATGCCGTTTATATTTCTTCACTGTCTGTCTGAATGTTGTATCATCAATATTGTGTAATCAGTATTGTGTAATCAATATTGTGTAATCAATGTTGTGTAATCAATGTTGTGTAATCAATATTGTTTAATCAATATTGTGTAATCAATATTGTGTAATCAATATTCTGAATATTCCGGGGTACAAGTGTTTTAGGCGAGACAGAGGAGGGACCAAAAGAGGTGGGGGACTAGCAGTATTAGTTAGAGAGCATATTACAGCGGTGCAGAGGGAGGACAATTCAGAGGGGTCGTGTAACGAGTCACTGGGTGGAGCTTAGAAACAGGAAGGGCACAGTCACGATGTTGGGGGTATACTACAGGCCCCCCAACAGCCCAAGGGAAGTGGAAGAACGGATATGTCGGGAGATACTAGATAGGTGCAGGAAAAATAGGGTTGTTGTAGTGGGAGACTTCAATTTTCCTGGTATAGACTGGAAATCGCTTAGGGCTGGGAGTCTGAATGGGGAGGAATTTGTAAAATGTGTACAGGAAGGTTCTTTGGAACAATATGTAGATCGCCCGACTCGAGAGGGGGCTATACTGGACCTCGTACTGGGGAATGAGCCCGGTCAGGTCTTCAAAGTTTCGGTAGGGGAACATGTGGCAAAAATAACCACAATTCTGTTAGCTTTAGGATAGTGATGGAAAAGGATGAGTGGTGTCCCAAGGGTAAGGTGTTGGATTGGGGGAAGGCTATCTTTAGTGGGATTAGGCAGAAATTGGCAGCTGTTGATTGGGAGAGGCTGTTTGAGGGTAAATCCGCATCTGGCATGTGGGAGTCTTTTAAGGAACATTTGATAGGGCTGCAGGATAGGCATGTGCCTGTAAAAAAGGATAGGAAAGGTAGGAATCGAGAACCATGGATAACCAGGGAAATTGAGGGATTGGTGAAAAAGAAAAGAGAGGCGTACATTAGGTCCAGGCAGCTAAAAACAGAGGGAGCTCCGGAGGAATACAAAGTCGGAAAGAACTCAAACGAGGAATTAGAAGGGCAAAAAGGGCTCACGAAATGTCATGGCAGACAGGATTAAGGAGAATCCCAAGGCATTTTATTCATACGTTAGAAACAAAAGGGTTGTCAGGGAAAAAATCGGACCTCTCAGGGACAAAAGTGGGGAATTATGCTTCAGAGCCCAATGAAGTCGGGGAGATCCTAAATGAATACTTTGCATCGGCATTCGCAAAGGAGAGGGATGTGTTGACTGGGAGTGTCTCGGAGGGGAGTGTTGACCCATTAGAGAAAATCTCCATTACAAGGGAGGAATATAAAGACTGACAAATCCCCAGGGCCTGATGGAATCTATCCAAGGCTGCTCATGGAGACGAAAGATGAAATCGCTGGGCCTCTGACGCAAATCTTTGTCTCGTCACTGGACACAGGTGAGGTCCCAGAGGAATGGAGGATAGCTGATGTGGTCCCGTTATTTAAGAAGGGTAGGAAGGATAACCCGGGAAATTATAGGTCGGTGAGCTTGACGTCTGTGGTAGGGAAGTTGTTGGAGAGGATTCTTAGAGATAGGATGCATTTAGAAAGGAATAAACTCCTTAACGATAGTCAGCATGGTTTTGTGAGAGGGAGGTCATGCCTCACTAACCTGGTGGAGGTTTTCGAAGAAGTGACGAGAATGGTTGACGAGGGAAGGGCCGTGGATGTCGTCTATATGGACTTTAGTAAAGCGTTTGACAAAGTCCCTCATTGTAGGTTGGTGCAAAAGGTTGGATCTCATGGGATAAAGGGGGAGGTGGCTAGATGGGTGGAGAACTGGCTTGGTCACAGAAGACAGAGGGTGGTCGTAGAAGGGTATTTTTCCGGCTGGATGCCTGTGACTAGTGGTGTTCCGCATGGCTCTGTATTGGGACCTCTGCTGTTTGTGATTTATATAAACGATCTGGAAGAAGGTGTAACTGGGGTGATCAGTAACTTTGCGGACAGCACGAAAATGGCTGGACTTGCAGATAGTGAGGAACATTGTCAGAGGCTACAGAAGGATATAGATAGGCTGTAAATTTGGGCAAAGAAATGGCAGATAGAGTTCAATCCAGATGAATGCGAAGTGATGCATTTTGGTAGAACTAACGTAGGGAGGAGCTATACGATAAATGGCAGAACAATAAAGGGTGTAGATACGCAGAGGGACCTGGGTGTGCAAGTCCACAGATCCTTGAAGGTGACGTCACAGGTGGAGAAGGTAGTGAATAAGGCATATGGCTTGCTTGCCTTCATAGGATGGGGCATAGAGTATAAAAGTTGGGGTCTGATGTTGCAGTTGTATAGAACGTTGGTTCGGCCGCATTTGGAATACTGCGTCCAGTTCTGGTCGCCACACTACCAGGAGGAACTGGAGGCTTTAGAGAGAGTGCAGAGGAGGTTGACCAGGATGTTGCCTGGTATGGAAGGGCTTAGCTATGAGGAGAAATTAGGTATACTGGGGTTGTTCTCACTGTAAAGACGGAGGATGAGGGGTAACCTAATCGAGGTGTATAAAATTATGAAAGGCATAGTTAGGGTGAACGGTGGGAAGCTTTTTCCCAGGCCGGTGGTGACGTTCACGAGGGGTCATATGTTCAAGGTGAGGGGGGGAAGGTTTAACAGTGATATCAGAAGGACGTATTTTACACAGAGGGTGGTGGGAGCCTGGAATGTGCTGCCGGACAAGGTGGTGGAGGCGGATACGCTGGGAACGATTAAGACTTATCTGGTTAGCCACATGAACGGAGTGGGAATGGAGGGATACAAAAGAATAGTCTAGTTTGGAGCAGGGAGTGGCGCGGATTTGGAGGGCCGAAGGGCCTGTTCCTGTGCTGTTTTGTTCTTTGTAATATTGTGTAATCAATGTTGTGTAATCGTTACTGTGTAATCAATGTTGTGAAATCAATACTGTGTAATCAGTATTGTGTAATCAATATTGTGTAATCTTTATTGTGTAATCAATATTGTATAATCAATATTATGTAATCAACGTTGTGTCATCAATATTGTGTAATCATTATTGTGTAATCAATATTGTGAATTGAAGGTATTTGACCCAGATTATATTAACGTGCGTCACTGAACACAGTACTTTAATTTAACAGCAAAGTTCCTTTTCTGACTGTCGATTCTGGGCAGTGGTTCGAGAATCACCATTTTGTTATGAAATAAGGGACCTTCTGTTTCCACTGTCTGTTTACTTTGGGAGGTATAACTTCATCAAAAACAGAAAATACTGGAAAATCTCAGCAGGTCTGACAGCATCTGTGAATCATAGAATCCCTATAGTGCAGAAGGAGGCCATTTGGCCCATCGAGCCTACACCAACAACAATCCCACCCAGGCCCTATCCCCGTAACCCCACATATTTACCCTGCTAGTCCCCCTGACACTAAGTGGCAATTTATCATGGTCGATCCACCTAACCTGCAGATCTTTGGACTGCGGGAGGAAACCGGAGCACCCAGAGGAAACCCACACAGACACGGAGGGAATGTGCAAACTCCACACAGACAGAAGAGAGAATAGAGACAACGCTTTGAGTCTGACGAAGGGTCATCCAGAGTTGAAACATTTGCTCTATTCTCTCCCCAAAGATGCTGTCGGACCTGCTGAGTTTTTCCAGCATTTCCTGTTTTAATTTCAGCTTCCAGCATCCACGGTATTTTGCTTTTATCTTACTGTTCATCAAAGATGGCACCGTTTACAGATTAAAGTTTATTTATTGGTCACAAGTAGGCTTATATAAACTCTGCAATTCAGTTAATTTTGTTGAAAAGTCACTTATTGCAAAGGAGCTGCCAGAGGCAGTAGTGGAGGCAGGTACAATTTTGCCTTTCAAAAAGCATTTAGATAGTTACATGGGTAAGATGGGCTGCACGGTGGCACAGTGGTTGGCACTGCTGCCTCACAGCGGCAGGGACCCGGGTTCAATTCCAGCCTCAGGTCTCTGTCTGTGTGGAGTCTGCATATTCTCCCCGTGTCTGCGTGGGTTTCCTCCGGGTGCTCCAGTTCCCTTCCACAGTCCAAAGGTGAGCAGGTTAGGTTGATTGGCCATAGTAAATTGCCCCTTAGTGTCAGGTGGACGAGCATGATAAATGGGTGGGGTTACAGGGTTAGGGTCTGGGTGGGATTGTAATTGGTGCAGACACGATGGGCCAAATGGCCTCCTTCTGCACATTAGGGATTCTATGATTTCTATGGGTATAAAGGGGTATGGGCCAAATGCGGGCAATTGAGACTAGCTTATTGGTGAAAACTGGGATGCGTGGACAGTTTGGGCCAAAGGTCCTGTTTCCATGCTGTAAATCTCTATGAATCGACTGTGAAAATCCCCGAGTCGCCACACTCCGGCACCTGTTCGCATGTACTTAGGGAGAATTTAGCATGGTCAATGCACCTGACCAGCATGTCTTTGGACACTAAGGGGCAATTTAGCATGGCCAATCCCCCGAACCTGTACACCTTTGCACACTAAGGGCCCGATTTTACCATTTTGATTTCATGCACTGAATCTGGACGCAATTCAGATCTGAATTGGAAATCTGTTCTCCGGGGGCCCCATACGCACTTACCCTGGAAAAAACATTGTGAGTGTGAATCGCTCTGTGGGCGGGGCTTCTCGCTCTCGAAACGCTGCAACTCCGATCGGAGCTCTGAACTGCGCGTGCGCAGTGAGAAATACATCTGAAATGGGCGCCCCTGTCACATCGCTCCCGGGCAGCAACAAGCGGATCAAGTGACCTGGGAGCGAAAGGTGGGAGTGATGGCCCCCACAGACATCGCCCCACCCCACAACATAACTATCCCCCTTTACACCCACCTCCCCCACTACCCAGACCGATCGCGACCCCCCCCCCACCAATCACCCGCAGAATGGCAACAGCAACCCTCCCACCCCTGCCCCCTTCACCAGAGAATGATCTGATCCACCTCCCTCCCCTCCCCCCATGACCAGAGAATGATCTGATCCACCTCCGGCCTCCCGCACCCACACCCCCTCTCCCCCCACCACTGATCTGAGTCAGAGAGCCGCCAGAAGCTCTGATCTTACCTCCTCAGAGCTGGACTGCCCGAAACAGACCTTTGCCGAGCACATCTGTTCCGCGCCGAATCTGGACGGGCGAACGCGATGGTAAGGGCGGAAATGCAGGTAAGATTGGGCATCCAGCTCATTAAGTCAATTTAAATGCATCACCCATTTCGGGCGCGGTTCGGATCGCGGCCATTTTCGGGCCTTGGTAAAGTGGACATCTGCACGGATTGTACTGATCGCCTCACACCTGACTTTACCGAGTTTTCGCACCGTTAAGGCAATTTAACATGGCCAATCAACCGATCCTCCATATCTTTGGACACTAAGGGGCAAGTTAGCATGGTTAATCCACCAAACCTTCTCATCTTTGGACACGACACAACCTGCTGGTCTGAGGCTTTATCCCGCTGGCAAATCAGACCATGAGGCCCTTAGTGTGGTGTAACATAACCGATGTGTCGTGCCAAAATCAGTATTGTTCATTCTCAGTGTGTGGGCATTGCTGACTTTAGTGTCCATCCTTGGACATTCATCGTTGGAGCTTTCTTACAACCACAGGGCTTACTCAGTCACTTCAGAGGACAGTTGAGTCAACCACATTGGTGTGGGGCTGGAGTCACGTAGAGTTGAGCCTGGGTAAGGACCTCTCCCGAAGTACATCAGTGAACTGGTCAGGTTTTTACAACAACCCATCAACTTCACCGTTATTTTCACTGACTTATTTCCAGATTTTACAAACTGAATTCAAATGTTTAAACCCCCGTTCTCTGGCCCAGCTCAACACGAAGGTGCCCGAAAATTCCTCTTATTCTGCTTACACCCCAACATTAATAAATCTTGATATTCAGAAAAAGATTGATCCTTCGTGGGGTGTCACAGCGCCAGGGACCTGGGTTCGATTCCTGGCCTCGGGTCACTGTTTGTGTGGAGTTTGCACGTTCTCCCCCTGTGTCTGCGTGGGTTTCCTCCGGGTGCTCCGGTTTCCTCCCACACTCCAAAGATATGCAGGTTCGGTGGATTGGCAATCCTAAATTGCCCCTTAGTGTCAGGGAGACTAGCTAGGGTAAATGCATGGGGTGACAGGGACAGGGCCTGGATGGGATTGTGGCCAGTGCAGACTCGATGGGCTGAATGGCCTCCTTCTGCACTAGAATTCTATGATTCATTGTGGCATGCGTGCTAAATTCAGCATGACCAATTCACCTAACCTGCAAATCTTTGGACAGTAAGGGGCAATTAGCATGGCCAATCCACCTAACCCGCACATCTGTGGACACTAAGGGGCAATGTAGAATGGCCAGTCCACCAATCCAGTACATCTGTGGACACTAAGGGGCAATGTAGAATGGCTAATCCACCGAACCAGTACATCTGTGGACACTGAGGGGCAATGTAGAATGGCCAGTCCACCTATCCAGTACATCTGTGGACACTAAGGGGCAATGGAGAATGGCCAATCCACCTGTCCAGTATATCTGTGGACACTAAGGGGCAATGTAGAATGGCCAATCCACCTAACCCGCACATCTGTGGACACTAAGGGGCAATGTAGAATGGCCAATCCACCTAACCCGCACATCTGTGGACACTAAGGGGCAATGTAGAATGGCCAATCCACCTAACCCGCACATCTGTGGACACTAAGGGGCAATGTAGAATGGCCAATCCACCGAACAGCACGTTTTTCAGACTGTGGGAGGAAACCGGAGCAGCCGGAGGAAACTCACGCAGACATGGGGAGAACATTCAGACTCCGCACAGACAGTGACCCAAGCCGGGAATCGAACCTGTGTCCCTGGTGCTGTGAGGCAGCATAGCTCATCCAATTAGCCAGGCAGCAGGTTATATTAGTCTTGGCATTCTGCAACGTGATCGGATTCATTGAACTGTCATGGTTTTTTCACTATCTGTTTAAATTTCCAAGGATTATCACATTAAAAGCATCTTTGGGAAATGTCTGAGTGAATAACCCATCGCCCCCATGACTGTTTTGGAGGAGTTGAATAACAGGAACTGAACTGAAGGATGTTTTTCTTACCATAAAAGTCAGATCCATAACCTGATGTGAAGAAGACAGATTTATGTTAAATCTTGGATAAAATTATTTCAAAATCAACATGCTTAAAGATATTTATGCCTTAAGAACAAAGAAAAGTGCTGCAGAGGAACAGACCCTTCGATGTTCACTCTCCCATGTATCTCTTGGAATGGGATTGTTTTTGCTGTGTAAACAAGTGCTGATTGTATCGGGAGGTTTAACACTCAAGCATCAGTGAATAAGTATAAAGGTTATTTATTCGTGTCACAAGTAGGCTTACATCAACACTGCAATGAAGTTACTGTGAAAATCCCACAGTTGCTACACTCCGGCTCCAGTTTGGTTAATACTGAGGGAGTATTTAGCATGGCCAATGTATCTAACCAGCACTTCTATGGGACTTTGGAAGGAAACCGGAGCGCCCGGAGAAAACTCATGCAGACACGGGGAGAACATGCAGACTCCGCACAGACAGTGACCCAAGCCGGGAATCGAACCTGTGTCCCTGGTGCTGTGAGGCAGCATAGCTAATCCAATTAACCAGGCAGCAGGTTATATTAGTCTTGGCATTCTACAATGTGATCGGATTCATTGAACTGTCATGATTTTTTCACTATCTGTTTAAATTTCCAAGGATTATCACAGTAAAAGCATCTTCGGGAAATGTCTGAGTGAATAACCCATCGCCCCCAAGCAGCCTATCAGGAATCACAGTGGAGAACAATGTAGGGCATCTT
This sequence comes from Mustelus asterias, assembly GCF_964213995.1. NCBI lineage: Eukaryota > Metazoa > Chordata > Chondrichthyes > Carcharhiniformes > Triakidae > Mustelus > Mustelus asterias. The sequence continues at coordinate 13,350 of NW_027590292.1, read as the reverse complement.
ACGGGAAAGGGGCAGCAGATTTAAAACAGACATGGGGAGAAATTACTTCTCTCAATGGGTGGTGAATCTGTGGAATTCATTACCTCGGAGTGCGGTGGACGCTGGGACATGGTAAATTTGAGGAGACAGACAGAGTTTTAATTAGTAATGGATTGGAGCATGGGCTGGAGGGCGGTGTAGGGGGGGGGGGGCTGTCTGGTAATGGGAAGGGTGGGGGGCTGGGTATTATCGTACTTGTTGCGCCCCTGATAGTTAAGGGTTTACCCGGCGATTGTCCAGAAGGCCTATTCGACTGGAGAATTGTGCTGTGCCTGCTACCATCTGACAAACTGATTTCAATCACTGACATCAGATCATAGTTACAATGAAAACAATAGGAGGGGGAAAAAACTCTTGTAACTGGATTTTATTTTAAAGGCGCAGACGGTGCCCCGTATGGGACAGCCCCACACGCCCTACCCTCACCCCCACCCCAAATAAACACCCCACTCCCCTCGGTATTCCATGTTCATCCAGCAGAAGGGACTCTTCAGTTCTGGGCAATAAAATGAAACAAAACTTACTCCAACTTGTAAATGAGACAAAACGTCTCAATAATTAAACTTCATTACTCCAACACTCGAGGCCTCACCCTGGACCATTCCAAGCTCCCACAAACCACAGCAGCTTCTTACTTATACTGAGTCAGCTGGTCAGCTGACCACCACATCATTTTCTCATTGGTTACATAGTTTACTGGGTCAGCTGACCCTTACAGCTTGTTCCCATTGGTCACTGCAACAGATCCAATGTGGTTCTATTGGTTGTTACATTGGTTCCATTCTAACATTCCACTCACACCCGCCTCTCCCACCACCTGATCCCCACCAACACAACCAGCCTGAACCCATCACTTCCCGGCCACTCCATGACCTCAGCAACACTCAGAGAATCATAGAATCACACGGCGCAGAAGAGGCCCTTCGGCCCATCGAGTCTGCACCGATGCATGAAATGCCTTGACTTGCCCACGTAATCCCGTTTACCAGCAGCTGGTCCATAGCCCTGAATATTATGGCTGTGCCAAGTGCTCATCCAGGCACTTTTTAGAGGATGTGAGGCAACCCACCTCCACCACCCTCCCAGGCAGCGCATTCCAGACCCGTCACCACCCTCTGGGTAAAAGGGTTTTTCCTCACATTCCCCCTTAAACCTCCTGCCCCTCACCTTGAACCTATGTCCCTCGTAACTGACCCCTCAACTAAGGGAAACAGCTGCTCAAAGAACAAAGAACAATACAGCACAGGAACAGGCCATTCGGCCCTCCAAGTCCGCGCCACTCCCTTGTCCAAACTACACCATTATTTTGTATCCCTCCATTCCCACTCCGTTCATGTGGCTATCTCGATAAGTCTTAAACATTCCCAGTGTGTCCGCCTCCACCACCTTGCCCGGCAGCGCATTCCAGGCCCCAGCACCCTCTGTGTAAAATACGTCCTTCTGATATCCGTGTTATACCTCCCCGCGCCCGCCCCCCCCTCACCTTGAACCTATGACCCCTCGTGAACGTCACCACCGACCTGGGGAAAAGCTTCCCACTGTTCACCCTATCTATGCCTTTCATAATTGTATACACCTCTATTAGGTCACCCCTCATCCTCTGTCTTTCCAGTGAGAACAACCCCAGTTTATCGCTGCTCCTTATCCACTCTGTCCATGTTCCTCATAATCTTGAAAACCTCGATCAGGTTGCCCCTCAATCTTCTCTGCTCCAACGAAAACTGCCCAAGCCTATCCAACCTCTCTTCATAAAACCTTGAGATAGAGGAACAGGCTTTGGCCATTCGGCCCATCGAGTCTGCTCCGCCATTCAATCATGGCTGATATGATTCTCATCCCCATTCTCCTGCCTTCTCCCCATAACCCTTGATTCCTTTATTGATCAAAAACCTATCTATCTCTATCTTAAAGACACTCAATGACCTGGCCTCCACAGCCCTCTGTGGCAATGAATTCCACAGATTCACCACTCTCTGGCTGAAGAAATTCCTCCTTATCTCCGTTTTAAAGGATCGTCCCTTTAGCCTGAGGTTAATCCCTCTGGTTCTAGTTTTTCCTATGAGTGGAAACATCCTCTCCATGTCCACGATATCCAGGCCTCGCAGTATCCTGTAAGTTTCAATAAGATCCCCCTCATCCTTCTAATCTCCAATGAGTACAGATCCAGAGTCTTCAACCGTTCCTCATACAACAAGCTCTTCATTCCAGGGATCATTCTTGTGAACTTCCTCTGGATCCTTTCCTAGGCCAGCAGATCCTTCCTCAGATACTGGGCCCAAAACCACTCACAATACTCCAAATAGAGCCTTATACAGCCTCAGAAGTCCATCCCTGCTCTTGTATTCCCGCGCTCTCGACATGCTAACTGAACATTTAAGAAAAACTTGGACGGGTTCATGGATGAGAGGGATGTGGAGGGATATGGTCCAAGTGCAGGTCAGTGGGACTAGGCAAAAAATGGTTCGGCACAGACAAGAAGGGCCAAAAGGCCTGTTTCTGAGCGTAATTTTCTATGGTTCTATGAACCTACACGTTAACCTTCAGAGAATCTTGAACAAGGACTCCCTGGTCCCTTTGTGCTTCAGATTTATGATCTGGAATTTATATAAATGATCTGGAATTTATATAAATGATCTGGAAGAAGGAGTAACTGGGGTGATCAGTAAGTTTGCGGACGACACAAAACTGGCAGGACTTGCAGATAGTGAGGAACATTGTCAGAGGCTACAGAAGGATATTGATAGGCTGGAAATTTGGGCAAGGAAATGGCAGATGGAGTTCAATCCTGATAAATGCGAAGTGATGCATTTTGGTGGGAATAATGTAGGGAGGAGCTACACGATAAATGGAAGAACCATAAAGGGTGTAGAGACGCAGAGGGACCTGGGTGTGCAAGTCCACAGATCTTTGAAGGTGACGTCACAGGTGGAGAAGGTGGTGAAGAAGGCATATGGCATGCTTGCCTTTATAGGACGGGGCATAGAGTATAAAAGTTGGGGTCTGATGTTGCAGATGTATAGAACGTTGGTTCGGCCGCATTTGGAACACTGCGTCCAGTTCTGGTCGCCACACTACCAGAAGGACGTGGAGGCTTTGGAGAGAGTACAGAGGAGGTTTACCAGGATGTTGCCTGGTATGGAGGGGCTTGGTTATGAGGAGAGATTGGGGAAACTGGGGTTGTTCTCCTTGGAAAGACGGAGGATGAGGGGAGACTTAATAGAGGTGTATAAAATTATGAAAGGCAGAGATAGGGTGAACGGTGGGAAGCTTTTCCCCGGGTCGGTGGTGACGTTCACGAGGGGTCATAGGTTCAAGGTGAAGGGGGGGAGGTTTAACACAGATATCAGAAGGACATATTTCACACAGAGGGTCGTGGGGGCCTGGAATGTGTTGCCGGGCAAGGTGGTGGAGGCGGACACACTGGGAACGGTTAAGACTTATCTAGACAGCTATATGAACGGAGTGGGAATGGAGGGATACAAAAGAGTGGTCTAGTTTGGACCAGGGAGCGGCGCGGGCTAATTGTTCCTGGTTTCTCGTTTCAAGGCTTCATTCTATGATCATCTTGCTGGTGCCAGTACAGAGTGAGACTGCGGATAGTTGGGAACCTGTCTCGGGGGCAGGGAATTCATATGGTGTTCGTGGAAGTGGAAATGACTAGGGTTGGGAAGCATTTTCCGATCGGGGCCATTGTGATCTCCTGGACTCGTTTCGATCGCCTCAGGGGGTCGGAGAGGAATTTCCCAGATTTTTTTTCCCCATATTGGCCCTGGGGTTTTTCACTCTGGGTTTTCGCCTCTCCCTGGAGATCACATGGTCTGGAATGGGGGGGTGGGGGTGAGTTAATAGGTTGTAATGAACAAAGCATCGTAGCTGTGAGGGACAGCTCGGTGGATAGGATATTGGTATGTAGATAGGCTGGAAAATTGGGCGGGGATCCTGGATTCAGGATTCAATCCTGGACCGGGGAGCGGCGCGGGCTTGGAGGGCCGAAGGGCCTGTTCCTGTGCTGTATTGTTCTTTGTTCTTTGTTCTTTGATTGCCTGAGCATTTCCCCAATTAGAAAATAGTCTCTGCCTCCATTTCTCCTTCCAATGTTTATAATCTCACACTTTTCCACGTTATATTCCATCTGCCACTTCTTTGCCCACTCTCCTAGCCTATCCAAGTCTTTGTGCAGTCCCCCTGCTTCCTCAATACTATCTCTCCCTCTGCACATCTTTCCATCATCTGCAAACTTGGCAACAGTGGCTTCATTTCGTTCTTCCAAATCGTGAATGTTTATTGTGAAAAGTTGTGGTCCCAGCACCAACCCTTGAGGCCCACCACTAGTCACCGGCTGCCATCCTGAAAAAGACCCGTTTATCCCCACTCTCTGCCTTCTGCCAGTCAACCAATCCTCTATCCATGTCAGCATCTTACCCTTCACACCACGGGCACCTAACTTATTTAAAAGTCTCCGATGTGGCACCTTGTGAAAGGCCTTTTGGAAATCCAAATAAATCAGGGCCACTGGTTCTCCTTTATCTAACTTCCTTGTTACCTCCTCAAAGAACTCTAACAGATTTGTCAGACATGAGCTCCCCTTGACAAAGCCGTGCTGACTCAGTCCTACTTTATCATGCACTTCCAAGTACTCTGCGATCTCATCTTTAATAATGGACTCTAAAATCTTGCCAATGAACGAAGTCAGTCTAACCGGCCTATAATTTCCCATCTGCTGCCTCCCTCCCTTCTTAAACAGCGCTGTTACATCAGCTAATTTCCAGTCCTCTGGTACCCTCCCTGCCTCCAGTGATTCTTTTGCTTTTATGCTGTCCTTTACTTTCCTCGTCAGCCATGGAAGCTTCGTCCTCTCTTTAGCAGGTTTCCTCCTCCTTGGGATGAATTTCTGTTGTGCCTCCCGAATAACCACCACCCCCCCCCTCCACCCAAAACTCCTGTAATTGCCGTTCCACTGTCTCTCTCAAACTACAGGGTAAATTCTATCATATTGTGGTCAATGCTCTCTCAGGGTCACTTCACCTTAAGTTCCCTAATCAAATCTGCCTCATTACACATCACCAACTCCAGAATTCCCGTTTCCCCAGTCGGCTCTGTCACAAGCTGCTCCAAAAAAGCATCTCTTATACATTCCACAAATTCCTTTTCTTGGGACCCACTACCTACCGGATTTTCCCAGGCCACCTGCATATTGAAGTCCCCCATAATTATTGTAATATTGCCTTTTTATGTGCCTTTTCTATCTCCAGATTTATTTTCTGCCCCTCATCCTGACTACTGCTTGGAGGCCTGTACATAACTCCCATCAGGGTCTTTTTACCATTGTTTCTCTCAACTCTACCCACAGAGATTCTCTGCCTTCTGATCCTGTATCGCTTCTTGCTATTGATTTAACGCCATTCCTTCCGAACAATGCAACTCCGCCTCCTTTGCCCATCTGCCTGTCCTTCCAATAAGACACCTATCCTTGGATATTTAGATGCCAGCCCTGATCCCCTTGCAGCCACGTCTCTGTGATGCCCACAACATCGTACCGGCCAATTTCAATGTGCGCAACAACCTCATTTACCTTGATTGATATACTGCACGCATTGAGGTACAACACCCTCAGTCCCGCATTGAGGTACAACACCCTCAGTCCCGCATTGAGGTCCAACACCCTCAGTCCCGCATTGAGGTACAACACACTCAGTCCCGCATTGAGGTACAACACCCTCAGTCCCGCATTGAGGTCCAACACCCTCAGTCCCGCATTGAGGTACAACACACTCAGTCCCGCATTGAGGTACAACACCCTCAGTCCCGCATTGAGGTACAACACCCTGAGTCCCGCATTGACCACCTCCCTTCTCATTCCTGTCACCTTTATTTTGCTCTGCCTGAGGTTAGATTCCTGCCACCTTCTATACTCTCTGTTCTGTTATGTGGGAGGCCAGGGAGGCCTGTTATCAACAGCTCCTCCGCTGATGGAGGGGACAGGGAACTCGACATTGGTTACTGATGACCGGCGGGAAGACGATCAAACGTTGGTGGGTTCATCGAGGCCTCACTCACCAGAGAGGATCTTAAAACTGGCTCCAGTCCCCAGGCATCAACCCCCAAGGGGTTGTCACTCCCATTGATCATGTCTATGTGAGATGGACATAAGGATCAGGAATGAACTATGGGATGTATTATATTGTAAATATGCTGTGGATTCTGCACCAAGACTGGATGAAGTGAATCGAGAAAAATGTTCGCAAATGGTTTCAAATGTTGTTGCTGTACCGGGGGGTGTGGGGGTGGGGTGGGAGAGGTGTTACTTACAGGGGAGTGTGTTATATATTTTGGGGCTTTCTTTCAGGGAACGGGCCATGTGATCTCAGGTGTGGGGTGAGCTGTTGGGATCCTCCCAGATTGGGCAGTCAATATTTGGAGTGTTGTGTGAACAGACGGAATAAAGAGTTGTGTCCCTGACACCTGACTGTGGAGTCGATATTGAAGAGAATCCTCAGAACCACAGGACATAAACAAACAGTCTCGATCCCAGTGCTGTACAACTCGACCAGTAGCTTCAATCCTCTATGTCCCCATCTCACACTCTCCTCAAGGAGCTGACTGTCTGTCCCAGTGTCCCAGTGTCCCCATCTCACACTCTCCTCGAGGTGCTGACTGTCTGTCCCAGTGTCCCAGTGTCCCTCTCACACTCTCCTCAAGGTGCTGACTGTCAGTCCCAGTGTCCCTCTCACACTCTCCTCAAGGTGCTGACTGTCAGTCCCAGTGTCCCTCTCACACTCTCCTCAAGGAGCTGACTGTCTGTCCCAGTGTCCCAGTGTCCCCATCTCACACTCTCCTCAAGGTGCTGACTGTCAGTCCCAGTGTCCCTCTCACACTCTCCTCAAGGTGCTGACTGTCAGTCCCGTGTTTCCCTCTCACACTCTCCTCAAGGTGCTGCTGACTCTGTCCCGATGTCCCGTGTCCCCCTCTCACACTCTCCTCAAGGTGCTGCTGACTCTGTTCAGGTGTCCCGGTGTCCTTCTCCCACGCAGTCCTCAACTCACTCTTGCCTCCTTACAACCTCACAAGAGAAAACAAGAATGTGAAGCTTCTTGATCAGGTTCTTCTGTGCATAAAACTGAGAGCTAGTTCTATCTGAAGTCTCAGATTGTACTGTACATAACACTGAGAGATAGTTCTATCTGAAGCCTCAGATTGTACTGTCCATAACACTGAGAGATAGTTCTATCTGAAGCCTCAGATTGTACTGTACATAACACTGAGAGATAGTTCTATCTGAAGCCTCAGATTGTACCGTTCATAACACTGAGAGATAGTTCTATCAGATGACTCGAGCTAAGACTGTACTGAACGTAATGCTGAGAGATTGATCCGTGTGAAGTCCTATACTAAGATTGTTCTGTCCATGAGCTGTACATAAGATCTGCTACAACCTGGATTAAGCAGACTATATCAACCCTGATTGACGTTAACTTCATCTAAAAACCACGACCATGATACCCATCAGACAATAAGATATAAGAGCAGAATGAGGCCATTCGGCCCGTCGAGCCGGCTCCACCATTCAATTCTGGGTGATAAGTTTCTCAAACCCATTTTCCTGCTTTCTCCCCGTAACCCTTGATCGCTGTACCAGTCAAGAACCTATTTATCTCTTTATTAAATACAGTCAATGATCTGGCCTCCACAGCCTTGTGTGGCGATGAATTCCACAGATTCACCACCCTCTGGCTGAAGAAATTCCTCCTCGTCTCAGTTCTGAAGTAAGAAGTCTCACAACAGCAGGTTAAAGTCCCACAGGTTTATTTCGAATCACGAGCTTTCGGAACGCTGCTCCTTCATCAGGTGAGTGGGAAACTGGTGTTGTGAGACTTCTTACTGCGTCCACCCCAGTCCAACACCACCATCTCCACATCACATTTCTAAAGGGCCGTCCCTTTCCTCTGAGTCTGTGCCCTCGGGTCCAAGTCTCCCCAACTAATGGAAACATCTTCCCCAGGTGCACTCTATCCAGGCCTTTCATTATTCTGTAAGTTTCAATGTGATCCCCTTCCTCATACTTCCAAACTGCATCGAGTATGGACCCCCAGTCCTCAGACGCTCCTCATGCGTCAAGTCTTTCATTCCCCGGATCATTCTTGTGAACCTGCTCTGGACCCTCTCCAAGGCCAGCACATCCTTCCTTAGATACGGGGACCAAAATTGCTGACAATATTGTGAATGCGGTCAGACCAGTGTCTTATAAACCCTCAGCAGTACACCCCTGCTTTTGTATTCTCGTCGTCTCGAAATTAACACGAGCAGAGTGATCTCTGCTGTATCGAATTAATATTGACCCTACATTATTTCCAACTTTCCATCCCTCCCTGACCCTCAACACCCCATCGAGGCTGTAACTGTTCTACGTTGGGTATAAAAAGTGTTGGATTGAAGGGGGTTAAGTGAAGCTGTTTGTTCAGTGACTGGAATTGATGTGAGTCTCCATGGATCCGATTAGTGTGCCTGGAGGGATTCCCCTCTTCTATTAATAAGGGATTCCGTTCAATGTGTTGTCCCATTGAGTCAGCGGGAGCGGCAACTCCGACAGCAACAGAGATCAGCGGCTGTGGAGAGAGAGGGAGGGAGAGGAGAGATCAGAATCTGGGAGCAATGGATTGGAGTCTTCCAACAATGGATCAGAATCTGGGAACAATGGATTGGAAGTTTCCAACAATGGATCAGAATCTGGGAACAATGAACCGGAATGTTCCACCCAAGAACAGGAGTTTATTCTTTTGGATTTCTCGGTTTACTGCTGATGATTGGTGGTTGACATCAGCTGATCGGATTGAATATCTACTGAGGGTGATTCAATGTATTTACTATCCCCTCCTGGCGATTGTTGGTGTTCCGGGTAAGTCTCTGGCTGGAATTGGACCGGCCCGACCGCCACGGGAATCGGAGCAGGCGAGAGGCGGAGAATGGGAAGGTCTGTTGAACACGGGTGGGATTTTGGAGCTTGGGGAAGAGTGAGGCTGGAAAGTCCCGTCCCCTGTGTCCAGTTCCTAATTCTAGAAAGGCTGTTTAACTGTATTGATTTTCTTGTCATTTCCTGTACTGGGTTTGCTGCTCTTGCTGAATCTCTGTATCCGGTTATTAATTCTTTCAGCCACTGACAATTGTCTCATGGTCTATGGGCTGGGATGTCTTCTGAGTGCTGTGACTTTCCATAGACATGTGACCTCAAACACTATTCCACCGTGCGTAAAATATTGAGACAGAATCCTTTTCACCCTCTGCATATAACACCAGTTGACCCACCCAATCACCAGGCCGCAGAATCAATTTCATTGGTCATATCTGCACGGCAGGATCTCACAGAGAGAAAACATATTTCATAAAATTTGAAATTTATTCATCAGTGTCACAAGTCTGCGAACATTAACATTGCAATGAAGTTACTACAAGAATCCCTGAGGCACCACACTCCAGCGCCTATTCAAGTACACTGAGGGAGAATTTAGCACGGCCAATGCACCCAACCAGCACAACTTTCACATAGTGGGAGGAAACTGGAGCACTCGGAGGAAACCCACGCAGACATGGGGAGAACATGCAGAATCTGCACAGACAGTGGCCAAGCCTGCAATTGAACCAGGACCTCTGGTGCTGTGAGGCACAAGTTCTGTGACAAGTTCTCCGAGAGCAACAGGGACACAAACACACAGACACACCTAAACATACATACATCAATACACACATTTGTTGATAGAAGCAATCAGATTTAGACACTTACTCCCACTCACACACAAATTCAAGAAGCAAAATTGCTGCAACATTCCAGAATAACGCACACTTCGGAACACTCGTCAGGTACTCTGTTGCTCACACACAAACACGCACACACACACACATGCATACTGGTACAGACAATATAGACACACGCAACACACACACGGTAGGGGGGCAGGATAACAGCTACTCCCTGTCCATTGATGGTGGGGTGATCAAGTAAAACCGCGTGACAGCCTGGAACTCAGGTCCACGTCCCATTTCTCACCTCTTGCAACCTTCACCGGCAATGGATAAACAGCGGATTCAGTCTCCTGCCCATTTCCGGCAAGAGGCTGAATAAATTATTTCAATTTATTTTAAAACAAATTTAAATGAAATTCGCGAGCCTGGGATGGAATTGTGCGCCACACTTGCCTTTGCAGCCTCACCGGGAGAGGTTGGGTCCGGTGAGGAAAACAGCTGGCCACATGTATGAGGACGAGTCATGATGACCTCAGCGGGAGAACTGAAGGCCATTGAGGGCACTGGGCAAGGTCGAGGGCAAAGGTAGGTGCCCCTTGGGCAATGCCCACCGGGCAGTACCAGGGAGTGGGGCATGAGGTGGTGGGGTCTACAGGGGCGGAGCCTGAAGGTAGCGGGGCCGACTCTGAACGGAGTTGCTGGGTCGGAGAGGGTCCCGTAACCATTCTGCCCGCTGTCTGTGGGGTGGGGTGGTCCCCGCTGCCACTCTGCACGTGATTGATGTTGGGAGGGAGGGGGACATCACTGCCTCTCTGCATCCACAGGGGGGTAGGGAGAGGGTCTCACTGCCTCTCTGCATGGACAGTGGGGTAGGGTGGGGGGGCATCACTGCCACTCTGCATGCACAGTGGGGTAGGGAGGGGGTCTCGCTGCCTCTCTGCATGCACTGTGGGGTAGGGAGGGTCTCTCTGCGTCTCTGCATACACCGTGGGGTAGGGAGGGTCTCTCTGCCTCTCTGCATGCACAGTGGGGTAGGGTGGGGGTCTCGCTGCCTCTCTGCATGGACAGTGGGGTAGGGAGGGGTCTCGCTGCGTCTCTGCATGCACAGTGGGGTAGGGAGGGTTCTCGCTGCCTCTCTGCATGCACAGTGGGGTAGGGAGGGGTCTTGCTGCCTCTCTGCATGGACAGTGGGGTAGGGAGGGGGGTCTTGCTGCGTCTCTGCATGCACAGTGGGTTAGGGAGGGGTCTCGCTGCCTCTCTGCATGGACAGTGGGGTAGGGTGGGGGGTCTTGCTGCGTCTCTGCATGCACAGTGGGGTAGGGAGGGGGTCTCGCGGCCTCTCTGCATACACAGTGGGGTAGGGAGGGGTGTCGCTGCCTCTCTGCATACACAGTGGGGTAGGGAGGGGTGTCGCTGCCACTCTGCATGCACAGTGGGGTAGGGAGGGGGTCTCGCGGCCTCTCTGCATACACAGTGGGGTAGGGAGGGGTGTCGCTGCCTCTCTGCATACACAGTGGGGTAGGGAGGGGGTCTCGCTGCAGCTCTGCATGCATAGTGGAGTAGGTAGTGGGTCTCGCTGCCTCTCAGCATGGACAGTGGGGTAGAGAGGGGGTCTCACTGCCTCTCTGCATGGACAGTGGGGTAGAGAGGGGGTCTCACTGCCTCTCAGCATGGACAGTGGGGTAGGCAGGGGGTCTCGCTGCCTCTCTGCATGCACAGTGGGGTAGAGAGGGGGTCTCACTGCCTCTCTGCATGGACAGTGGGGTAGGGAGGGGGTCTCGCAGCCTTTCTGCATGCAGTGGGGTAGGGAGGGGGTCTCGCTGCCTCTCTGCATGCACAGTGGGTTATGGAGACGTGCCCTGCTGACACTCTGCATGCAATTGGTGTGGGGGAATGGAGGGTGATTGGTCCAGGTGGTGGGGCGGGGGCTGGGTCTATATCTGGTCGGGGGCTGCTCAGAAAGAGCTGAGGACCCCCGGACTACCTGGGGGCAGCTGCTGTGTTGAAGCGAGCTGCAGCAGCAGAGAGCTGACAGATGTCTCTCTCAGACCAGGCAGCTCACTGCTGGCTGCAATTGCGCATTTGCAACCAGATAGGTTTGGGAGGTGGTCGGTATCCCAGCCAGCGCTGTGAGAGCTGCAAGTGATGGGGCCACTGCTGTGGGTGGCCTAACAGCCATCGAGTTTTAACAGCACGAAATGAGGCCATTCGGCCATTATGTCTGAACTGGTCATCAAACACCTATCCAATCCAATCCCATTTTCCAGCACTCGATCCAGAGCCTTGTCATAGAGTTTACAGAATGGAAACAGGCCCTTCGGCCCATCTTGTGCATGCCGCCCTTTCTTTTTGAACCATTAAACTAATTCCAATTGCCCACATTTGCCCCATATCCCTCTATACCCATCGTGCCCATTTAACTATCTAAACGCTTTTAAAAAAATAAAATTGTACCCGCCTCTACTGCTGCATCTGGCAGCTCGTTCCAGACACTCATCACCCTGTGTGTGAAACAATTGCCCCTCTGGACACTTTTGTATCTTTTCCCTCTCACCTTAAACCTGTGCCCTCTAGTTTTAGACTCCCCTACCTTTGGGAAAAGATATTGACTATCGAGCTGATCTGTGCCCCTCATTATTTTATAGACCTCTATAAGATCACCCCTCAGCCTCCTACGCTCCGGGGGAAAAAGTCCCAGTCTATTCAGCCTCTCCTTATAACTCAATCCATCAAGTTCCAGTAGCATCCTCGTAAATATTTTCTGCACTCTTTCTAGTTTAATAATTATATGCTCTGGCGTTTGAGTTGCTGATCTAAATGCCTCTTGTGGTTGTTCCCGCTTCTACCATCCTTTCAGGCCGTGAGCTGCAGATCCCAGCACCCTGTGGATGGAAACATTTTCCCTCAATTCCACACAAAAATCTGCCCTTTACCTTAAATCCACGCCCCTCTGGTTATTGACACCTCTACTGAAGGGAAAAGGTTTCTTCCTATCCGTGTGCCACATAATTTTGTTCATATCACTCAGTCCCCCACCCCCCCGCCCCCACCTGAAAGCGTTCCCCACCACCACCCACTACACCCACTCCACCTCCAGCCGTCTCTGCTCTAAGGTAAAAAACCCAGCCTAACCAGCCTCTCCTCATAGCTGAAACTCTCCAGCCCAGGCAGCATCCTGGTGAATCTCCTCTCCACCGTTTCCAGTGTAATCACATCCTTCCTGTAGTGTGATGACCAGAGCTGTGCACAGTTCTCTTGCTCTGGTCCAACCAGCATTTTATACACTTGCATCATCACCTCCCAGCTCTTATAGTCTATGCTGCGGCTGCTAAAGGCAAGTATCCTACATGTCGTCTTAACCACCTCATCTACCTGTCTTGCTGCTTTTAGGGATCCACATATCTGCAGCCCAAATTCATTCTGGTCCTCTGCACTTCCTCAGACTCGACCGGACATGGTACATTTCCTTGCCCGGATAGTCGTCCCAAATGCATGGCCTCACATTCGTCAGGTGTAAATTACATTTGCCCATTTGCCCAGCCTTTCAGTTTCCTCAGCACGGTGGCACAGTGGTTA